>NC_051055.1:4467020-4780353 GCF_904848185.1 Acanthopagrus latus | reverse complement strand
AGCGAGGAACACACATACGTCCCGGATGTGGACGGTGATGTGGAGCAGGTTGAGCACATAGTGGATGAGGCCTGCTGTGACCATCAGACCTGGGTATACCTGGATGAAAAGCGGGAGCAGAGGAGAGGGGCAAACAATAATTGAGGCTGTTTAATTACTTTTTCTGAAGATTTTACAAGAGTGAGGTAATAATGATAAATATCATTACTGTGATGAATTCATGAGAAGCAGCGTTATTTATGTACATCACAGTAAGAGCTCTGTGAAACTGAATCTGCTGCCTCACACAAAGTTTCACTGCTGTGACAGCAAAATGCCATTGTTAAGAGCTGGAATGAGAAATTCAACAGCAGACCAAAATAAAGAAAAGAGAGAAAGATTACAAGCTCACAGAGTTACTGGACTGAAAATGTACTTTCGCCAGCCTGCATCATTACCTTGATGAAACATAAAATTGGTACTGAATACAATGCAACAATCTGTTATTTGAAAAAAGGATACTTGAAGATTTTCTTTACACTGATGATGATAATTAAGCAGAGATACAAAGCTAGGATAGTCTAAATTAAAGCCTGGTAACTTGAATGGAAATGGAAAATTCAGCTTTTTTTTTGCAGTAATCCTGACATTACAATTCTGATTCAAACTGTTAATGTTACTATTCATTACAATTTACACACCTTCCCATGAACACATTGCATGCAAAGAACAATTCAAATTCTACAATACAAGATTAGACTATGTGGTAGTATAACAGTACAGCATCTAAAGTAGAGAATCTTCTTTGTACTTCATTTCTTTCCATTGCCACTCTATATGATGCAAAAAGGGGTGCTTCAGAGTCAAAACCACATACTTAAAGCCATTTTGTCAGCTAGTGTGAGTGTCCAAAAGTGCACTCTGGGGAGCAGATAAGTTACAAAGAATTAGTTCGAATCTTCATCAGCCAAGATAGAGATCCCACAGAGGGGTATAAACACACATGAGGAGATGAGTTTAAGTGTAATGAAGTGTTTAAAAATGACTGCAGCCTTTCTGTTTTTTAGCCGTTATTAAGACATCTAGTGTGTGCTGTACTCCCTGCCTTCCCCAAGACCAGAGCTGCTGACTCTGTGTGTGTGTGTGTGTGTGTGTGTGTGTGTGTGTGTGTGTGTGTGTGTGTGTGTGTGTGTGTAGGACCAGCAGTTCAGCGTGAGTTCAAGAGGGTGACTGAAGATTCATCACAATGACTCTTGAGAAATAAGGACAATGACAATGCAGGATGTGGCTGAGGCAGAAATTACAGACACTTCCAGAACACACACAACCATGTACCCCCCCAACCATGCATAAGAAACACTCACCGTGCCCCCAACTATCCTACCCAGAGGATACCAGGCTCTTTCATCAAACCAGTTGAGGAACTCATAGAAGCCATTGGTGGTGAGATGGTGAGTCGACCTGTAGTTGAACCTGAGACAGAGGCGAAGGGGAGGTTTAAGACAGGGCACATCACCAAAAGATCACATCTAACCTTTTTGGTATGCTTCATACAAACTATGGTGTGTGTGTGGGTCAATTTGTTTTGGTTCAGTCTAGGCCGGTGTAAAAGCTGTCAGTGATTCCACCACTGGATACGTGCACGAACTTCTGTTTTTGGTGGATGCTGGAGCACGATGCAGCAATTCAACCACATTCAGCACAAAACAGACAGGAAGTCACACACCGAAATAACTTAACATCCTGTTAATTTTCAAAATAAAATACTTTGTGTTGATGCCAGCTCAAAAGTCTCAAAAAAGACACAAATACAAGTACTTTAGTTAGGAACACTTTTTTTGTTGTGTTTATGACACATACCTATACCGCAGTTATAGGTATGTGTGATAAACACAACAACAAAAAGAAACGCTTGATTATGTAAATATCGGGTCCTCCTCCATCTCCCAACTCCAGCTGTCCACCGTGCCGGACTCAAAACGCAGCTGGTGGGGGTAGCCGGATGATGGATGATGGAGCAAAACCGTACCAGAGTGGGAATGCAGCAGACATGCATCCAGTCCATCTTTGGGTGTCTTAGTGCAGCCCAAACAACAGACCTAGCCTGCTTAAAAAGAAGGGTTCCATCTGGTTCCGGAATTTGAGTGCATTCATTTAAAAGCAAATAAAAAGTACAAATAAATCCTAGATTTTCTAGAAATGGGAGTTTCTTTTCCTTTTACTCTTCATTTGAATACTACCTATTAATCTTCTGTTGCAACATAATTCAACAAAACAGTCAGCTGGGCCAAGTTACTGTAGCTGTGCCAGACATACTGCAGTAAAAATATGAAAAGAACAAACACTGAGCAATGTGAGGTTTGGGAAAGGCTGACATCAAATAAGTTTCAACCTATTACATTTAACAGAATATTAAAGTTGCAGGACTAAAAAAAAATATTCAACAAAAGAAACTTCAAAGTCCCAAATATGGGTAAGTTTGGATATCTATGTCATAGCAAAGTCACGGCGTAAAGAAGATTTCAAAGCAAAAATACTATAGATGTAAAATTAGAAAATAATCATATGAAGGCCTGCAGAATGACTTCTACAAGTGCAACTGCAAAACTGAAGCTGAAATTACGGCGAGCATGTTAAAAGAAGAGATATACCAACAAGTCTACCAATGATCCCCCTCAGATTGGTAAAATTCAGTGAGAGAACATTTATTCCCTTAACTGGATAACTGCTTTAATCATGTGTTAAAGGAGGGCAGGGAAGCCCAGCTAGCCCTAGTCCCTTTAATTTATTTAATGAACTACTGTCTTAAGGAATTCGACAGGAGACAGGATTAAAAGCTATATACATAGGAGGAATGGAGTATAAAATAAGTTTGTACACAGACAACGCATTGGTCACAAAAATGGCTCAGGTTTCTGTTTCTTAATGAAAATGTTGGAAACATAGACAAATAAGACAATGGGATAAGCACATTTCATCAGTCAATCATTTGGAATAAAAAGAGACCATGGGTGAAATTCTCCAAACTTCAGCTGTCGGAATAGAGGGGGGGCATGACCCTTCAATCATTAAGAGATTATTTTTTGTCAGTTCATTTGAGATCTCTGGTATTCTAGTGTAACCCATCTTATGTTGTCAAATTGAAGAATACAGAGTTATCTTTGATAGACGCACCAATACAATCACTACTCAGCTGTGTTGACCAGGAGAATGACATATTACAGATGATAAGTCGTTGGGTGAATCTCCCACTCAGCATCTGGATGATGTGGTCAACTGTTTTCAACTTAATAAATTAGGACCCTGACTCTATGCAGCCATTGTAAGATCACTGTAAGGCACAGGCTGTATGATTACCATTATTGCTCAAAATATTAGAATTAATATGCCATTAACAAAGGTTATTATACAGATTATTATTAGTCTGTCAACCAGCAGGATGACCTTATAGTCAGTACAATAATGCAGTGAAAACACTTGCTGATCAGGCAAGTGGGAATTAACTGTAATTTAAGTAAAGCATCAGCAAAGCCAGAAAGCACTCAGTGATGGAACTGTAAAATGTCAAGAAACAACAAATAATGACTTATGGTCAAACATTTATTTTCTTAGCTAAAGACAAAGACATGACAGCAACAAAACATACTGGACTATGGCAACAAGACATTACATAAAGAGGTTCATGGGTTAGACCAGCTGTAAATGGAGCTGTGTTCATCAACAGAATAGAATGTGAATGAAGGAACCTCAAAACAGACTGCGCTTGCATCATTCAATGCTGAGAGTACTGAGAGTAACTGAAAAGAAATCAGAACTTCTAAGTTTGGACCTTATTCTCACCTACAGTTGTTGGACCTGTAAACAATCAACCATATTATTAAACCCTTACAAAGTTTGGTATATGTGTCAAGGCTGCAGGGGAAGGAGGAGACATTGCATCTATTCTCTAGTTGGCCTGCCTCTATCTTCTCATCTCATATGGGCCATGTCTGTAGGGCACATTAATGGAACCTTAATCAGTTGCTTTACCATCACATCCTGATCTCTGGGGTAAAATCAGAAATGCTGTAGAGGTGAAGATAGCCCTTGTTATTGTATCTTGACTTCAGCTGCTAATGAGCCTGCTCAAGATTTTCCACTTCAAAACCTGCCCTTTAAGACCTCTAACTCCAGCTTTGTTTATCTTGGCATACATATTTGTGACACGTTAGATAATCTTTATACAAAAATCTGTTTTTTTTACTTACAAAAATTACACAAGACTTTGAATGATAGTGCTTTCTTAATCTGTCCGTTGCGGCTAAAATACACATTATTAAGATTCATATTTTCCCTTATTTTTTCATATTTGCCAGCCAATATTTTTCTCTCTCTCCTTTTCCAAAAGGTGGATTTTCTTGTCTTGGCTTTGTATGGGATGAAAAAATCCCTAGGAGGGGATGTCAGATTTTCCAGAGACTTAAGACACTGGGTGGGGTGGTGCTTCCAAAAGTTCTGTTTTATTATGGGCAGCAAATGTAAGACACTTAAAAAACTTTGGCTCCAATATAAGGATACTAAAGCTCCCCTAATTTGTTTAGTTACTGAAGCCGACTCTGCTTCTCTGGTCAATTTGAAAGCCTTATTACATTAACCTCTTCTTTCTTCTACACCTATTTACACGAAAAATGTGATTGTTGCCCCCGGTCTTCAAATATGGGTTCAATTTAAACGCCATTTTGGAACAGACACTTTCCATTAGGGCACCACCAGCAACAAATCATGCATTTCCCCAGTCTTTGCACAACAGTATTTGTTTTGCCTTAGCCAGGAATAAAAATGTAGGACCTATATGTAGATAATTTTTTTGCACGCTTCAACAATTAGTTAAAAAGGACTCACTTGCCAAAGGACATTTTTACAGATGTATTGAGTTTGCAACTTTGCTCTTAATTCATTAGTTTTTTCCTAGTTTTTCCATCCCTTCCAACTAATATAGATGATCTCTGCCTCCCTCCAACATACCTCCTACATAAGTAATGTAGCCTAATGTCCGCCCAATATTAGAAGCATGGGAGCAACGTCGTGACATAACTTCAATTTCAGCTGACGCAAGACAATCAACAATCAACCTAAGCTATATACTCTCGATTTTGCTCAGTATCTGCATAGATGCAGAATCTTCAACGTCCAGATCACACTGCATCTTATGATTAAGAAATTTCCACTGCAGTGGACATAGATTCCACACTCCCAGTTTACACTCCCATATCTGTTAGCATAAGAGTGCCATTTTACTTTTATTTTTTAACATAATTTGATAATTATTTGGATAATACCATAAATTGCTGTAACTTTGCAGCATTTACTTTTCATATCATCCCATGCCTAATCATGAAAACATAGCGTGGATCGTACTGTATCATGGAATCTGTGATTCCCACCCCTAGCTCTGACGCACATACGACCCAGGTCCAACATAGCCCTCTGCCCATGCTGCTTGAAAAATCCTAAAGGAAAAAACTGCTGTTGGTAGCCAGTTGACTAATAATAATCTTGGGAAAAACCTGATTTACTTCCTTTTTAAAAAGTAGGTGCAACACACAGTACACTGTACTGTTTCAAGCTATTTTTAATGAGAACTTTGCAGCACAGCAAGTGCTCAGGAAGAGGCACAAACAGAAAGGGCAGAGAAAGCACTGGTCAATGTCAATTATTATCCCTAAGAGGGAGAATGAGCTGGCACAGGCAGCCACAGTTTCATACCATCACAGGACTGGAGGCGGGGGTCACAGGGGCAGCAGGCTCAAGTATACTGAGCTTCATACCATACTGGACAGAGCTAACACACATCCAGAGAGAAGTGGGCTGGGGTCAGAGACCTAGGTTAAATAGACAGAAACTATAAAAGCATGTTTTGTTTACCTAACTTGCCTGAGCTAATGTGTAAGCAGCCATTTTGGTAAGTGGTCAGGGCTCTGTGAATGCTGAGGAGATGAGATCATTTGTTGCATCACAAAAAGATATGAAAATACATAGTTATAAAAGCATGTTTTTAGGTCTTTCACAATACGTACATAATTTACTGTGTATCTTATTGACCTAAATCAATTTTTGCTGACTTCAATATTACCTGTTATGAGTACATGCAATTTTGTTTACATAAGAATGCTGTCGACACCATAGCGAACATGATGCCAGAATAACAAGTACGGTTTTCCATTCCATTATAAGAGTTGGGTGGATTGCTGAGGGTTTATTCACTTAACATAGTTATTGCTTTGGCTGTGTGTTTTAAGTTCATGTATGCTTTATTAATTTAGGATATTTCAGTTTTTTTCATATTACAATTCCAACGTGTTGACATGATGTCTCTCCATACAAAGGGTTGGGGTAGCTCAACAGAAGACCGTTCTGATCCACATTCCAAATCAAGTGGGTGGCAGTGATGCACCTGAAAGCTGTTTTTCTATCTGTATTTCAAGCACAAATACAGAAGCAAAGGAAAACCTTTAGCATAATGAACCTTTTGTTGCCTTGGTCATTCTGAAGAGCGGACCCAAAACCAAGCTATGTACTGAACTGTGTCTTCTGTGTACCATTATACCCCTGAAAAAACACACCATAAGGGGAACACAACAACAAAACCTGTCTGTAGCAAGGAGGCATGTAAGTCAGAGTGAAGACGTGTGACAGCCTGGCCCACACTGAGACCATCACACGACTGGTGTTTAGAGAGCTTGTAATTTAAGCAAAGGTTTGGTTTCAATTAGCATTTGATGTTTAAATGCCAATTTAGCAAAATGAAAGATATGAAAAACCTGGACAGCAATTAGTACTGAGAGAAGTTGAAACATGTGCCCTATGAGAGAAGAACCTTCTTCAAATTCCTACCTAACCAAACACAGGTTAGGCAGAGTTGGAGCAGTGTCCTGAGTCACAGTATTTTTGCCTTGCTAATACCATCATTTTTCAATCCTGACACTATAATATGTTCAATTAATTTCAAATTTTCTTTATTTTCATCAATATGATTGTTTTTTTCTTTTGTGCTGTGCCTCAACATCTTAAAATTTTGTGCTGAGTTCTTTCAGTCTTGTTTGCTTTCGTTTCTTTTCAAGGGCACAAAAAAAGATATAATTTTCCCCCTAATAACTTCTTTTAGGGTGGCCCATATTATAGCTGAGTCTACCTCTCCTGTATCATTGTCTTCAAGACATGCTTTTTATTTAATTTCGTATTTGAGTTTTGAAATGTGGGTTATTTAGAATATATGTTTAGTCTCCACAGTGTTCTTCCTGGATAATTGTTAATATGAACAGTGGAGGAGAGAGAGGCATGGTCTGACAAATCAATATAACCAGTATCACAGCTATGCATTCTATGACGGTCAGTCTCTCTTAAAAACAAAAAAATATAAAATATAAAATAATCCATTCTTGTGTATATGTTGTGACGGGGAAAGTAAAAGTTATTATCACGGTCTGATAGGTGAAGGTCTCCCCAGAGATCTTTTATACCCAACTCTGTCATTAGGAGGTTAATTATTTTTTGTAGGATTGTATCAGTTGAAGTTTTTGATGAGTTGTGGGTTGAGGCAAATGTTTCAATCTCCACCATATATCACAGTTCCCGTGGCCCTATCATTAAATCAAACAACCTTCTATAAAAAGTAAAGCTGCTTCCAGGGGTGGAATAAATATTACAGATTGTTGTAGTAACATTACCATTTCTTGCAGAAACTATTATATATCTCGCTTTCTTGTCTGTTATCTCTGAAATTTGTTCGAATAATATTTTCTGCGAGATTGAGATAGCTCCGCCTCTCCTTTGACCTGATTTATAAGATGAATAATATACCCTTTAACTATATAAATATGAGTATGAATGAAACATACTTATATATAAAATGAGCTGACAGTCTTTTGGATGAGTAGCAGGATTTAATACAAGCAAAACCAAGCAAAGCTTATCTGCTTAAGCCAGACTGCTGAGCTCTTGGGACAGAGTGGTGGAGGACCTCAGCACCTTAACTAGAACCCCTCGTTCAACCATGTCCCTTTGGAGCCTCTGAAGCATCCTGGAATACCACTGGAGTGCTGTCTTTGTGAAAGATGCGCATCCTTGCTGGATACGGCATCTGAAACTTGCTTTGTTTTTCTCTCAGCTCTTTCTTTTTTGGCTTTGGCGCATTCACTGCGTTTCACCTCAACCCTCCTGGTCTATTAGCTTAGCTTCAAGGTTACCTTTGCAATGTATTAGCTAATGTATTAAATAATGTATTCGCGTTGATGCTACTTCTGAAGTTCACTTAACATTTAATGCTTTGCAAGCAGGTGCCGGGTCCATCATTGCCATGTGGGTAAGGATCAGGAGAGCTGCTTCGGCTGTCTTGACTCATTTAAGGTGTATTTTCTATCATATTCGTTGTTGTGCTATTTCTGGTGGTAACCCCTTTCTCCATATTTAAACGGCATTCACCCATTTTTAAGAAATATGCAAGAAATAAGTCACTGGAAACCCCGTCCTTCCATTTCTTAATGATAGATTTAACTGAACTCCACAGGAAGTTCACTGACTTTGAAATGTTTTTGTATTCATCCACACTTTTCAACAACCTTTTCACAGAGTTGCTTGGAGTGTTCTTTAGTCTTCGTGGTGGAATTGTAGCCAGGAATACTGATTAAACAGTGACTGGACATTCAGACACAGATGTTACAATCATTTGAAATACATTAACTCCCATTTGTGAGACTGCTAGCACCAGGTCTGGTCCTCTTATACTTTTACATCATATAGTTATAATGTATTATATTTAAATTCATTTACATTATTTTGTGTTTTTCATTTATTTATTCATTTTCTACTATGATTCCATAAATATAAGCAATAAAAGGGGAAAAGATGGGGGTGAATATTTTTTATAGACACCGTACATATTAACATTTCCAAGTGTACACTATATTTTGAACATTTTGCCTCTGATAGCCGTTGAAAGTCCGACCCAAACAGCTGATCTGTGGCGTAATACAGTACAGTGATGATCCTAAGAGGGAAAGAGGAGGGAAACACATTAGCCTCCCAGAAGTACTTACTTTGCTGACTGGTTAGCCAAGAGACCCGCCACAATACAGTGAAAAAGCCTCTCCCATGGACAAGAGACACTATCAAATATACATTAAGGTAATTGAGTCTTTTGGAGCTAGTCAAGTCCTAAGACATAAATTTGAGGGGGGAGAGAAGAAGACAATTTTGAGCAGCTGAAAGTTCTGCATTGTACTGAATCGCAACTTTTTTTGCAACCTTTGACAACTTCAAGGGACTTCCAGTTTTGGTGTGGATGTACAGAGAACGCAAACAAAATTGTGCAACTTTACTTTTTAAGAATATTACTAACATTTGTGGCCACTGTGCAGAACTGAATTCTGAATCTGACTGAGTCATGGACAAGCAGATTTGCACAATTGCTATGCCTTAATAACAGCAAAGTTCACAGGGTTGGTTTGAGCTATTTTTTAGCAGTACTGGTTGGTCAGTCAGAAGCACTAACAGCCTTACAACAACACTGCCTCAGTCCATTGCAGTCATGATGATTATTTAATGAGGAGTTGCTTTGCTTCTCCAACCATCTGCAAATCTGAGTGCCTTAGGAGCAGATCGTAGGAGATGAGACAGACCAGCGCTGCAAACTATTATCTACAGCACACAAAGGACACTGCAAAGCACAGACTATTTACACAGCCTCTGGAAAAATAATACAAGCCTGCTGACCACACCATGTGCATAGAACACAGACAGTGCACCACCTCACCTTGACAAAGAAAACAGTATTGAGCAATACTTATATAATACTTAATACATTTAAGGCAAATGGACAATGACACAAGCATGTCCATATGCAAGTGATGCTATGGAGCAGTGCTAAGAAAAGGTGCTGAAAGAACAAATTTAGCAAAGCACCTGACAGACTAACATGTCAACTCTACCCTGCATAACAATTTTCAGGTTGGTAACAGCTCGTATGTCAACATCACTCACTTATTAAACAAGATGGCACAGTAAACTGGATTTGTTGGTGTCCAGTTGCTGGGCCAACAGCCATGTTTAATTTTTAAAGTTAATATAATTATAATATAATTATACATCTTGCACAATCCTTTTTACATTTATCTTTTGATGAAAATCTGAGATTTTTTCACTTTCACTCTCAAAGTAAATTTTCCCCTTGGTATCAAAAATCAAATATCTATCCATCCATCCATCCATCCATCCATCCATCCATCCAGGTTCTCAATGCAAGACCTAATGTTACAAGAATTGTTGAGTGGTACTGGTCCATCTATCCCCTCACAAACATACATTGCTGGAAGGAACTTGCAAATATTTTGTGATGGTTAAACCAAGAGGGCACTGAAAATCCATATTGACATTGGCAGTATCTGACTGGTGGGTTGATGCCCTTCTAGACCCTGTCCAGCTCTCTTCATGTTGCAGCTAATCTCCTGGTTTCTCCTCCATGCACTTGAGACTGTGCTAGGAGACACAGCAAACCTTCTTGTGACTGCATGTATGGCTGTGATATCCTGGAGGAGCAAATGCAGAATCTTTTCAGCTGTTCCTGCACCTCACAAGTCCAGTGCCATACTCCTCATATGACTTTATTTATTGTTAACATCCAGGACCTTTATAACACATCTGTCAGCAAAGGCACTAGTTTGTTCTGAAAACTATTACTTGCTCTGTTTCACAAGGTCATAAAGATTTGCTTCGCTTTGAGAACAGTTAATGGAGAAGCAGCTATTTCCTTAATATCTTTGATGGCAGCAGGATCAGACAAACACACCTCCAGCCACTGAGACGATTCCCAGAGAGACACAAAGTGAAGTCAATTAGCTGCTGACACGGGAAAATATAACAGGACAGGAATAGAGCAGGAAGCTCAAAGAGATGAGGTTGGTAGGATGAATGGAAAACAAGTTCACTGACATTCAGCGGTGTGTGTGTGTGTGTGTGTGTGTGTGTGTGTGTGTGTGTGTCTCAAGTTGGAGCTCCTTACACTGATTCACTTGCCTCTAGTTACAGAGCTTAAGTCAACAAACGACTGGCTGTGTAGAGAGTAGGCACAGTATGTTTAGGTGTAGAGAATATATCCTGAGGGGACATCTCAGATAACATAAAGAGGAAATAAAATACAAACAAACAAAATACTCCCTCTACACCCTTATACCCCCTTTTTGCCTCCCCTTGTGCTTCTTACTGTTCCTACTTAAATACTGCCCGAGACATTTCACTGACATTTTCACTGTGCCATTTTAATCAAGGCAGCAACATCACAGTGCAAATAGTCACTAGTTTACACTGGTGCAGGGCCATTTCACCCTCCTATTTGAATGATAGCTTTGAATGACTCATCCCCATCCGGAATGTTGTGCAATGAAACATCAGAATTGGTTTTATGTAATCTGTGTAAAGGGGATATTCCACATGTAGATGGTGGGAAGGATTTCCTGGTGAAAAACTAATTACTGAGACACAATAGAGCTTCCAAGCTCAAAAGTGTTTTTACTGTTCATTCAATTCAAGATTCAACGTGTTTACTCTCCTTTGCTGTCCACAGAATGCCAACTATGTAACAAAGAAATATATATACACAACAAAAACATACAAAATAAAGCAATTTTAAAAAGGCAGCAAGTGAAAAATAAATAAAAAAGCATCCGCAACAATAATAATAAAACAACGCACATGTGAGCTGTGAAATTATGCATGTGCAAGATGAAAATGTAAACAGTCGGATTGTGTATGTGTAATTTGAAAATGGAAACAGTCGTGACAGTGAATTGAGATAGACGTGATTGTAACTCCTATCTGCTCTTCAGGGGTCTGATGTCAGTGGGGAAAAAAAGAGTTCTTTACTCTGGTGGTCTTGGATTTAACACTTCTGTACCTCCAGTCTGAGGGTAGAAGTGTCAACAGTCCATGCTGAGGGTGGGTGGGGTCCTTCTGGATGGACGCAGCTCTCCTGTGGATTCTGCGGTGGTAGATGCTCTGCAGAGGGCAGTGGAGTCCTGGTGATGTTCTCAGTAGTCTCTACCACTCTCGGCAGGAGTTTGTGGTCCATGGCAGTATTGCTGCCATACCACAGTGATACATTTGGTCAAGATGCTTTCAACAATGCAGCTGTAGAAGTTGCTGAGGATCTTACATGCCAAACTTCCTCAGCCTCCTCAGAAAATACAGCTGCTGTTGGGCCCTCTTAACAAGCTGTGTGGTGCTGAGTGACCAAGTGAGGTCCTCACTGATGCCCAGATATTTAAAGCTGCTCACCCTCTCTACTTCAAGCTCCCAGATGTAAAGTGGCCCATGAGGTCTCTTCTTCTTCTTCTTCATGTCCACTATCACCACCTTCGTCTTGTCCGCGTTGAGGTCGAGGTTGTTACCCTGACACCATGACACCAGACTGGCCACCGCTCTCCTCTAGGCCGCTTCGTCCCCGCCAGTGATGTATCCTATCACTGTGGTGTCTTCCGCAAACTTTAGGATGATGCCCTCTTGCTGCACACTTCTTCCTGTCCCACCACCTTAAGAATGTGTCTTGCAGAAACTTGCAGAAGGTTTGGGAGTTGATTTACAGTTCATCTTTAACTCAATAAGGTTCATCTAGCTCATCCTTAATGATAGCAGCCCTTACCAGGACCACCACCTTGCTGCCGCCTGACTTGAAGTGTTGCCCTGTGTCCATTAGTGATCCAGCCACAAACCTTAACATCTGGTCCATCAAGAGATGCCCTCATTAAATCTGTCCATAAAACCATTGAAAAATCTGTCTTTTGTGACCGATATTCACCCCTCAGTAGTGTTTCTCTTTCAAGAGTGCTGCATCTGTCTGAAAGACAGTTCACAATTTGACTTTTCAGTGTCAGTTAATTCTCTTTTTTGGCCAGCGCACTTTGCAAACTGACAAAAAGAAAACTGATTGTGTGTGACACGTCAGTTGCTACTTCAACCATGTGGAAACACTGTATGTTTCACACTGTACATTCCATAACTGTGGTTATATCATGTTACATGCCTGTTAACATGCTTGTAAACATGAACGTGTCAAGTTCACTGCATCTTTTCATACTGTTTTTATCACAGGGGAAAATTATATGCCATATCAGTATCATACAGCCCTAAAAATACCAGGATTCTCAAAAAGACCAGACAATTGAATTCAGACAGGGGGGTAAATAATATCCTGATCGCTAGCACTGTTTAGAAAGGAGCTGTGCATGGACGGAAGCCATGAACGCAAGCCATGAACGCAAATGTAGCACGGGAATTTCAAAATAAACATGCATCCCAGCAATGGTGGTGATATGAATCGATGTTTTCACTTTGCATCACTGATACTGGATTGTTGATCACTGTTACATCCCCACCGCCCAGGTATACTGACAGCTACCCAAGTATTTGGTGATCCATTAAAAGTTACTTATACTTTTATTTATTTAAATCGATCATAGAGAATGATGCCAGCCGCAATTAATTAACTAGGTGCAGTCCTCTGTTTTCCCTCCCATCTACTTTCAATCACATATGCTCTGTTAAGAAAGATGTTCTCTGGTGTTACATCCTTCTTTTAAAACTCACTAATTGTGATGCGACCTCTCCTATTAAAGTAGGCCTGCTCATGTTGTTGTTTTGTGCAAACTTGTAAGTGCACCTGGTTATTGTGATGTGTTCAGTGCATGTAGCTTTTGATAGGTCATATAACTAACACCAAGATACGTCCATACGCTGCTAACCTGCTATAATGACAACGGAACCATGGATGAAAAAATCCTAAACACGAGTTGTGCATTTTGGTTGACTTTATTAGACTTATTGCTGATGGATAAGGCTGATAACATTGCTGATAAAGAGAAAACAGAATGGGGAGAGAAACAGAGGAGAGAAAAACATATATAACAGAAACAGAAATGCTAGGGTGTATAAAGTTCGACAGTTACAGCAACACTATATCATGTTGGCAAACTATTACAGTGATTCTGAAGAAAGATGAAAGTTATTTTTTGAATCTAATTCTCAAGTAGTTAAATTCCCCAAATAAGGAGTCATAAACAAGTACAACCTTTTTGTTGACCCTATGTCAAAGTTGAGAAAAGTTGACTAATCTCTATGCTAAATTAAAGCTTGCAATGATAAATAAGAGTGCATTAAATTAAAAGAAAAAATCAGAAATAACTTCAAATTTCACTCATCACTTCTGACTGACAGTCACACTGGAACTATGATTCTTTTCATAATGGGAATAGGGCAGCACATTCCAAAACTGAATGGGCAGTTAAGTCTTGTTTATTTATTCATAACCCCGCAAACGTTTTACATATAATAACATGTTGTGTATCTATGACATGCTCAGCATCATACCTGTGAGATGTTAAAGACAGAGAGCACAAGTAGAAGTAGAGCAATGATGTAGCAATGATATCATAGCAGTGATCATATTAATGCGGTAATGCAGCAACAGGCCCTGCCTTTGACAACAACCAAAAAAATCAGAAAAATGCCATCTATTTGGAAATAAATAATATATGTGCACCAAGTGTGGTGTAAAGTCCAAACTGTGCAAGGTTGCAGCCACCCTGGGGGGGTGTGCTGTGCATCAGCGTGCTGGGGTGTTAGCCAGGCAGTCTATCTGGCCCATCATCTCCATGCCTGTTAGTGACAGCCAGTAGGCCAATACATTTGCACTACTGTCAACTGAATTCATTTGTGTTTGGCAAAGTCACTGCCACTAAGCAATCAGGTTTTCAGGTGGACCAACTCTGTCTGTCGACAGAGCTGGCCAGAGGCAAAACCTGTCAAGAACCCTGTGACTGAGAAGAGTGCACATCTGAAGGTACCTGATGAGTGGGACTTTAGTTGCTCTCACAATTCATTGGCAAATATTCTAACATACATGCCTTGCAATGTAATGCTACAAAGCAATCTACGCTCCTCCATCATTTGACCTCAGCAGCAGTGAAAGTTGAGTTAACTGGGCAGAAACAAGTGAGAAAGAATCAGATCTGAAGAGGCAGAGAAAATTAAGCCAACCGGTCTGAATGTAGGATCTTCTTTCCTATTCTGTTTCAAATGGCACTTTCCATTTCTCCTCCCAGGGATGACTTCCTTCTCATTTTGAACCCTCAAAGCACATTTTTCCTCGTAAGAAAATACAGAGGAAGAACTCAATAACATCTCAGCAACATGGCCGTGGTACTTGATCATTACCGAACACAAAACCACGGATCAAGGAAGTGATTACAATTTATGCTGAGGGGACATGAGTGTCTGCACCAATATTCATTACAATCATTTACTGAGATATTACAATAGGACCAACAGACAGACAAACATATCAATCCTATTCCAAGTGTCACAAGCATGGCAAACGATCACTGCTTGGGGTGGGAAGAACCCGAACCATTGAGAACTAGTTCCAAATTGTCCAATCTGAGTCATTTACCACTGAGCTGATCATCTGATGCTGTCATGGTTTTTTGACTGACTTAACTGCACAACTGAGTAGCATGTCCACTACCAATGCAGCTATCTGGGTAAATATATTGTCTATCAGCGATGGGCTCAACACATTGCCGGTTGCTTTGTTGGAGCTGATACTTAAGTCTATTTCTGACATCAAATTTAGCTAAATTAATGGTGCACATATTTTAAAATTTCTCTAAATAAATAATTACCTGGATGTACCAAAAATAGGAAGGGGAAAAATCTGGGATTTCCTTACAGTGATTAGAAAGGAGTTGAGGAGGAGCAGAACGGACCAGTGCAAAGACATGCCGGCAGACCACCTTACGCGTTACTGGAGCAAACTGACGGACAGTGCCATTCCACCACTTGCACTGAAGAAGTGGGAATAAGTTAAATCTGTATGATAGTCCAAAAATTGTTAAAAATATGGATACAAGATGCACAATCCATTTTTTTATAGGTGCAAATCGACTTCATCTGTGCGCACTGAGGAGCACAGGGGTGTTGTACCACTTGTCTGGTGAGAGAAGAAAAACACTGTAGCCTACAAGATTAAGCACTCAGTCTGTCAGTGTATGAACGACGGTGACTAAACCAAACTGTCACATAAACCTACAAGTTTATATTCAAGCAGTCTTGTCAAAATAGCCTACAAGTCAAAAAGATCAGGGAGATTTATTAAAAAGTGTGACCTTAAACTCTGGGCTGTAATGTCTGAGTGAAATTATCTTCTCACATTAAAGACAGTGGATGTCACAGGGTAAATCAAAGGCAAATTCAATCAAACAAAATAATTATTTGGTCCACAGAATCACACAGCAATCACATAAGGTAATGATGATAATATAAAAATGCAAAAATATCAGAAAACATTGACTGTTATTGATTGACATATTGCTCAACTACGCGTCATGCGTCTGTGACACACTGAAATCCAAAAGGAGGCAGCGAACTCACTATCTATGGATTAAGAGTATGCATCACATTTTATCCCTGATATTACTACATCGTGAACAACAAATACTGACATAATAAGGAAAGGAAAACTCACTATCAAGAGATTCTCTGATGCTTTGCCATTCAGGAGGCTGTGTTAAACAAATATTTAGTTCATTCAAATGTTGGAGACAAATGTATCAGGTAAGGCCCTATCACATCATCCTGATACAGAATTTAATCAGACTAATCAGAGTTTGCTGTTCTATAAAATAATTTAACCAGTCATCTTTTTTTAAGTTATGCACCACACTAAACTTCTTTATCATCTTATATCGGTATATTTTACCTGCAGGCTCAGACTCACGTTTTAAGGTCTTTCTCCATCATCTGTGTAGTTGAGTCACAAAATCTTAATGCACCACCGAGCTCATGACAGTGTTGTCAGAGCAGGGCCAGCAATGCCTATTTTGGTGCCTTAAGCCTTAAAATGCAAATGTATTAACAAATGCAGCTACTGATTTAAAAATATATACATGTGGTTCCTTTATATCAAATTCTCATTGAGATGTTAGTTTTTTTTTTTACTATTATTGGGATTTCATTCGTATTTTTAGTGGTTTAATTTCAGATAGACTTTGTAACATACATGAATATAACCATGATAATATTATTTAACAAAAGTTTAACACTACAATTTGTCAAAAATCACAGATTTTATTGGGGACCCACTTCAGTTCCCTACAACCAACTTAAATGACCACCTGTGGATCCCAGGGACTCACTATATCAAAAAACCTATCAATATCCCTGTCAGTGCCATTCAGGCTTTTTGTTATGATCATGTAACCTTAAATGAAAACAAATGCTGTACAAATACAGTCTCATTCCATTGTTTTTAGATGACAGACTGTTGCTACAGCTACCTTCCAGGCTACAGCAAACTTGACAAAGACAGATCAGGATTCAATAAGGGAACTGATAAAGAAGTGGACCCATAAATACAACAGATAATGGGTATTGGCACCTAAGCAGCAGCAGAAGATATGAGCTGTTGTTTTCTGACATATAATAATGGCTGCATTTGCTTTGGCATGACAATGTTTTTTTTGAGATGCTCAAAATACTTGACATCTGTATTCAAAATATTAAAACTGATAAGCTTAAAATGATGCTATGATGTGGATGAAAATGTAAATGCTCAATAAGAAATCTGAAACCAATATCAATATCAATCGATAAAAAAAAAAAAAAAAACTACAAACATTGAGATTATTTCTGACAGAACTTGTGATTGCAATTTGATTCACAATTAAATTAAATATATAAACTATTAAATGATGATGTGACATTAGATGGGGTTGGCACCAATCAAACCGGTTTTTCTTACATCTAGAGAACAAGATTTGTGGGCCTAGAAATCTCTGCAGAACTACAAGCAAAAGTATTAAGGTTCAACATTCAGTCCTAGATTACCTCAGTTACTGAAGTTGTGAAGCATGTTTTGATTAGATCTCCTCTATTGGAGTGATGTATTGGTTTGATGACTGCATTGATATCAACCATGTAATCTACCTAAGAGACTTAAAGACCTAAAGACGTAGTGACACTAATTGCACTCAAAATGTCTTTGAGCCATTAACTCATAGACCTGGAGCTCTGAGCACAAGATGATCAGTGAATCAGAAGCATTCTGCATGTCAGACATTTGTCTCAGGGAGATAGAGCCTTTAGTACAACAGACAGAGACATAAGTACTTATGTAGTCATTTTTCTGTGCTTTCTGATGCAGCTCCATGCATGTATAACACAGCCCAATCTTAAAACATCAAATAACCATCAACAACGTGTCTGTCTAATGCCAGTCCCGACCTCTCTGCTGTCAGATCTAATAGCACCATCTAGCATATCATAAAGAAATGGATTATTAACTCGCCACATCAAAAGGACACATCGGCGAGCATGTGTGAGGGAGAAAGAGAGAACATAGTGGAGAGGTGATTTGACTGTTCCACAATCCTTAAGATTAGCTATAGAATGACAGCAAACTTGAAAACAGGTCATGGGGATGTTCATGGATGAAATGTGATCAAACAGTGGCCAGAGAAGGCTGTAAAGCACGCTGCTTTTATTCTCTTGAAAGCTTGACAATCGTGATGCTTGTTCAGTTTAACCTTTAAAAATCAGACTCTTTCCACACATCAGGTTCAAACTCCAAACTGATTTACATTTACAACAGTAGGGCAAAGAGTAGCTACTTCCCTTTCATGAACACACAAAGTAAACACACACAACTTTTTGATATTCAAATCAATTCATTGAATTCAATTCATTTGTGATACCATGTAGAAATTACAGACCAACTTGTGATTTTTGGGACTAATGACAACATAGGTATTAAGTAATGAATAAATAATAATCAAGTGTGGTTATAAAATATGTACTGGAGACAGGACATTTTACAATTTAAGAATAAAATGCATTGTCTAAAATAGATTTGTGCCAATTCAGATACCAGCATTGGAAATCCACCGATACTGCCAAAAATGCAGGTATCGGAATCAGCGAGTATGTGAGTCTATATACCTTTCAGATACCACATCATTTAGAAATAGGACCATGCTATTCCCCAGCTAGCTCAATTAGCACTGGAAATCAATTATTTTTGGCTTCTTTAGAAGCCAATACAGGAAGTTGCGCAGTGCTGCCTCTTGTAACAACTGTTTTTAGAGCGGCAAAGAAGTAGTTAAAACCGCAGCATGTTCAGTATGCAAGGCCGTAATTTCAAGGGGTGGCATGAATGTTGCTAACTTCAACATCAGCAACCTTATAAAGCATTGAAAGCTGCAGTCTGGAGTGTTGAGAAAAAAAAGTAGACTTGGTCAGAATATTAGTATGATCCAGCTCCCAGGTCCCTCCTTCTTCCTCTCTGCTGCCTGCAGTCCTGCCTTCAAAGCTCCTCCCCTCAGAGGAGCCTGCTGTGCATGAGCAGGCTTGTAACCCTGGTAACAGAGGACGCCAGATAACAACATAAGCCCCAATTGGTTTCCTTCTGACCAACACAACTAAATTAAAATGAGACGTGCCTCATGCCGAGTCACCGTAGATATCCCAAGTAACAAACAATATTCCTCACATCACCGTAGATGGAGTTACCAGCTAATCAATACCTGGTGCAACATTTTGCTATGCTGCCTTTCTGAAGCATGAGTAACGTTATTTCTCTAAACTAACTCAACCACATCAGAGTGTACCGAACACAAACTAACATTATAACTGCCCGGTTACTTGAAAGTCACTTTTGTTAACCAGTGGTCATAAAGTCAGAGCTAAATATCGGAGTTAGCATACAAGCTAACAAGCTAGAATTACCAGCAAGCTACTTCGCTCGACTGCAATACCATAAGGCAAAATGCGCTATTGCGAGTATAACTGTAACCGCCGCCATCTTAGCCTTGTGGTCAAAACATAGAATGAAACATATGTCAAGTAGGGGTCCTTACTTGTCCAGCAGATCGTATCAGAGTTCTTTATTGTCATTGTCACAGGTGTTACAACAAAACTGGTTGAGCAATTTATCCTCTGTGTTTATGTAAAAAGGTCTAAAAAAGAGGAAGAAAAAAAAAAGAAACAAATATCCACACATATGTAACCTTCATCCATATAAACACACACACTCACGCACCTACACAGTCTATTGCACATGTTCTCATGACCCACACTGATGATTGTGGTTGCTTAGCAGAGGGGGCTGGGGGAGTTAAGTGCTCCAAAGTCTGATTGCCGCTAACTCTGTGTCACTCTTGAGTCCTTACAAATTCTGCAGCTCCTTCTACCTCTGTTAAAAGGGATATTCCAGTGTAAATTTAATCCATGGTCTAACACACCATGACACCGAGTAAGACCCCCCCTCAAATGATCAAGTTTGTAGACCGCTAGCTTAAGCAGTTTTAGCAACCTCAGAAATGACCGCACGATAACAATACATTGCAGTATATACCTCCACCAAGAAACTGCCATCAAAAAGCCACAAATAATGCTCAGAACTGCATCAAACTTCAGCAACAGTAAAAATCAACAGCACATAGATCAAGGCATCAAACCTCAGCTGGCTTAGCCGGATTACTATAAAGTGAACAGAACTCACCACTCTCCTGCCACAGCTTCCTGTTGTGGGGAAGCCCTGCGAGTCGATTACTGAGTGCAATAGAGTTTCGCAGCTCAAGGATAAAAATGTATGATTATTACTCCATGGAAATGCAATAAAAGTTCATGTATGCCTTACCTACCAGTTTATAACAGTTATTATCAAGAGCGGACAGGGAAACGAACGGAATTGAGCATTTCTAACTGCACTTGGTAATCGACTCGCAGGGACTTCACAGCAGGTTTCAGTGCTCAAAGAATGTAATATTCGGTGCCACTTTGAGACTCATCATGGCGAAAAATACAACAGATTGCAAGGACAACTGAGATTGTAAAGACACATTTGTTCTTACCCCTAGCCGAGATATCAGTGATTTAGCAGTGAAAGCTAGCTACCTTAATGCTAGCAAACTAGCATTGGCATCAAAGCCATCGAGCTCTTGACATGGAAATAAAAATGGATCACGTCATGGAAATGGCTGTCCAACCTTAATTTCATCCCAGCCAGAGGTCTGAATCACCCTCGGTTTGCCAGCTTTCTCGGTGATAAAGACATTACCGGTGGAATGCCATACCACACCGAAGCAAGGCAGTTAAGCTGACATGCGGTGCTGAAGGGTTTCTTTGATCTACGAGAGGAAATTGGAAAGTTCATGGAGAAAAAAGGCAAACCAGTGGTGGAATTTCAATCCACAGAATGGCTGCAGGATCTAGCATTTATGGTGGATATTACAGAGCATTGAATAATCTGAACAAAATGCTGCAAGGCCATAAAAAAGTTGTCACACAGTGTTATGACAGCACACGTAGGTTCGAGTTGAAGCTGACTTTGTGGGAGACACAACTGTCAAGTGGTGACCCTGCTCATTTTCCCTGTCTAAAAGATGTGCATGTGACCAGAGTTAATGCTGACATGAAATGGTATAAAGACAAGATTAGAGGACTGCTGGGGGAGGTTGAGCGACGGTTTCAGATCTCCGGTCAACTTGAGACAGATCTCACAGTTTTTTGCTCACCATTCACAGTCAAGGCTTCTGATCTGCCCGTCAATATCCAATAATTGACCTGCAGTGTGATTCAGGTTTGAAGGACAAATTTGCCTCTGTAGGCTTGGACATGTTTTCTAAGTATCTCTTGCCAGGGTACCCACAATTGATAGCCCTTGCTGCAAAAGCTTTGTGCATGTTTGGGACTACCTACCTCTGTGAACAAGTTTTCTCTATGATGAGCAGCAATAAAACAAAGCTGCGCTCAAAGCTTACACACCGGCACTTAAATGTCATCCTGAAATCAGCTGCTACTCAGGAGTTGATGCCTGATATTGATGCACTTGTGAAGGCTAAAAGATGCCAAGTTTCCGGAGCATATTAAACGGCGAGAAACCCTACTTAATGTAAAATGCTGCTTCAGACACTTCTGCACCCTGAAGAATAGTTCTGTGAAAATGAATACTTACTGGGGAAATATTTAAAGACACTGAATACTGGGCAATATAATGTCAGTCAGCAGCTTCATTACAAAAGTTTTATGTATAAATCGTATTAATTTACAAGGCAGAGGGGATAACTTAATAGTTCCCACTTTAGTTCCCACTTTAGTTGATATAGTGTGTTGCGTCAGTGTCAGGATTACAATACAGATGAGGAAATGAAAACAATTTGAAATAATTTCTAGATCTTGACAAGTTGTCTATATTGTTCAGATCCAGATACCTGTGACTAAATGTTTTGTGCCTTTGTAAATACACTGTGAACTGTAAGTTGTAATGCACATGTCAGTGTTAAACTGATGCATGATATTGTTAAATTGCACTTATTTTTCTTAAGAAATTTCAGGTTGTTAATGATGTTTGCGTAAAAACATATTCAGAATGTACTTTTACTTTTCTGCACTAAAACAAAGGGGAAAATTTGAAGTTGTCATTATCTATAGGTTATTATGTTACTAAAATGAGCTCGACACCCTTGCATTAGATGATATACATCAAATATAACATGACCTTTAACATATTGCATCATTTGATTTTTTTTTCCTACAGAGAAAACACCGAGACACACAATCTCACATTGTCTCCTCAAACATCTAGTTTGTATACAAATGTCAGTCTGATAGTAAAAGGAGAATAATAGAACAATGAAGCAGCGTATGTATAAATTTCACTCCATGTCATGCCATATTAGGTGTTCAGACGGCGACGCACAGATACTAAAGCCTTCTCCCTCTGCCAAAGCCTCAAGCCTCCTTTTTTCCCAGAAGACAGACATGAAGCTGGCAGTTTAATCTACACTGCTGGTCTCAGAATAATCATTAAATGCTTTTAGTGATGCAATGCAGTCTTGGGCCAGGCAACAGTCCCTTGGAGTACAAATAAAAGGCTTGGACAATTTCTGGCACAAGCAAGCTGGTATTGGGCTGCAGAAGGGAGCATCCTTTCGGTTAGGAAAAGTGCTGGCCTCTTTAATCTGAGGTGCTTCACAACTTCTGAGGTAAAGTTTGAAAATCAATTTACTGGAAGGGAACACAAACATGTATAAGTGCAAAAATCTGACAATCACACCTTGTCTTGCAGTAAAGTCTGCCAACATCACTGTGCATCTGTCAGCTGATTCCTGGCTGCATTAATATATGAGACAGTGAAAGGAGGAAGGATGCACGCTGCCAAAGTATTCCCAGTGAAGTCTGATGGAAGTACTCCTATTGCATGAGCTAAATGACACTTTCAATGCCACTACTGTCATAAATACAAGTCCCAGTTTGTCAGAATTTGTTAGATATAATGTAGGTAGCCAACTACAAACAGAACTCTGTTATGTTGTGAAACATATCTTAAAAGTATGTAATGCCATCATCCTACCCTCTCACTGAAGTCAAATAGTGCAGAAACAAGTGAAACAAGGGCAGAGTCACTTCTCACCCTATTACAAGACACTGTACAATCAAAATGATTTAAGCTGTTAGTTTCAGGTTAAAAACAACTTTGCTTTGAAGGGGAAACTTTGTAGTTTTGAAGAATAAATTCAGCCTCAGAATTTTAATATTACTAATATTATTGAAGTAATAAGATAAACTCGGAAATGTTTATTTTTTTAACATAAGTAATAAACAAGCTGTTCTCAGTGGAAAATAAGGTCCCCAGAACTCTGTTTGAGGCTAGAAAGGTGGCAGGGTCCACCACATATAAACAAAGTAAAAACAGTATGAAACTGTGTTGTCCTTTAAGGTCAGTTCGCTTCTTCATTTTATTCAGTCATGATGTATCTATTTTAGTTTGTTTAGGCATAACATTCAATCAATGACGGTCTTTCTTTTCTGATTAAAATGTCCTATCCAAAACTACAAGGTGAACCTTTAAAGAGAATAGTATGAAAACATCATGCCAAAGCTGGCGTGAATAACTACTGCATTCAACGTGATCAGTTTGAAGTCAAACTCAGGACATGCTCCTATTGAAAAATGTGGGCACATGGTTGGCGCACAGACTATATTAGATCTTGAACCACCGACAGTGCTGTTGCAATGCAGCAAAAGCACCAGAGCTGACCAGAGGTGATCAGTGGCTAAACAGTGGACAGAGCTGTGTCAGGAGGACTTCAGCCAGTCAGCTTCTTTCCGGGTTCAACTCGCGTCAGATGAAGCTGTCAGCATTGTCCTCGTTTACTATGGCGCCCCCTCCTCCTCCTCCTCCTCCTCCTCCTCGGGCTTTTTACAATGTTTTACATAGTAACGAACTTCAATAGAGACGCCTGCTTCCCTCGGCAACAAAAAGGGGAGCCGTAATCAAGCGATGTGAGCTATTTTTAATCAGCATAATGGTCAGGGAATATGCAGGGAAAACGCCTAGACGTGTATTTGGACATGTGCGTCGAATGACTGGTGCTCAACTACTAATCACAATAAGTAGATATAAGCTCTGTCACCAGTGGTCCTATGTATCCCGCTAATGTTAGCAGATACATGCGGGTGTTGGATTATTGGTCGCATAACCAAAAAGGACATCGCAATGTGAAGTGAGTCTTGTGATAAGACACGCTACAAACCGTTCAGCTGACACGCTTTATAAGTAACTTCCTCACGGTGTATTTGTAGCAGTCTACACCTTGACAAACAGACTAATCACTGAGGTGTGAGGGGAGGCGAACTCACCAGGGGTCAAACTCGTGAATGATGCTCTCGAAGCGAATGACAGCGAAGAGCCTGGAGCTGAAACCGGCCAGCCAGGCCAGGAACAGGACGGTGAAAGACAGCAGGGACTGCCACCCGGCTGGCTGCGACAGGCCGCCGGATAGACCTCCTCCTCCTCCTCCTCCTGACCCGGCGGTGCTGCCCCTCTCTCCGACCGCCGTGCTGCTGCGCCCGTTCCCCGAGTACGACGCTCCGGAGTTGAGTGAGGATTTGTGTTTGTTGTCGGAAACCGGGTGATGCTCCGCCATATTCTACGTCAGTCCTGTCGTGGCAAGCAAGCGATGCGAGCTATCCTTTATGACACAGGAAAGAAAAGCCCCCCCTCCTTCTTCCTTTTCGCTGCCACGCTCCACTTCCGAAACTACTTGCACCACCTTGCCTACGCGGCCCCGCTCCCCCCCGAACACTGGCTGTGAACCGAAACTTTCTAACCTTGCTTCCCACCAACCGCAACGCGAGCTAAGTAGTCCCAGGGAGTCACATAGCAGCACGGTTTTGCAGCATACTCGAAGTGACACATGCGGCTAGAGCAGTTCCTCCTTCCTTCCTTGGAGCTGGATGGCGGGGCGGGAGCTGTTGGCGGAGCAGGAAGAGCTGTCAGCCTCTCACAGTGAGACAGGTACAGCCAAGAGGGACGCAGCTCCGGCAGAAACCCAATCCCACGATAGAGCGCGCTCGACGGACAACCGAAGCGGCCAATTACAATAGAGCACCCCGTTGAAGACGCTCCTGCGCGAGGGAGAGAAGTGAGCGACGGCGGGTGACAGACAGCGGGAGGAGCGCTGGAGTCGCACGAGCCAATGAAATAAATGAATTTCACAAGAGCCACACTGAGCACAGTGGTGTTAGTATAGTTAGAGTATGGTTCCTCATTCACGCAGGGATTAATTCCTCAGTGAGATATTTGTTGAAATTTGTAACAAGTTAGACAACAACCAGGTTTGATAGGCCACCACATTGTAATAGGCCACCATTAGAAACTTTCTGAGTCAGTGCAAATGTAATTTTTATTATCCATTCTTAGAACCTGGCAACCCAAAAATTCAGACAATTGTTGATATGTCAGTATAAGTAGCCAATGAATAGCCTAACCAATTCAGTAGACATCATAAAGCCATTGTTTTTTGTTTGTTTCTTTGTTTTATGGTGACATATCAAACAGCCTTACCCAATATGTATGTTTGTGTGTTGCTCAATATTAAATCCATTTACTAAATCCATCTACTCTGGTTCAGTCTTTTATTGTGTATCACTGAAAGCAGTGTGCCTTGGCGGAGCGATGAACCAACAAATCTATAATTCTTTATTTCCCTTCCAGGAAAAATCATCACAGGCCCATAAAGCAAAGCTGAATTCCTCAAGCGTTTTGGGGATTCTGAGATCATTATATTTATGTGTCTTGGATACAAGTAGAGGAATAGAGAGGTTCTGTTAAAACCCATTCTCACATTAAAAATAAATAAATAAATAAAAAAAAACAAGGAAAGGGATAGTCCTGAGCTGAAAGAAGTGAGCTGCTTGGGAAGTTTCTCCAGAGCTTGATAATTCATCACATATCTACTGGAGCAAAATGAAGACTGGACAAAAAGAAACCTTTGGAGATTGTAAATCAGATTCACCTTAGTTATCATTCTGCTAGCTTTTCCTGATATATTCTTTCAAAGTCTTTCCTGAGCACAGCAAGATGAGTGAGCAAATAGTGTTACTGGATTACTTATTACAAAAGGCCAGACACCTGTCTTTTTTTTTTTTCAATCGGCTATTTACTAGTTGTAAATTCTCACAGGAACACAACATTTTCTGCCAAAGTTATAATGGTTTATGTAATAAGTTTTCATGTTCTCGTGTCAGTGTCTGTGATTTTCATGCCAGTTTGAAATTGGCGGTATTAATTTGGAAGAAGGTGCTGTAACACATTTCTAAGCACCAATAAGTATTTTGCAAATGTTTTAATTAAAATTTGGCGACAGTGACAAGTTTGGTTGGCAGTAAAGCAGATTAACTGAGCTTTAAACATTTAATAATATTAAATATTTGAATATTTTAGCTGTTGCTTTCTCCAGACCAGACTTTATGTTAAGCAATGAAAACGTTATAGAAACAACTAAAACAACAACAAAAAACACATGAAATAGCTGCACACAGCTCAGATTAATCCAAGTGAGAAGCCCAGAGGTCATTTTGATTTTAAAAAAGAGTGTAAATAACGCTTATTTAAATCAATCCGAGGATTGGATCGAGGAAGTAACACAATAGATTCTCCACATTTACTTATAATGTGCTGCATGTGAAAATAAAACAAAAGGTAGATTGAATTAATTTTTCATATCAGGTCGAAGAATCTCCTAATTCCGGAGAATGAGCCTTAAACTCCAGCATAACAGTTTAATCATTTACATTTTATTACCAAACCCATTGAAACTGGTCTGATAGCTCTTGCTGTTGGTTTGTTTAAGAATTTTATTTTATTTCTTTTTTATCTTCCCTGTGGTTTTAATGCAATTTCTGCTTATCTGCTCTCCAGACTGCAGTTCAATGTCTTACTACTGGACTTTAAACTAACAGTCATATTTCAGTCCATCTCACCTTGCAGGCTCACTTCAAGTAGCATCCACATGAAAACATAACATGCTATGAAAGCATCCCATGAATCACCATTGAACTAATCCTAAATTACATGTTTTAACAGTGTCAGAGTTATTAATGAAGTAGTAGGGAGTGGCCTTTACAGCTAATGAGGCAAATTCATTAATTTGTCACATCTCTGCACAGCTCACTGAGAAGCTGCAGAATCAGCAACTATCTGGTTCACAGGAAACACTTTGTGGTGAGCTGTGTTCCTAGTAGCAGATTTGTAAACCGTGAATACCTTCACTTTAGTGAAAGTGTGATAACGCTTTCACGGTTTCGGTTGTGTGAGGCGGTCACATCCTGAAGCGATGCAGAAGTTCTAAAACAGTCAATCAGTTTTAACCTCTACATGATCCTTTTTTTGCATTTAAATTTTTTGATGTCCTTTTTTTTTTTTTTTTTTTTTTTTTTTGTTTCCTTAGGGGCAACAATGTTCCATATGGATAGGTTATAAACAGAACTACAGAGAAACTCTTTCAAATTTTACTGCTACCTATCTAGGCCAGGACTCTCTCTATCATTCTTGTGGCTCTGCTTCTTTAAAAATGTACTTCTTACTTTAACTTATGCTCATTGGATTAATCAGAAACATATCCTGAAATGTTACAACATTAAATTTAAATATAAAATATATGGGATCCTGTAGGGAAGGCAGAGGGCAGTGACATGCAGCACAATGTTGACATGCTTATCCAGAGTCCACAATTTTGCATGCACCTGCCTCCTCACTCTGTAAGGCAGTGCCGTTATCAGCCACCTGATGACAACCTAAATCTGTTTTTTCTCTTTTCAGAATGGTCAAATCATACATGGAAAGACTGTATCTGTATCACCTGTATCTTATTTTTTAGCAATATGTCTTTGAGACAGTCTTTTGGGAAAAATAGTGCCTTGAATATGCACAAGGTACAGCAGCTAAATTGAGAGATTCTTTATTTCAAATAATCTCAGGCCATTTTAACACCCTGTCAGAAATCATGATGAAAGGGGCAAAGTAGCATATCATAAAGGCTCTACACATGTATATGGAGACTAAGGCCAGAGACTGTTGTTTGTATATCCGGACCATGAGGGGAAACTGGTCTCTGCAAACAGCTGATGTGTTGAAAATGCACAGGCTGTTTTAACCATAACAGGCCTCACATCGAGGCGTTAAGCCTTCTGATCTGTTCATCCTCTGGATTTGTACTGACATGATGCCTACATTTTGTTGCTCTTCTCCGTGAACATTTATTGTCCCTCCCAAATACAGCAGTCTGACAAGATGCAAAGGTTCACTGTGACATAAACAGACACAAAAAAGAGAGAGATTTCTGGGATGGGTCACTTTGCTCAAATTTTGAGAGAACATTCTGTGTTGAGGCATTGCCATTTAGCAGGTAATGCAGAGACAATTATGTTAAAGACAAATTCATTCATGTGAATACATATGGGTTCAATGAACAGCCTAGATCTGCCTATATACAGACTATTAGATTGTGCAGGGGAGGTGAAAGCCACATTTTATGAACCAGAGCTACAGCTAGTGATTTTTGTTAAAAGCAAAGCTTTTAAAATAGAAGAAATAGTGTCCAGAAACAAAAAAAAGGTCATAAAAACATGGCCCTTGCTCAATGGCTGGGATGGCCTGAGAAATTTAACCCGTGGCTCCCTGAAAACGATATTAACGATGTGTGATAAAAGGAGTGTCCTTACCGCCTGCAGGAACACCTTTGAAAAGACCTCCTTCCAGACGTAGGCGTAGCCAAACTGTATCTAAAAACATAAAACAGTTGCTAAAAAGCACAAAGCCATCAAAAAAATCAGCCACCAAGACTTGCAGAGCTCTGATCAGACGCTCCGGGGCTTTGTCTAAAGACAGAATTCTAGGAAGAGGATCATGACTCTCATTTGAACTAGTCTGAGGAATGTGTGTGGACCAAGTTGGATCTGTTTGCCGTTCCTTACACTCAGACATCCACTGAGAAATCTACTTTGTAATCTACTACCTGTAAATCCCTCCAATAAAAGACACAGATCCTCTGGAATTTAACGTATCGACTGGTTGTGGAATTTCGGCTCGCTTGACCATTCAGGAGAGATGAAGAAGACTCAGAGACACCGGTGACTTAGGTTGAAGTAGTTTATACAAATTTGATCAAGGAGGAACTACAAAAACAGGACTTCTGTCTGTACAGATGTATATCACATTAATCCCATCTTCCCAAATGCTCAGCTTAAGGGAGCATCCATCCCATAAATCTGTTTAACAATATAGCAAGGTGGGTGAATGCAGAGTTTCTCACCTCTAGCCAGAGTGGATGGGTTGGAGGAAAATAGGTCAATGACACTTAAGGCCCCCACACACTGCCCAGACTCAAACCAACTGCCAACTGCCTTTATCCAACCACTCTGTTGCCTCTTGTCTGACCCGTTCAGTCTGCTAACAAAGATAGATGGCAGTCAGCTTTGCCTTGGCTTGACTTGTCAGACATCTTCTTTGTAGACATATATGCAGTAGCTTTGAATAACTAGGTTGCAGAGACTATGAGATAAAAACTCAGAGAATCATATTTTTCTCCCACAGATCGACACTAATCTCACCAAATTTAAAATTAGGTTAGGGAAGGCTTGGCAGGAATAACCGCACACACTTACATTCCCATTAAATACAAAATCAATGACATCTTAACATCTTCACACAGTTCAGCATACAGAAATTGTGGTGTATTTCAAAAACATTAAGACAAGTATTACCCATGTAATCTAACAGTATGTCCCAGGAGTTCTGCCCCCGAACCCAGCTTAATCTTTGGAAGAGGAAATGCAATTAAACAGAGCCCATGCAACACTAAGACTATTGAAGGAATAATGGGCAGAGGTCCCGAGACATACAGGCCTCCTGACATGAAGCCAAAAATCCCACTTCCAATATGAAGAGAGATGCAAAAAAAGACCTCTTGCAGTAACTACTCCATCTGGACAGAACATTACATAAACCTCAGATGACATAGAAAACCCTTATCGGCTTCATGTTTCCGGTTCTGCTCTTAGACAAATGTCGAGGGTCACACAACACTACTCCTAAATCTTTTAAAACAAAGAGAATACACATCATTCCTGGCAAGTTGGAAATTACTGATCATGTCATGTAATTATTTCCAACACCCAGAACACTGCCTATATTTGGATTCTTAAGCAAACACAGATTAATACAGTACATCAACACATGGTAATCATCTACGTTTCTTAAAACATTATTCACTTTATCAGGTTCAGACGCAGGGACGCAGGCTCGCTTCTCTGCAGCCCCTGTGTTGTGCATGCTTGGAGGGGCCAACACCTTTGAGAGGTTACTTGTTACCGTGCAGATTGTATTTCTAGGACCCAAATGCACATAATGGAGGCAGGAAGTAGTGAGCAAATGATTTATTCAACAAACAGTGCTGGAGGGTAATGTGGATGGCAGGCAGGCAGGCAGGCAGGCAGTTGACTGGAGCCAGCGTGGAGGAACTCAGGAGGGCAGGTGAGCAGGACACAAAGCAGAACGGTGCTGGAGATTTCTGTAAGAGCCAACAAAAAGAAGGGCAAGAGTGCACATCTGGGACATGCTGATGCATGTCTCACTTCTACTAGATTTGGCTCAATAATATTCCGTGTAGCTACATCATCCCCCTGTGTTATGATAAGGGGATGCTGGGAAACATTTTTTTCATTTAGCATCTGTTAATGGGGCAGTCAATGATCATCCTCCCCCCATCTCTCTTACCACTATGAAGGGATGAGACCAAAACATGTTTAACAGCCGTCCTTTTCACACAGAATCGCCGCATTATGGCAGCAGCAGCAGTTTGTGAATTCTCTGTAGCTAGGGTTTTATTCACACAGAGCCAAGCAGCTCCGGCGTGAAGACGATCCACTGTGTAATTCACACAGAGAGCCGGCACTGCTGCTCCTAAAGAGGTGAAACGGTACATGTCATGATGATGATGTCTTTGTGGGTTTTTTTTAACGTGTTTTCCTGGTGTCCTCCTGTTAATTTAAAACGTGTACTCGCTGACCAACTGCCTTTTTAAGGTGAGTACACCAGTTTTAAAGTGAGGAACTTACAGGCTCAAGTTTCAGGTTCCTTTGGAGTGGTCAAATGAAATCTGGCTTTGTGGATCTTTCAAATGTCTCATGGTAGTTCTCATTTATTCACGTAGACATTCATTTATGTATTTAGTAATGAAGTCATATTTTGTCCTCCATATCCATGGGGAAAGGCAGGAATTGATATTTGACCCCTGCCATTTGAGTCTGCAGGCTGCAAGTGCCTTATGAATTTGGCAGGTGGACATGGCATTGTTCATATCTGTTCTTTAATAGGGGTTTCATGAATTCAATTACTTAAAGCTAGAGTGCGCAGGGTAAGTCAGTTTTCTTTAGAGGATTCATAGATCTTTTCAAATCATATCACATTAGGTCAGTGTGCTGTGGCAGGTGGCACTCAGCAAGAAAAGGGGAGGTGCTCCACCTAGTGGGGTCTATAGTACATAGGTCTACCTGTGGTAGGCAAGTACACAGGTTGAGATGTGTGGTTTGAGCCGGTGACGTGAGGCAGGTGTCCCCTTCATTCCATCAGGTCCATTAGCTGCTGTTGCCATAGGACTGTTTTCATGTGTGGATTTTGTTTTGTTTGCCTCTTTTTCTGTACCTGCTCTCTTCTGGCAAGAGTGCTGGAAGTGGCCAACAAGATCCAGGTATTGCCCTTGGGGCAGACTAGTTTTCTTTTCTTTCTTTTTGTTTGTTGCTATCTCTTTTTTCCCCCAACCAAAACCAACTTTACACCAGTCCAATCCCAGTAGTTTAGTCAGTGCAGGCTTAAAGTGTGTTGTGATATTTTTGGTTTGCAGTGAATCAGTTGCATAATCTTCTGCAGTGTTGAATTTGATGTGTGAGACTTATTGATTGTAGTAGGTACTGGTGTGTTGTTGACACTTAAAAAAGCTTACCTTCTTCTGTAATAGAATTGATTATATCGGCCAACTTATATATATATATATATATATATATATATATATATATATATATATATATATATATATATATATATATATATATATATATATATATATATATATATATATGCAGTCAGCATTCAAGCAGCATTGTTTAGGGAAATACATTTTCTAGTTAGTGTCTACACCCTCTCAATCATTTAAAAGTCTTCTGGAAGACTATCTACAGTATTGAAGAAATTTCCTCCCACACATATATTGCAAGAGTGAAAAGTGAGGTTGGGTGTCATTTGATTGCCTACATTATGTATTTCTTCAGACTCATTAAGTAACAGGAGTCAACAGAGGTTGATCGCTCTTGCTCCGAGCCAGCACTGTAATGTCTTTCATGAAAAGATAAGAAGGATCATCTAGACCTGGTAAAAGATCAGTTTCTGGCCAGTTATCAGGCCAGGTTTCTCTTTCTTTCATGCTTTCTTCAGCCTCAGTGGCGAGCTCGGCCCCTCTCTCCTCTTTCCATAACCTGCAATGCTCGTCCGTCAGCTCAATGTAGGTGCGATGGAACGTGTGGAAGATAGATGTAGAAGGGAAAGACAGAATGAGGATCCCTGCTAAGATGCTGATTAGTGCCACCAGTTGACCGGGGATGCTGTGGGGCACCATGTCACCATACCCCACTGTGGTGACAGAGATGATGGACCACCAGTATGACGCCGGGATGCTGCTGAAGCTGAGCTGAGGTGTTCTGGCAGCGTTTGGAGCCAGCTCACTCTCAGCTAGATGTACCAATGGGGAAAAGAGAGTCACTGCGACACACATAAAGAGCATCAGCATGCTGAAGTCTGTCACACTGCGCTGGATAGTTAGCCCTAAGGTCTTCAGACCTATAGAGTGGCGGGCCAGTCTCATAAGATACAGGATCCGCAGGGCCCTCATCACACGCAGGATCAGACCAAGTTTATCCAGGGTGCTCTTTCCCGCTTCTGCCACAATATCCTGTACAGTCTCATCCCCGAGCTCCAGAAACAGTGAGACATAGTAGGGCAAGATAGCAGCAGCATCGATGATGTTCAGAGGGCTGCGGACAAACTCCAGCTTGCTCCTTGCGTGGAAAAATCGCACCAGAAACTCTATGCTGAACCAACTCACACAAACAGACTCCACCACAAACATTCTGCGGCACCTTTGGGAGCATGTACCCTGCGGAGACCAGAAAAGACAAAGGTCAATTTTACTCCTCCGCCTTTTGCTCCTCCACCCTTGTATCAAACTGTGCCTTCTACAACGTTTATTGTGCAATGTACTGAACTTAGAATACTGTAAACATTTCTTCCACACTTTCTTTTAGCACACTTCACTATTTAACCTCAGACTGCTCTAGCAAAACACTTAGCAAACAGTGTGTCTGTATGCAAATTAACCTTTAGACTAATGTAAACGTCAAAAACATTCTTAGTAGATTAAGATAAATGGTTAGCTGATGATGTCCCTAGTGCAAAGCGTTGCTTTGCTTCTTACATACCATGGCTTCCTCCTCTTGTTGGTCTGGCATGGTGCCAATGCACAGGCTGACCACAGTGACCATCACCATGATGACAGACAGGAAGGCAAACACTTTCCCTGCTAAACCTGAGTGAGGGTTCTCCACTGCTTCCCCCAGCTTGTGGAACAGGCTTCCCTCTCTCAGAGAAGCCCGGAGCGCCCTCCGTCTCTCCCGCCACTCGTCCTCCTTCTGCTGGTGCTTGGCCACCTCGTCTACACAGGACATCATGTGATGGCGGCAGCAGGGCTCCATCTGTCCTATATCGATGCCCCAGTACAGCAGCTCCCCGTGCAGGGCCACATTGCAGACCCCCTGCAGCAGACGCAACTTCCCTTTTGCTAGGAAGCTGTGGATGGCCTGAAAAGCTAAAGGGTCACGGTCAAAGAAGAATTCTTGTAGCATCTCATCATAGTCATCACAAAACTCTGCTATCTCTCTCAGTGTGGAGCAGGAGTGCAGACGACCCAGGCGGCTCTGGGGTACATCCTCCAGGGTGCCCCAGGGGAAGGAGTACCGGATGCCCCCTATATTGATGAGGGCCTGTTGGGAGGGATCAAAGTACCGGCGAGATGCCTCTGGCCCACGGAGCAGCTGAGCACGCTGAAAATACTGGCCTTTGACTGCGGCAGCCTCTGAGTCCATGAAGACATGGCTGTAACTATCATCACTACTAAAGGATTGGTCATCAAAGCCAGCACCAATGATGGCCATTGTGGGAGGACGGTGTTTGGCAGGCTTGTGCTGTTGTTACAGTACTGTACCCTGGTGGAGATTTGAGAAAAACCTGTAATTATGGGATATATTGATAATTCATACAAGTATCTAGATGTATATCTTACATTTTTAACACATTTTGCTGACTACTGCAAATTAACTTATTTTACACATTTCCATGCATTCAAAAAGCCAAACAACTATTGTTTTATGTTGCGAGCAAAGAAATTTCTGTTATAATAATTAAAAAAAAGGATTTTCAAAACACAGTTTGTGTATGTTTAAGTTGTCACCCACGGGTGGTGGTTGGTCTCCTCTCAGCAGGATATGCAGTTGAGTTGCTGGATGAGTTTACCAAAAAATAACATTTCTAAATATATAATAATATAATATATAAAAATATAATAATACATTTATAATGTATGTTTTAAAGTTCTATATTTACAGATAACACATAGAAACACACACAAACACGAACACACAAATAAGTCAGACAAATCTATCTCCATAATATGTCAAAGGTTGGGATTTCAGCTCGATCCACTGGTCAAGAGTGAACAAAAATTACTGAATGCAGCTCTAAGTTGCACTTTAATTGGATTTTTTTGTTGGTTAGTGTAAATAAGTTTCAGTAAATCCTTTCATTTATAACACCCTGACTATCTGAAGTTCCTCAGACTCCTTGATCAATGAAGATCAAAACTAATAATTCATCTAACAACTATTTATTGTTTGCGAGGAACACGTCTTTTTACTTTTTGGCAAAAAAACCAAAACAAAGACCTCTTACAGTATCATTCATGTAAACATGTGTACTACTGTACTCTTAAAAGCTCTATAACTCACCTTAAATTGTTGTTAGCGTATACAAATCCATTCAAGATGATGTTCAGAGGATTCCGAATCTTTCTGTTGTCATTTACAGTGGATGTGAGTGGATGTGATGTGCAGTAACAGCAATCAAAAGTGTCAACATACCTGCTCTAAATTCTGAAGTGAAACAAAACCAAACTCTCTCACATGATATGTCCACCCATCCTTTCCTGTCTTTCTCTCTTAATTCCAGGGCTTGGGTGACTAATGGATGACCCTGCAGTCAGCCTAAACATCATCACTGGGCTGGAACATCATCCATTAACTTTATCACACTAAGCTTTTGGCTTTAATGCATCAAAAGCCCAACAGACAATGTCAAAAGACTAACTTATCCACTGTGGGAGGGATTAATGACATTAATATTAAGAGGATAAAGAGCCAAAGACAAATGTAACAGAGTATATAATATAGACGTTATGCCAACAGTAGACAGATTATGGAATTATAAATGAAAAAGTGAAAAGGTATCGTGTATGGTTGTACTAAGTTGTTCATGATAAAACTACATTAGATACTCTGATAGAGAAGAATTCAAAGTATCCAAAACACATCACCAAATGCCCATTTGGTTCTATTTGTCCTGTCCTCCATGCTCCCAAAAAGCACCTGTGCACTGAAAAAAGTTTGCATTCTTGCTCCACATCATCTGAAAGGACAATGAGACAAAACATCTTTGTCTGTGCCTTAAACCTTGTCATAGTAAGGGTGTGTCCAACTCAAGTGATTTATTCAGCAGAGCTGTCCTGGATGTTTTGTTCTCCAAAAGTTTAGTTTATAACATTTTCAGGAACTAAAATAGACCTAATGAGCACATTTATTTATGGATGTAGCATTGGGTAGCGAGGTTAAGGACATGTACCTACCAGTACCCAGTGAGTAATACATTGCCCCCGGCAATGATTTTGTATAAACACAGTTAACAGATCTTGCTCTCTACTAGTGACGCCTCCCTAAATCAATAATACTAATATAAAAAAAATAAAAAAATAAATAAAAAGAAACGGATGGAGCCATGTGAGTGGCAGCCTGTTACAGAAGCTCTCACTCACCTTTGAGCTTTTTCCTCTTTTTATATGTCTTTCTGTACTTTTAAACTGTTTTAATTAGTTCTTTTTTGAGCTGTCTCTCCAGGCAGTATGGAGAACAGAGTTGCTTTGTTCGCTCTGGTATTATTTCTGCTTTTTTCGCTGTTGTTTGATGTGTCTGGGGACCCTATAAGCAGCTCTCTCTTGTTTACTGTTCCTGTTCACCTTGTACACTGCAGAATTCTCCCACCAATCACTCCATCACCACTTACAAATATTATCTGACAACTCTGATACTGTCAGCCTCATTAGGGATGGGACATGCAGGACTCTATTCTACAACCAGCACTGCTCCCAGTAGATCACTTGTGCGCTGTGCAATACAAACTCAACACATAACCCATTTCTCATTTTGGTTCACACTAACTGGATAATTTTTCATACCCATATTTATTATCTATTAACAGTAATACACTGCCATACTGTTTACAGTTACATTGTTCATATTGTACAATATTATGTATAAACAAGTCTATTCTACTTGTTACCTTTTTCTTATATTGTTTATTTTTTTTTACTATTATTGTTCATTGTAATATTACTGTCATTTGGCTGCTGTGACACAGTGTGTGTATATGTTAGAATTTCTTTCACCTCTGTCTCCAGCTCACCCTCCCAGTGATCGTCTGTGCCTCCCCCGTTGGCTTGTACATTTACAAAGGCAGCCATCATCAGTCAGAGTGGTTAAGTCAACTTTGTATTTCCTATAGTCCTGAATACATAAAGCAATGGCTCCACCAAGTGGCATAATTTGGCACAATTCTATGTTGCTGCCACTGTCCAAGGCAAACTTAACAACTCTGATTTGACCCATCATCAATCAAACAATGAATCTCTCAAACAAATCAAACTAACAATGGGACTACTGAAAAATATACAGACACTGATTACAGTTATACAAGAGATACAAGAGTGGTTGAAATTGGTTATGCTCTCAGCATATTATAATCATCCCAAACCACTTGTATTGTCCTGAGCTAAACCCCGAAGCACAGTGTACATACTACACAAATACAGGACTGTATGGTAAAGGCAGATTCAACCAACCAAACTATGAAATAATATTCTGCACCTACATTATCAAGGACATGCATGAACACAAATAAAGTCCCCACAGGATTAATATCAATCAATCAATCAACCAATCAATCAGTCCGTCCGTCCGTCCGTCCTTCTTTCTTTCTTTCTTTCTTTCTTTCTTTTGTTATTGTTATAGTGCCAGTTCACAACAAAGGTCATCCCACGACACTTTCCAAAAGCAAGTCTAGACCATGCTACCCCCCAACATTTCCCCAATGACCAAGCATCGGGTGAGAAAAAACTCCCTTTTCACAGGCAGAAACCTCGATACTCAATGCTGGGCATGGTTATCTTCAGTGTCAAATAGCTGAGATCTCTAATCACTGACCATATAAAATCAGCAAGTAAAATGACATTATTTCTAATTGTAACAAATGGTTTAAAAATATAAATAAATTATACAAATAAGAAACAGTTACAAAACTGAATGAAGCGACTAATCACACAAAAGTTATATACCAGCTGAAGTAGGGTAAAGGCTGAGATTTCACAATGAAGTAAAAAGTATGCGATAAATGTGCAAAACATCTTAAAGGCTCTTAAAGGTTACTCTAGCCCAACAAATTGAAACAATCCTGTAGGGTTTACCAAAAGCCCATTAAATTCAACCTACCACCCTACTAAGTGCACAGATCATTTATTGGAGAGCTGGACAGGGGTTACACTCAGGATGGAACACCAGTTGATAAGACAGAGTGCAGTCAGGAGTGCATGGACCCTCAGGACTCTGCTGCATGCTGCAAGGCATCTGCAGTTTCTCCACTCCTCTCTGTGCTCACCTTCTTGTTAGCAAAACAAGAGGAAATTGGTGATGTGGCGGACTTTTTTTTTCATTTTTTACAAATTAACATGGAAGCCATGTACATCACGTTCAGCAGCACACACATTGACTAATGTTGCGCATACACTACGCCAATGTCCGCTAATGTAATTCTCTCGCAGTTGTATGAAAATCATCATGAAAGCCATGATAACATGAAGGCTCAGGCTGACACTGCTTAAACTTGAACCTTACAGTATTAAAGCTGTAATCTGTGATTCTTTTTTGGTTATATTTACTAAAACTGTCTTCATGATCTGACAGTAGAATAAGATACAGGTCAGCTGTGTAAAAATCAACTGTCTGTGGCTCCACCCAGTGGCCCTAATTTGATTTGCAACAATGTGCTGCTCCCGGTAGAACAGGAGTGCCACAGCCATTTGTGATCAGCCATACCACAGTGCCCCTTTTGAAGACAGATCTAAGCATCAATTGGATTGATACAAAGGGATCAGTTTCAGTTTTACTTTTCTCTGAACATAAATTCTTATTTTACAAACTGCTCTTGCTCTTGGTCAGGTTAGGAGCGCTGGGCTTCTCTGACTATAGATTCCATCTGCCAGGTAGCTGCACCGACAATGCAGAGGGGAGAGAAGATGGTCACTGGGTAGTGGGCAGAATCTGGGGAGTAGGGACGAGAGAGTGCTTCAGATCAGGGATGATAGGATAGAGTGAATTTGAACCTCTTGTGAATGGGGACCAGCAGGCTTGCTTGGAGTTGAGTTGTTTGGCGGGGCTGTAGATAGGAAAGGTTCTTGTGGTTGGTCCAAATGTTAAGCTGAACTTCCTTCCCCTCGAGCCAGTGTCTCCATTCCTGAAGTTGACAGACAGCAACTCCAGGTTGCCTTTGTCATAGTTCTGTTCAGGATAGAACAGTCGTTGGGAGAAGAAGGCAAAGGGATGGGATTTTTTAGTGGCGGGGTTGAGAGAGAATGGCCCTGAGTGTTTCATTCATTTCCCTCTTTAATCCTGATGAAATGATAAACGTTATGGAGATTCGGTTTGATGAAATACTTTGCATGTCAGAAGGGCTCGAAAGATGGGTCAATGAGTGGAAGTCGATATTTGTCCTTGGTGGCAATGTCATTTAATCCACAGCCATCGATGCAGGGGCAACTTTTTTGTCTTTTTTGGCAGTCATAGGGGAGTCAGTTAGTTAGAACTGAAGAAGTCTTTTGAATGAGAGGTGAAACGTCTCCAAGAAACTGAAACAAGTCCAGATATCTACGATACAGAACTTACAATTACCATGACCGGGATGACCTGGATTATTACAAATGGCTGAGGAGATTAATTCTTCTAAGGACTATCTTTGATATCTCTTGTTATATTTTTCTCATCCTGTAGCTCCTCGTTGGGTGACGTTGGTGTTGAGTCTGTGAAGGGACTCCACAACCTCCCGGAAAATCTGGTCATGTCTGCTGACGAGTAAACCGTGTGCACTCAGCACATGCTTTAAGCTGTCAGAGTCTGCTGGGTCCATCTTTGACCAGATTGTTCTGTGATGATATGGTATTTTCACAGAACCCCAAACCAGACAGTCACGACTGGGAATTTTTAAAGGGAATTTATTAATAATTATTATTAAGAGTACAGGAGAATAGTAGTTGGCTCAGGCTGGGTTAGTGGCGAGGCTCCATGGGGAGGGAAGCCAGGGGAAGCAGCAGAAGGGTCGGTGGGCAAGGGTAAAGAGGTGCTGGTGGCTTGGATCCAGGTGATCCAGGACAAGTGAGGCAGGTGGCAGAGGTGCACAAGGCTGGTTCTAGTAGTAGCATCAACACTTGGAGGGTCAAGGAGAGACAAGAGTTCAATATCAAGGACCTTTAACATACAACAGATTAAGACTGGACTCGAAATAACTCTACTACAACAATGGGTAGTCAAAAACAATATGGCAGAAAGTGAGGAGGACCACTCCCTACTGCCTGTGTGTTTGAAGAAAAGTATCTTTAGTCCAGCTTCTAGCCTAACCTGATGTCATCACTTCAATCTCAACATCATGTGGCTGGATGGACATTTGGGAGTTTGGCTGGAAAAAAAATACATTTAACAGCTTTTATATCCAGTCAGCGGAACATGCCTTTGGGTAAATATGGCACAAACAGTTTGGCATTCATAGTGTGCTGTCATAAGGTGTTCTCTGCAGCTATCCCTCCAGGTGCAAAGATCTGTTTTGCTGCTGCTCAGTACACAAAACAGAGTCCAGCTGACACAGCAGTGTGGCAGTACTGAATAGATAAGACCAGATATGCATAATCTAAACAAAATGATGCATTTTTCTTTTTTTCACGAAGACTCATCTTACCATTTTGTCAAAAAGAGAATCAATCCACTACACCAGGACCCCCAGACTGATGGAGGGATGGAGCAGGGACCCCCTTCTATATATAATATAAAAAGTGGGCCTACTATACATATATTACATAAAAATGTATTATATTAAGCTGGGCCTAGTGCCGTGTATAAAGTTTGCATCTGCATAATGAAACTTCATATAATTATATATTATAATCAGGTCTTTTCTTATTTGTGCTTAACCTTATCAGCTGCTACATCAGCGGCACTTGCCGCTTTGCTACTTGCATTTTCACCGGGGGTTTCTGAATCAGATTCTGGCCTCAGTAGTTGGCTGCTGTGGATAGGAGCTGCAGAGTTTTAGTGCTAGTCTCGTGCTGTGAGTGAACCGGGGCCCAGCTTGAGATCTCCTGTATGTTGCTGAATGTGTGCATTTCTAACTGAAGGATAACATTTTCTGCCTCCATTTATCCAGTTGCAACAATACGTTGGCTTCATGTTTATGTGTATTTCAAGACATTTTAATTTGTGGGGAAAAAAAAACCCAAATAATTTACGATGCCCCTGCAGTACCTCGACCCCCGTTGAAGACCCCTGCATTAAGTGACAAAATACAATTTTAACCTGTTCCCAGTTAGAAATCTACATTCCAACCCAGGTAGCTGAAAATTATGAATATCAATGTTGATTTTGTACAATGCAAGAAAGTTATAATCTAACTAATGTGTTAGAAAATATGAAATAATGTAGTATATCAATGTGGGTTGGGAAAGTAAATCTCCCTCCCTCGTAACCCCCTTAACTCACCTGCTCCAGTGGAGCTGCTCAGTGGCTCAGATCAGACTGTGGTTGTACTGGGCAGCGTCCAGTTGTGAATATGTAACTGTGTGAATGTGGTCAGGGTGTACCTGAAATAGAGAGCAGTGCTCTCAGTGAACTCTATTATTATTATTATATACTCTATTATTAATGAATAAATAAATAAATGACTAAATAATTAAATGAATAGATAAAACTTATAATTTTGAATTACAAAATGACATTTACAAGTCTATCCAAGCTGATCTTGGGCTTTCAGCGATTTTACATGATCATCATGTGCAGGTGAGAGTAACAGATTTTTTTTTTTTAAAACAAAGAAGACGGACAGACAATCAGTCTAGCTTTTCAAACAACTTTTTTGTCTGTACACTTAATTATGGCTTTTTAATAAAATATAATTACTTTAATTAATCATCAAACAAATGATCACTTGATCACAGAAAATGGTTTGTTTGTTTGTCTTGGCCATCTGTATAAGGGAAAATGCATTCAGTGGGTTTCTTGTCATTCACCCATAGGGACAGGTAATTATATTACCCATAGGTAATATATTGTGTATTGATATAGACTAAAAATATTGCAAAATTGCCTAAATCAAATCTGGTGAGCAACACCGTGTTCAGTGACATGCCAGTTAGCATCATTGCAGGCAGTCTGTGGGGATTTCTCTGTCTCTCTGGCTCTTTTTTATTAATGACAGAAATTTAAACACAAATTATTTCCTCACATAATGATCAATGAGGCACAGTATAATTAAAATAAACATGTCGTTTGAACAGATACGTCTAGTGCATCATCAGCAACAGCAGCAGCTGTCTGTCAGTCCATATAGCCTCACATTATGTATTTTCTCACCCCAAATCCAAAGCCACCACCTGTGAGTCTACAGTTGTGGAGATAACTCAGAACTAAGAAGGCTCGACACAACATGAAACTTTGCTTGTAGTATCATCAGTAGCACCAGGAAACATCTGCTAATGTGAACTGTCCAAAAACCTTCTTTTTTAGTAAACTCTGTGTACACAAACAATGTTCTCAACACTCATGTTCATGTGTCGAGACCCTGGTGATACTAAGAGCAAAGTTTCATGTGTCCATCCTTCTTAGTGTTTTATCGCTAAAGTGCCGATAGTACTCCCATTTAAAATGAGTTTGACCCAAAAACGAAAATACGGTAAATCTTAAAAGTGCCTCTTTTGTTTTAATTACACGAAGGTTTGACTCGGGTACATTCACAAAAAAAGCCAAGGTTGCATTTTGGCGAGAGTTTACTTTAAATGGAAAATGGAAAACTCAATAAACACATTTGAAAAAGTACATTCAGTTTCCTTACTGAAATTACTTTTCAAATTTGGTTCAATTCTTACAAAGTGAGCAATTGCTGATATTGTTTCCAGCCACCATACTTTTACCTGGAGTCAGAAAACAGAGCTTAGACAAGTCAAAGCTAATTTTTACTCTAAAATTGACTTTAAAAAAACCTGACCATTCTTTACTCAGCAAGCGTTCCCTGAGAGCGATGCTCTCTTTTTCAGGAATGCCCTTATCACAGTCACAACCACAGTCTGATCTGTTGGCCGCTGAGCAGCTCCACTGGAGCAGTTGACGTCCTGGTGCCTTGCACAAGGGTGCCTCAGTGTTGGTTCAAGTAGTTCAAGTCCAGTTGCCAACACTAAAGCAACTAGAACTCAGTGGTGGTAATGACGGTTTAACAACTTTCTGGGTTTCGAAGCTTGCAAGATGTTTATTTTTCAGGCAAACTCAAGACCTTCAATGATCCTGTGGTCAAAAATAGGTTCTCCAAGTGTATGGAACTCTACTGAGGTGATGAAGAGCATTATACAAGCGTGCACTCCCTCCTCTAGTGTTTTGATGATGGGTAATGTCATCATGTTGCTCCATGATCTCCCATAGGTGTTGAAATGGACAATAGTTTTAAATTCACATAGTTTTCTTACTCATCAAACTATCCAGTGAGTTTTTGTGACCTGTGTGGAAGCGTCTGCCTTCACTGTGTTTTTTTTTTAAATGTAATCAGTACACTCCTGCTTTGATGAGCAACTCTTATTAATGTTCAATCTTCAGGGCCTCACATATTACCACAAGATGGTGTTAGAGGCCTGCAAAAGGGAGTTGGTGTTCAGCAACATGTATTTAGAGACAGACAGTGATCAGAAGAAGGAGGAAAGGGAACACTGCAGATTAATTAAAGCTTCTCTTATTGGCTAACATGAATGTATTCCCTCTGACATAGACTGGCTAATTAACTGTTTATCAGTTCTACCAGTAGTTCACAGTTCAAAATGATTCTTGATTTTCTTTAGAAATCAAGCCACTTGTAGAGTGCAGTGCAGTCAGAGTCTGTTGAATATAGCACATGGAACAAAGACCGAGTTCGGTCCCTTTAGGAAAATGTGATTCTTTTAAAGTTCCCAAATCACTCTGATGATATCTCTACTGAACACAAGCTGAATTGAGGTCTTTAGTCATACATCTTAAATTAACACATTTGTAAACAGCTGCTTCTTCGCTAATTTCTTTATAATGTCGATCCAGAGCTTGGGTATCATACAAACATTTTTGTTTCTTTTGGTATTTTGTTCATCTCGTCTGTTCAAACTTGAGCTCACACCCTGTTCACTTTCATAACAATTCCCCTCTGGATTCTTCACTGCTACATCTTATTCCCTCACTCCCCTGTCTTGCTTTAATTAATTGTCCTCATTACATTCCTCAGTAGGGCATCTACTGTCTTTTTCAATAGAAAGTTAATAGATTGTGGTTAAAATATGTAGCACTAAGGAACAGCAGGTGCTCAACACAGCAGGGGAAATACTGAGACACCATTATCGGGTGCAAAAAAACATCTTAGATAATGTTTGGCAAAATGAAGGATGGTAGAAGAAAGACTGCGGATTGTTCTGGATCCAGAACCCTTCTTCAGGTGGAGGTATACAGGATACACCTACATGACACAGACACAAGATTATAATCCAGTGAACAATCCGACTAAGTTTCCAAATACCAGATCCTTGGAAACGACCCCCCTCTAAAGGGGTAGAGTATAAAGAAATGAAGCTCTCTCACCAAAGACTCTCCACATGCAGAATCCATCATACTCCTGAAACCACTTCCTTTAAAGTTTTCTTTTAAAGATTAAATATTTCAGGATCGGGGATGGAAAGAAGGAAGGGTGACCGTGGTTGTCCTGTTTAAAAGGTTCTGAGAAATGTGGTTAAAATTCAGCCTTCTTTAACCTTATTCTGACTCACTGCTATTATTCCAACATGTTATGTAACTTTGGGAGATTTTCCCCGGAGTCTGTAAATTTAACTTGATTTGTATTGTCAACGTGGGTTCCAAGTTTAAGTGGGTGCGGATAAAAAAGCTTCACAATAAAATCACTGATTTGCATCAGTGAAAAAAATGCAAAGAGTCAGAGTTCCGTTCTAACATTCTACTTTACTGAGCCCTTCATGCATGAGCAGTCAGAGTTGAAGGAAGGTGGTTGTTTATTGTACAGATTGTGATGTGCCTTTAGACACATTTGTGATGCTGGGCTATAACCGGCAAATAAAATGTACCTGAGTTGACACTCTGCTCTATAATGGCAATGTTTTAGCATAGACTCCTTCAGAATCATTTTCGTTCAAACAACAGAAGATTTTTGCATCAAACACATCAAGTCTTATATATATATATATGTGTGTGTGTGTGTGTGTGTGTGTGTGTGTGTGTGTCAGAGCGCGTGGTGCTAGCCGGCTGAGGTCAGTGAAGGGGTGTAATAGAGGAACAGAAGCTTGATAATGGCTCAGCCAAAGACCTCCAGAGTCTGCAGCATATTCCCAAGTCCATATTCATCGGCATGCACACCACGTGACACCTCCCTCACTCTCAATCTTTCTCCTGCTCCTCCTCTGCCTTTTCCTCCTCCCTCCTCTCCTGCTGCGTGTTTCCCTCTCTCCACTTCTCCTCTGGCTCAGTGGTGTGTTTCCAAGAGATAAGACCCCTTGCTCATTTCACACATGAGCAGAGTAGAGTTGGGTAAGGCTGTGTGTCTGCGTGTGTGTGTGTCTGCGTGTGTGTGCGCCTATTGTGTGTGTATACCTGTGTTTGTGTCTGCATGTGTGTGGGGTGTGTGTATGGGTTTGCAAGCTTATGTATGCGTTGAAGGTTAGAGAAAAAGAGAGCAGACTCTGACTACAAGTTTTCTCCACTTGCTGCTTCTTACTTCAGCTTTTTGAGGTGTTGATTTGTCTATCCCCCAGAACTGTCTGGCAGAGGGTGAAAGTTGCATTAATTTCACTGTTAAACTCACAGTTTTCGCTTTGGTAAGTTTAGAATGGCTGAACAAATCACAGACCACCATTTCTTTACTGAAACAGGCGAACATAACTTAATGAGAAATACCATGTAGAGTAAGTCTTTAGCCCAACATAGCCTACAAAGACAATGTCACTCTAAGCACTCGTTTGAACTTTTACCTTAACATACATTAGCAAATTAGCTAATCAGTTTCCAAAGAGTTACAGCTTTTGCATTTTCTGGTTCATATTTTATATCTTCACAATTTAATGTTCAAAAAACACACATTTTCTCATACTGTCCAGTGCTGTAGCACCTCAATAAACCCTCCGTCTGAATGCTCACTTTTAGTACCTGTCTCTTTAAGGTCGCCCTCCTGACAAGCCCCATCTACTCTGATTGGTCAGCTCTCAGAGGACTGAGACCACCACCACCAGCTGTCTGAGCTGTCTGAGGCACTAAAAGTGAGCATTCAGTCTGAGCTCTGCCAGAGTTCCTGACATGCTTTAGATGTGGCTAAGGGCAGTAACTGTGCAGTTGTATCACAACCTTACAGAAGGTAAGTGAGTTTATACCATGGTGGCAAATATGTCAGTTAGTTGGTCTACTAATTTGGACCTGCCTGACATATCTCATTAACTACAGGATATGTTGTCATGTTGTCACAGTGTCTCTGTCTGGTGTTGGCAATGACCAGCATCTATCTGAATTTAGGAGCAGGAAGTTTTCTGACATCCATTTCTTCACCATGTACGAGCTGGTCTCTGATTTCATGATTTGAGATTAATCATCAACTTTTATGTGATGACACAACCCAGAGTTGTCAGCACAGCAGTGGCAATGTATTCCATAACTCACAATAATTTTGGCTGAGAGGTGAAATATATAAAGAGAAGAGCAAAGGACCCATAACTGAGCCCTGGGGAACACCATCCACAGAGAAATAAGCTGTTCTAGCAGTATTAAGAGCATGCTTCATCGAGGCTGAAAGAAGCTGAAGTTAAAGTTATTAAAAAGATGCATTAAATTCAGAAAAAAGCTGACAAACACCACCTAAGTTTGAAAGCCTAGGACTCCTAGAAAAAACACAGGTCCTTAATTTAAATCAGGGTTGAGCAGAGTTAAAAACCACAAGTCGAATCGACAGTGTACACAAGATTTATTACAATAAAAATAGATAAACCCAGCCCAAAGTCTGTCCTGAGGATCCCACAGTCTCTGGGTAGCCGCACTCTCAGACCAGGCTGAAGTGGCAGACCCCAAATTCCGGAAGTGGTGGACGAGGGCCTCAGTCACTCCAGAGCACATACACAGGGGACAGAGAAAGCTGCCGGGATAAACAGTCAGGCTAGAGTCATCCAAAATCAAAAGGAGAATCCAAAGGGTCTAAAATCCTGGTTAAAAATCCAACTGTTTTATTAAAATAGGCGAAAATGGTATTTAGTTGCAAGAGGGGTGCATTGCAACCACACCCCTCTACAAGCCCACGGTGCTTTCCCTCAACTCTGGTCGGTGATGGAAGTCGCCCTCTTCTTCGCTTTCAGTCAACACCCCGTTCCCTTCTCTGTGTCTGCCGCTCAACACTCAAAACAACACTCACACTTTTCCTGGGGAATAACGTCCTGTTATTCACCCAGGCTGGAGTTGTCAGACTGAACAGACACAGGCTGCTGCGCTTCAGGTGTGGGTGCTCCCCTTTAGTGGTGGTGGTCTGCTGGCTGTCTGGCCATTTGCTTGGGTTCTCTGTCCTTGGAGTCCAACATACTTGGCGTCCACCGTCCTTCGCGTTCCTCGCCTTCACTGTCACTTTCTGAATAAAAAGGGTTACACCTGCGCTCGCCACAGCCTGTGGTTCATTGTGCTAATCAGTCTGCTGCTGGGGAGTCCGTGTACTTCGACGTCAGTTTGTAAAAAAGAAACACTACATGCGATTCAACATGAATCCCAACTAAGTAACCAAACCCCATAAAAACACAAAGCAGCACAACATGCAATATAACATAAACATCCTTAAATCACAACAAAATGAACAAAATAACAAAACCCGCAACACTAACTGACCCCGTCATACTTATAATTAAGTACACTATCATGCCATGAAAGATAGTAAACGTCCAATTTGGATTTACGGCATGCTAATTCCATTTTCCTGCAGGCCTGCTTGAGATCTTGGGTTTTATCAGTAAACTGGGGATTAGATTTCTTTGGTCGTTTTGTCTTGGTAGAGACAGGTACCACAGAATTAAGGAGAGAAACAAGTACTGAATTAACTTTATTAGTGAATTTTTCCACAGGTTTTGTCACAATCGCGATCCAGGACCCCAGGCAATTTTTCATTGAGTGTCACAATGATTGCCGGGCTGATATGAGAAGTAAAAACATTTTTGATACTGGGAGAGGCTAATGACACTTCAAATGTAATGAGAGAGTCATCCGACACAGTGGAGGCGGAAGCAACGTTCAGGGCTGACACATCTAGTCCATAGGAAATAATCAGATCCAGAGTGTTATCACTGGAATGAGTTAGTTCATGAACAAGCTGGATAAAGTTAGAAGTCCCAAAAAAGCATTACTTAGAGGGTCAGAGAGCTTATTTAAGTAGCTATTGAAATCCCCAATAATCATGATCTTAAATGAACAAGTCACAAGGTCTGCAATAAATTCACCAAAAGTACACAAAGTAAATTTAATATCCTGGTTGGAGTTTAAACTAAAAAATAGATTTGTAGATTACAGCAACACCTCCCACCTGTTTAGAGGCCCGAGCAACATGGGCGTAGTTATATTCAGGAGGAGAGGCTTCATTTAATGGCAGAAAAGTATGAGGTTTCAGCTATGTTTCCCATAAGCCAATCATGTCCAGCTTATGCTCAGTAATCAAATCATTAATCAGTAAGGCTTTGGTTGACAGTGATCTAATATTAATAAAGCCAAATCTGAGAGTTCTGGAGCAGTTTCCAGTGACAGGTCGTTCAATGGAGTTTATGGTAGATAATTTAGGAATTGGAACAAGGTACCCTTTAGTAGTAGCAGGTTTGGGCTGTCTATTTATCTACACCAAATTTGGTGCTTGTGTCGTAAAGTGAAAGACTGTCCTGGAATTTGGACTTAATTTGCCGGACTATGAGCAGGTAGGGATGCTGGGATGCCGTAGTGATTAGCTTCAGATTTAGATTTTTTCCCTGTGGCCTGTGCCTGGCCTGTACTGCCTATGTTATTTTGAATTGTTATTATATATCCTAACTATCTTTCTGCTTCTGAGTCTGCTTCTGGGTCCATAATCTTTCCTGGCCTCACCGGCCCTGACACAGAGATGTTGTCCCACTGGCTAAAGCTGTCCACCGCAGAAAGGCAATGGCGATGAAGAGGATGCTGGTAAGTTAAGTTGTGACAATGGGAAATTTCATCAAAAGTCTTCAGTGCAGTCACGTTTATTTGACTTCCAGTGGCTGTGTGCTCACTCTTTTTACACAATGGGACAAAGTCAGGACATTTTCTTTGTGGACTTCCAGTTGGAAATCTGAGATTGATTTTGTGATTTCAATTGACAGTTGCTATGCAGCAACATTATCCTTCTCATGTGAGTTAAAAGTGACACAATGAAACATTACATAACATGTCATTCATACCCACTGTATCAGGATAAACTGTATGTGAGTGGTCTCAAAGACTGGGGTGAATCTCACCAATTTGTGGACTTGAGAGATTAGCGCCTTGTTTTATACCTTTAAATGGCTTGAATATAACACGGCAATGAGACCAGATGTGATGGATTGTAATAATAGCAACAAAACGCATGTGTTTATCCTGCATAGTCCTGGTGCCGAAGAAGGGATGCCTCCGTGCTCCAAACGACTTCAGACCTCTGGTTCTAACATAACATGTCATAAAAAACCTTTGAGAGGGCGGTCCTGCAGCATCTCAGACCCCTGGTGCGCCACTGCCCGGACCCACTGCAGTTTGTGTATCAGACTGATATCAATGTGGAGGATGCTATCATCTACCTGCTTCACAGAGCTAACATGCACCTGGAGAGGCCACAAAGCATGATGAGGAACACATTCTTTGACTTCTCTGGTGCTTTCAACACGGTACAGCCAGCAGGCTGGCTGGGAAGCTCTCAGTGATGCAGTTTGACCAGGACCTGGTGGCATGGATTACAGACTACCTCACAGACAGGCTGCAGTATGTCAGGCTGCAACACTGCCTGTCAGATGTAGTGACTAGCAACACTGGCACACCCCAGGGAGCTGTTCTTTCACCGTTTTTGTTCACACTCTACACCTCTGACTTCTGCTACAACTCCCAGGCTAGAAAGGTTTTCTGATGACTCCTCCACTGTTGGATGTATCACAGACAATAGGGAAGAGGAATACAGGGAACTAATCGAGAACTTTGTAGGATGGTGTGGTAGGAACCACATCGGGAGAATCAAGGAGCTAGTGGTGGAATTCCAGCGCAGGAGGAGCCTGCCAACACCTGTTTCCATGAATGGGGAGGGGGTGGAGATGGTGGACACCTACAAGTTCCTCTGGGTGCATCTGAACAATTTCATTGAGTAAAACAACTTTCTATCAAAGCACATCAAGTGTGCGGAGTGTGGCGAGCTGGGCAGAACAGGGGGCAAGAGCCGCTGCTCAGCTCTTAGACCAGGCTTGAGATTCTGGATTAGTGGCAGACACTCTGGAGAATGAACACCCGGTCATTAGAGACCTTCACAAGGACTGTTTCCATACTGTATCATTTTCTAGAACCAGACTGAAAACACATTAATATGTTGCTCATGGTCATTCCTGTTTACTCTCACTCCCACTACTCCAACAAGTCGTCGGAAGATGTAGCTTGACTTTTCCAGGAAATGTTTTCCGACAGTCAGATTGCAAGGAGATTTGCATGTGGTGAGAAAACGTGCAGTTATATATGCACATACGGGCTTGCCCCATATTTTATTTTTAAGGTGATAATGAAAGAGGTGTCGCAACAAATGGCATATGTTGTTTTATTTGACGAAAGTCTTAACAAACATTTACGCCCTACGGCCCTACAGATCCAAGGCCCCGAGCAACTGCCTGCCTTGCCTGTCAGCAAGCAGCGCCCCTGCTGGTATGTTTCTGGTTTTTGTTCCTCCTATTTTTTCACTGATTTGTATTTCGTCTTTTTGACTCATTTTTGTTTTTTCTGGTTCCCTTGTTTTTTTGGTTTTGTTTGTATTTCCGCTTTGTTTAATAAAGCTCGCCTTTTGTTCCCCTTTTCCTGCCTCCCGTGTGTGTCTGCATTTAGGTCCTCATCTCTGTTGAAATGTAGAGCGTAACAGTAACCAGTTGGGGGCTGGTGTCTTTTCTTTTTGTGAGCTGTATTGAAAAACAGAGCTGGCAGTTGCATGAAGTTAAATACTGATGTGTTAAAAAAATCTACGTTTCTTTGTTTTCAGTTTTCAGTTTTATGTTCTGACAATGATGTACTTATGGTCTGGTTAGGTTTGGTGTCTTGTTAAAAATACCTTTTTTGTTGAAAATTGTCCAGACATCTAGTCAAAATCCAGTTTTGTTGCCACTAGCAACGAAAATGTCACCACCCATTCTTCCTCTAGACATGAAGATCTGAGCGTGCTATGACACAAATTGTCGAAATGTAGTCACATATGAAACCTACAAGTTTTGAACAACAATGGGGACATCGAGAGATGACGCATGAAGAGAGTTATCCATGCAAATACAAAGCTAATGAAGAGTTTACTTCATCCACAGAGGAGCCCTTTTGTCTCTGCTGCTCATTCCTCTCTGAGAGGTGCTGGGCAGGAAGACAGTGCTCACAGCACTGTTTATTGGCCCAGACAGTCAAGTCCTTGGGGAGCAGAGAGTCAGCATTGATGCAGAGGAGCCCTCTGAGAGATTTGAGTGGTCTTCTTGGCCTGTGCTACAGTTAGCTGGCTCATTCCTGGCTTGATTATACTGGGATGCATTTACCCTCACTGTCAAACCTGGCAGGGGTGTTTGGAAAATAACAGTTTCCTTTATTTCGCACCAATGTGTGTGATATATATGTGTTTTATACACAGCCCCTAAAGGGACATGGGGGAAACAAAAAAAAGAAAACTTAAGTGTTTCTCGTGAGCACAAGAAACTTTTCTCATGAGCACGAGAAAATGTCTTGTGAGCACAAGAAAGGTTAACTTTTTATTCCACACACAAACTACATGAAAACTAAAATCCTATTCGGTGAAACATGCATACATTCATGCTATTGAAAGAAAAGCCTAAAAGCCTACTGTCCACTATGAGCTCAGATACGATGCTATTACAAATACAAGGTTAATGAAAATGCTCACAAGAAAAGTTTTGTGAGCACGTTTTCATAAACATTCAAATCAGAAGTGTTAGTTGATCAGGTTGTTGATTGTGGGCTGTGGAATGTTGGTCCACTCCTGTTCAGTGGCTGTTGCTGTTGCTGGATATTGTTGCTGCATAATATTGGAACACGCTGTCGTATACGTCATGAATTTGCGCTATGCTTCATTTTTGGCACTACATTTTCTCAACCGTAGAACCTCCGTATCCCTACGCATTAGCGCAACTGGGCCTTGCACTGTATTTCGCTGTTTGCAAATCACCTGTTTGGGTCAGAAAGTGCATTTGCGGACTACACAACAAAGGTGTGGATGTCTCTTTCCTCTGGGTTCCTGCCCACATGGGAGTCGAAGGAAATGAAGAAGCAGATATATTGGCCAAACAAGAGCTAAAATCAAACACAATAAACATCGAAATACCACTAAGCAAGGAAGAAATCAAATCTATTATCAGTAAACGCGTACAAAATCTTATTGTTTGGCAAGATCGTTACTTTTTTGGTGGGAATGATATTTTTTGGGAGGGTCGGCGATATGAGTTCCAGTTTGTTTACAGTTTTCTTTCTGTGGTCTATGGCAGTGGAAGCGTTTGCTCTGGTGTGAATTTAAACCAGGGTGAAAAACAGCGATTGGAACTCTCTGGGAAGGTAGAAAGGGTGGAGGGATATGGCCAGATGCTCATTGCTAGTGTTGCAATGCTCCTCTCTGTCGATGACCATTGAGCACCAGCGTGTGTTTACATAGAGACACACACCACCACCATGTTGTTTGCCGGTGAGCTCCTTGGCTGTGTCCCAATTCAGGGGCAGCATCCTTCAAAGACCCATCCTTCACCGCCAGCAAAGGCAGGGTCCTTCAGAGAGACCTGCAGGAGCATTTCCTGGTTGCGTCATCAGATGACACGAAGAGTAAAGTTTGACTGTCAGAAATGTTTGAGCTACAGGAATTCTTGATTTCCTTTTAATCCTCCTGCTTGTGGAGGAAGAGGAGAAGCGGCTCTAGTTTGTCTCGGGCTGAGAGGACCGTGGAGAGGTAAACCTGTTTGTAAGAGCCGCATTCAAGGTTACTTGGTCTATTCCTGTTAACAGGATATATTGATTATTTGTGATGAATTAATAACTAAAAACACTGGATTTTATTTGTAGCAGTATAGGTGAGCAATCCTCGCTCCTCAGGTAGTGAGGGCGGGGCCAAACCTTTAAGCTGAGAAGGCTGACGGCTTGGATCTTTTGTGACTGCGCATCAAACACACTGCTCACCCCTATGGAGAAAGGATACGAAAGGACAGGACAAAATTATTTGGATATTTTTTGGCCACTACAATGTTCAATACAATCAATAGTATCATTATTAGCTAGCTAACAGTTAGGGGTAATTAACGATGCATTACGTTAATGCTGACATATAAACTGTTGATCGCATGTGGTTTTTATTTTAATTCTGAAGGCATTATTCCTATTTAAATGGTTTTGTAGATAGTTTTGTTTATTGTAATGATTTATTATTATTATTATTATTATTATTATTATTATTATTATTATTATTATTATTATTAATAGTAATCAGCCTGTTATTGTAATCAGCCTGTTATTATTATTATTAATAATAGTAATAATAATAATAATAATAATAATAATAATAATAATAATAATAATAATACTGATAATAATAATAATAAATTATAATTCTTGCCTCTTTCTGAAAACATTCTTAGCAACATGGCAGCCATTGATCGAGTCAGAACTACAGACCTAGTTGATGGAGGATGCGGTGGACAGAAGAGACTGGACCCCCAAACACCCTGAGTACCGACCCAGATGATGTCCCACTGACACCATCCAGCCCAGCAGCACTGCAGGGACTCCTACTCAGCCTGTTACTATACATTATCTGTAACTGTTTTAATATTGTTCTTAATAATTATTATTTTTGTTAATAGTTAATAATAATCTGTAAATAGTTTATTTATACTGTCATTTTCTAAATAGTTCTAAATGTTAAGACCTTAATAACAAAAGAAAACATTCAATCCCTTGTTGTCCCTGAAAAGTAGCACTTGATGCTGTTTGCTGTTATAAATTGTACTTAAGTTGTAAATACTAAATGGAATAGACAATGTGTAACAATAGAACAATATCTTATTTAATGAATGATATAAAGTAAATAATAACAGAAATAATGTAATGATTGTCCTCTGGAGCAGAGAAGAGTCTCTCCATCCTCTCTGCAGCCTCATGTCTTCCTTCATCCTCCCTCCTCCTCTTCCTCCTCAGCCCTGGCTGGCTCTCCTCCTCCTCCTCCTCCTCCTGGTCATTTGGCCCTGGCGTGTCCTCAGGGATGGAGGCAGTTAGGACAGGGGGGGCAGTGGAAGGCCTCTGTCCTAACACCTCATCCAGGAGGACAAGCCAGGACCCAGTAGCAGCGCTGGGCCTCCCACTGACCCTCTCTTGTCCCTGGATATTAGCAATCCTAAAGGCAGTGGAAATCAGTCTCGTCAGCAATTTTTAGCAAATTATGTGTTAACTTGCATGAGTAAAACAAATATAATTTAGTTTCCACATCATCATTCAAATCTGCAGCTACTTTGTACTGGTTCTTTAAATGGTCCCACTTGTTTCTGGCCTGCTGGGGCTCGACCTTCCCCTGCAGGACCATCTTTTCCAGAACTGTTCCGAACACAGAGAGAAGCAAGAGAAAAGGTAAACACAAGATCACATTAACACAGGGATGCAAAGATTTACAAAAAGTGACATCAGGACTGACAAATTGGCTATTTATTATTTATTATTTATTATTGCATTACTTCCATCGAGCCACGGAATGTTTCACCATGTGAATAAATGTTGTTCTGACCTCGGACAGTGATGAAGCTCTCTGTTTGCTCTATAAAACATAATGAAATGTAAAAGAGGTGTTGAGTTGAAGTTGAAGCTGAAAAGTTTCAAAAAAGATTATTAAGATCATTAAATAGGTAGCCAGAAGGTTGCTGATAATAACTGACAGGCACTATCATGCGAGGACACGCACAGAGCGAGACTGAACATGGGAGCTCAGCGTCGTGGCTGAGATAATAAGATAATAAGATGAGATTATAAAATGATTATTAGACAAAAACATTGAAATATGCCAATTTTGATATGTTCATATACTTAAAACGTATGGAGCAACCTAACGCAGACGAATCAGCTTACCATTTTTAGGTGATATGCCATGTTTGTAGTCGAGCTGTGATATACAAACTGTTGTTTACAAACTTTGCATTCGACTCTTTTTCCGTTTTCTATTTTTATAAAATGCTGCCACACTGCTGATGTTTTTGACATGGTAGAATAGGAATGATTGTAAGTGGAACACTTAAAATTAGATAAATATTTAACAGCCCACCGGACCTAAGCCTTCTAGTACATTCTTCAGTCTGTTTGTTTGTAGTGGGCTGGGCTAGTCCAAAATAGTGAAAACAAGGGGAGTGTTCTGATAATACCCCCATAAACACTTGGTACTTTCCTCCTGATTAGGTTAAATATGCCATATGCAGAACACACAGCATTGAGATGGAGAGGACCCGCCACGTGTTTACGCATAGCCATAGCAGCATGTAATCAACATGCCAAAAATCTATCAGAATTTTGGTTGAGCCAGAACGTATCGACCAGTCGACTAGGAGATTACAGCCCTACAGTCCAGACCTCGGTCAGCTGATTAGAACAGGCCCTGAGGATGCGTCAGGGGACGCCATCAGGACTGGCAGCCATTCGCCTTTTTTTAATTGCTGTTCTCTTTATATATTATATTTCACCTCTTGGCCAAATTATTCTGAGCTATGGAATGCATTTCCACAGCTATGCGGAGAGAATACAGAATAGACAGATAATTTATTAGTTGAATTCAAACTTATCTCTTAATACTGCAATCATTGTTTTGGGTGTTTACAGACCACCAGTATCACCAGTGCAACTGATAAATTAGCAGACTTAGCACTGTAACTCAGAAATGCTGGTTCTAGGGGGACTTTATCCTAAACTGGTTAGCAAATGATTCAAACCATCTGAAAGAGATATGTGACAAATCTCAATCTGGCGCAGCTGATCGATGAACCGACCAGACCTAATTTGAAGGATCCCTCAGAGTCAACATTGATTGATCTGATTCTGTGTAATAAGAGGGAGAAATTGACTGCCTCTGGAGTTTTTGCACTTGGTCTAAGGTACCACTGTGATGTAGCCTGCATTAGCAGTGCTGGATTGACAAAATCAACATCAAGAATTTTATCAAAAGAAATTGGAAATTGGGAGCTTTTTTTTAACTAACATTGTTAACAGTAATAAACAGTATACTACTGAAATACTAGATGTAGAGCAGGCACTTGAACATGTTGTCATAATTGATGAACATGCAACATTCAAAAAGGTCAGGGTTAAAGATATGTCAAACCCATGGTTCAAGGGACAAAACCTGGGCTTTAGCAAGGCGTACTGTGAGGGAGCCCACAGGTTAACTTTTAGATAACTTAGAAATAAATGCATATCTCCATTGAGAAAAGCCCCTAACCCTAACTGAAACTATTGGCTATGTTTTTTTTTATATCTAAATGAAAAAAAATACAACCTGGAACTTGGAATAAAAAAAAAAAAGAAAAAAAAAAGTTTTTTCTCATGCCAACAGCAACTTATTGCTCACCAGATAATTACTGTGACATAAGAAACAGTCATAATATGGTGCATTTCACATGCAGTATTTGCATCTTCTTGTCATCTCCCACTGTAAATAGCCTTGGCCACATATCAAAGTGATATTCTATAGCACAAGCCTGGATTTTATGTGAAATTGCTTTTGTTTCATTTTTATAAAATGATTCATACAAAAAACATACACTGAGGTGATCATCCAAGTATAGAAATCAGGAAATACATTGTTATCGAACACCTAAACTTAACCCTGTGAATGTAAAAATATAGTGCAGATGCCAGTCCCAGCATAGCCTCTAGATAATGCAGTGCTGCGCACAATCTGAATTCTGTGCTTAGCTAACACTGAGGAAAGACTTGGCTAACCCTATCTTCTTAATAAAGACATCATGTCTGAAGCCAATTTTCTTTGAGACTTAAGTCTGATTAGAGTGGGAGATTCAAACTTCTTCAAAGCAGGTAGAGTCGTCACTGGTGGGTGGACACCTGGTCTCACCAAGCATCTGACACTTTCCTGACAAACAAAAACTTACCTGGCACAGGACCGGAGCAGAATATAGCAATCCAATCCTCAGCTATTTCAAGAAGCTCCAGTGTACTTATTACAGGAGCGCAACAGTGAGGCATGTCTCCTCTAAGCTTGGGAAGAGGAATATAGTGTGTATCAGTGCAATCATACACCCACAGTGAGTTATATTAAACCTATGTGGTTAGTGTCAAATAATACTTTCCAGCAGCTCTGCACCAACTGTTAATGCTGCCTACTCTCCTGAGGGGATATAATAATAGCCGTCCTTTTCATAATCATGTCAGTTATGTGAAAATCATGCAATAAGTAAATGCAATAATCAACTATGTTAGGTACTATTGTACCAGAACAATGTTATACATGTAAACTTGGGATATTGTCAATATTCAGAGGAAGAAATTATCAAGAAGATTGGTTTACACTTTGGACACTTCACAGACACTGTTTCCTCTACTGCATTCATCTAGAGAGGCCCTTTAAGTTGTAAACACTGTAGCGACTAATAATGTAATATTGGCTTATAATGTAATAAAGGCTCATAATGTAGGAATTTAAATGTAATAAAAGTTCATAATGTAATAAAATCACAGATGCATAACATTATAAGGGCTTTGCGCATAATGTAATAAAGTAATAACTTATTACATTAAGCTTATAATGTAATAACCGCTCATAATGTGATAATAGCTCATAGTGAGAAAAATGTTGCATATAATCATTTAGCCTCTCAAAGCTGCAAATAAAGCAAAAGGCATGGGCTTCAGTGCATTAATAAACTAAATTAGTGAAACCAAGTATTATTTTATAGTAATTGCACTCTCATTTAATTGATGTGTAAAGTTGAGCCCCTAGGTGGCACCCATGAGAGTTACTCCATGCTTACTTCTACTGTGACTATTGCGGGTAAGCAGCACTATTTGTGACCTTTACAGTTAAATTAATATCTTTGTTAAACCAAGTTTGTTAGAATAATGTTGTATATTTTAGCTGCAATTGCAATTCACCTGTAATGTGCCTATATATGTGCCTATATATCACCATCCATCACCTATATTATTTATATATTTTGTGTGTCAACACAAAATGTTATCAGCCATTTTTGTAATATAAAGAGCCAACAATCAGGGATAGGGGTGATTGGTAGGGGACGATGGTGGGTATACACCTTATCATCAAGCAAGTTTTCTCTGCTCTACCTCCTCAGTCTGCCATCTGCCATCAACCAGCAACACCATAAAGCAAAATTCACTGAATCAGTAGATGTTGAGGTGGAGTTTGCAGACATCTTTTTTCTTCAATATTCAGCATCACTAGATTAACATAAATATTTGTTTTTAACAAATATTTAATGTACATATATTTTAGGGTGTTGTGCACCCCTTCAAATAATTTGATAACAAAGAGTCTTCTCAGCCAAAGGTCTTGTTGTACCTCTACCTGTTGCTGGCTGATGGCAGATGGCAGACTGAAGCCCATGCCTTTTGCTTTACTTGAGAGGTAAAATGATGATAATGCAACACTTTTCTCACTATATGAGCTATTATTACATCATGAACTTTTATTACATTTAAATGATTACATTATGAGCCGTTATTACATTATTAGACATTATTACATTATTAGTTGCTACAACCCATGACATCCGTGGACCTTGTATAGCAAAAATTGGCCAGTTATCCTCTTTGATTGTTTAGCTAGATGCCTAAGGAAAGGACCGCAGGATCTTTAACCTGTGGTTGGGTTTGATTATCAAAGTCAGTATCATCAGTTTCATTCCCATTGCCATAACACAGCATTATTGGGACAACAATGACTAAACTCATTTGGAAGAAGAGCACAGACTGCCTCTTATTCCACATCCTGTTCTCCTGAATTTTGGCCACACGGGAGTTGACTTTTGTTTAATGCTCATGGTCTTGTGGTATGTGTTTATCAACCATGGACAGCAGCTGACTTTAGATGTTATGGAGGGAATGCCTAACCCCTTAGAAGCTGGAGGTGCTGACTGTGATCCAGCAACAATGCCTACTACAACGGAAATCAGGAGACTTGTGGCCACTAAGATTCAATTGAAATGGGGTGCTGTTCAGGGAGGCTGGCCTGAAAAAGATATGCCATATGACTGGGCAAATGGAAACCCATGAGCGCTCTTCTGGACAGTAACCCTTCCAGTCCACTAGGTACAGGAAACCCCTGCCCCGCTGGCGAACATCAAAAAGGCAATGAACAGAGTAGACTGGTTGGCCATCCATAGGCAGGGGAGATGCAGGGGCCTCAGCAGGAGGAGATGGGAGTCAGACCACGGCAGAACACAAATAAAATGAATTAATTGGATTCCAGATACTGCTGTGTTAGAAATACCATTTGGAACATGGGTGAATATTTGAGGCTGAGGATCTTTTAATGCCCATGCTTTAACCAATGCTTATAGAACTTTTTTTTTTTCTTCCAAAAAATAACCCTTGAAGAACCCTGTCTTTAAAAAATCAGCCCTTAGGAAAAACCTTTGGGAACCCTTATTTCTAAGTGTGGAGCTCTGACCAATTTCAACATTTTTTTCCTTCTCCATGCACCTTCGAAGTAGGTGACGTTGTGCCAAAACCCCCTACATATTCAAAAATATGCATAACAAGCCCTAAAACCGTGAATCAGTATATTTGAACTATTACTAGTGAGCTCATTGTTTTTATTTGAACTACTGGAAAGTGGCAACTTCTGGAGTGAGAAACTTCCAGGCGGTCCAGTACAAAAAGACACCATCACCACATCATCATTACAATATTCCACTCTAAACAAAAGAAAAGCTGTAGAAAATGCACCTCAATTCTTTCATCTGTTGTATCCTAAGCAAAGTGAGAGGAGAAAAAACAGATCTAGTTTAATTGAGCCCCCCCAAACACAGATGAGAACCCCTAAAACTTGTGCTTTTCCACACTTTACAAATGTAAGGGCTGAGCTCATTATAGTGTCCTCCAAGATAAGCTGTGGAAGGCTGCTTTAAAAATGATATATTTTGAGGTTCAACTAATTCAACTAAAATGTCACTCACTGCATACATTAACAGGTCCAGGCATGGTACAAACATAAATGGAGGAGAAAAACACCAGGTCATGCTTTTACAGATTTTGCCTTTACTTTCAGAGATTTGCTCTGTGAGAATTTCCCAATATGAATCACTGAAAGATTACCATTCACAGCACACAAGTAATAGGGGCTGAAAGGATGTAATTAAAGTAGCAGAATATAAATTATGGACTTAGGCAGGCAATAATGCACACAAGTGAGGTGCCAACAAACAATGGCCTAATTACCCGCCAATTACCTGGTTAATAATGCTTTTCCGGGGCCAGTCTGTTGACCTGTCGCTGAGATGATGTTCACCATAATGGATGTGTTATCCTCAACATGGAGGACAGCCAGTATCCATAGACTTACACTATCTTGAAGAATATAACCAGTAATTCTTAATCATTACATTGGTTTTCACCACACAGCACTTTAATATGGTAACTCTTTTAATATCATCGCCTGAAACCATATATTATGATAACAGGAAATGTTCAGGAGCGCCTTGATTATAAATTAAAAAAAATGATCAAAATGAGCCTTTATTTTCAACAACTGTAATCAAATGCAGTATCCGCATTTGGAACCATTTGCAAGTCATTTCTGTTGATCAGTGATTCGTTAGTGATGCTGAATGCACAGTGTAGCTTGAGATCATTTAGTGACCCTATCCACAGATGAATGTGGTTTTAATGTGGCTTATTTCCCTGTCATTGGCATTGTGGCAATGATAAATGCTAGAGACCATAGAAAAAGTGGTGTGTGTTGTTACTGATCAGTTCAGGCATGCTAAACTAGAGAATTTGCAATCACCTCCTAAGTCACAGATACTTGTGTCTCATTCTCTCCAGTGAACACAATCTACAATTGCTGTAAATGTAGTTGTAAGATTATATATCTGAGTCAGAATGTTAGAATGCATTGTCTTATTGTTCTTGTGTTTTTCCGTTTTATTTTGATATCATGCCCTCACGTGTCCACTCCTGCTTTTCAGTTCCTCCTGTGTTTCTCCCTCTCAGTGTTTTCCCATTCGTTCCCTCACCTATCCTTTTCCCTCCTCACTCCCCCTATTCCTCATCTCGTTCTCTCACTTGTCCTCGTCAGTTCGTTCTGTCTTGGTCTGCCTTCCCAGTGTTGCCACCAAGTATTTCACTTCTGATTTGAACTTATCCTAGTTTTGCACCATGTTTAGCTGTTAGTTGCTACTTTTCTCTTTTGTCCTTAGTGACTAATTTTTTTGGTTCCTTGGCATCTTGTTTTCTGTAGTTCAGCATTATTTAATAAAGCCTGCTTTTTGTTCCCCTATTTCCTGCCTCCTGTGTGTGTCTGTGTTTGGGTCCTTGTCTTGCAAAAACCATATAGTATAACACGGAAACATCTGCCAAGCCCCAAATGTGAGCATAATTTTTGTCTGGCAAGTAAATCTAGGAAGACTCTCAACCACACTGATAGTTTGCACAGAAAGTAAAAAACTGCTGCCATGTTTTGTCGTTTATCTCATTTGATTTATCTTAACCACTGAGAAATGAGAATAGTCAGGGCATTACATAAAAGTCTAACATTGCATAGCATCAGTGATGAAAAGATTTTTTAATCGGAAATTGAAGTCGCAAGTCAAACTGAATCTAGGATTTGTAGAATCCTAACATCTCTAGTATTTTTAAAGATCAATAAGTGTACGCCTTTTGCTAAGATGTAACCATATATGATTGGTTAGAGCAGGGGGGCCCGAAGTCTTCCTGGGGGGAACTCACAAGTGCAGCGAGGCCTGTTCTCTTACCGGGGCTCCATCAGTCGTGATGCTAGATAGGTTTTCCCACTTCAAACTGTTCTTGTCCATACCTTGCTGAACTTCTATAAAAATAGCAATACCTTTTGTTGTCCCTTTCAGTGTTTCAAGGCCCGCTAGTTCTTGGCGCACTTCAAAGTCCTCAGTGACAACTTATAAAATGGATAAAGAAAGCAGAAAACCGAGCTGCTCTTCGGGCTATCTGTCCCCAAACGTCTTTGGCCGTGTCCTCAGCGGAGCGGGTGCCCATGTTCCATGACAGGATAATCTGGGAAAAAGCCTGCGTCTGATTTGGATCCACACCCTCTGCTTACATACCAGACATGCTGCGGGAGTCGATCTTGGTGTGTTGGTGATTGGGACTGAGTGGTTGATTGATGATTTGGTAAATTAATCATTTGAATGAATGATTCAGTACACCGAACAGAACTGCTTCGCATTTCACACCTTTTACCCGTGCCTGCCCTGCACGTTTTATCACCTTCTGCACAAACAGAAAGTGAAATGACTATTCCCCACCTGAGTGAATTACATGTATTAAAACATGCATACATTGTGCTACCATATAGTTTCATCTAATTTCATGTCCTTGGCATATTCTCCTTCCCAGTGACTGACGAGTATGTGCTGACCTCATTTACATTCAGGGCATTTGGCAGACACTTTTGTCTAAAGAGATTTACAGTTATTCATACATACATACACTGATGGTGGTGGCTACCATGCAAGGTGCCGATCAGCACATCAGGAGCAGTTTGGGGTTCAGTATCTTGCCCAAAGACACTTTGACATGCAGACCAGGGGAATCGAACCAGCAACCTACCGATAACAAGACGCTGGCTTTACCTTTGAGCCTCTTTCGTCCTTTGTGGCTAGAGGAAAAACTGCCTGCTTATTAATTCATTTTTTTTAATTGAATTCCTCCCACCATTTCTCCACATAGTTAATCCCTGGACTGGCCTGTGGGCAGATGATTGGCGTGTAATTACCATCTGCTGGCATGTGTGCTTTCTCCGGGCTTCTTTTCTCATTCTACTCTCCGCAAATACAGGAAAGTATTTTTGTTGATCTAACTCTCCCTTCAACTCTGCACCTCCTTCTCACTTCCTTTCAGCTTCCTATCTTCTTCCTCCTATCTCCTTCCCAATCCTTGTACCCAAGCTCTCTCTGTTCTTCCTTCTCACGATTCTCCATTTATCTGAGGAAATATCACTCCCCAGAAGGAAATTTAAAGAGTGGGAGTTAGAGAAAGATAAAAAAAAAGAAGAAGAAACACTGTATTTTCTGTTCAGGATCAAGAAAAAAGGGGCAGGGCCCCGTTTCCATTTTGTAATCATTTCTTTGCTGGTCTATCGAGCACGGCATCAGTCAGAGCAGGGGCCAAATTAAGCTTTGCCATTCTTTGAGGACACATGTTAATAAAACAGTCAGCAGATAACAGTAATTACCTCTCAGTGGCTTCTGCTCCTCACTGGGGACCCACTGTGTGAGAGAGGTCTGCCTCTTCTTGAGACTGTATGTCCTAAAGATTAATTCTGTTTTTAATTAGTGCACACCCTGAGTGATGCACCAAAGGTAGCCTTCCCGCCATTCTCCTTGATCCTTTCCTCCACTGTTTCCCTGCCTCTCTGTCATCGCCATATTAGCATAAGTAATTACAGATTCCTATTTGCCTGCATGGTCTCGCAGTTTAAATTGAACGTGTTGATCTCTTTTGATTCTTCTGTAGTTTGAGGCTGCCTGTCTTGTACAATTAAGATAACGTACAGGGAGGGTGGTTGATGGTGGGGGGTTGGAAGCCTGCAACCCCGCTCTTATGGCGTTATCTCCATTTTGTTGTAAACTCTCCAGAGCTCTGCAGAGATTTAAGAAGTGAGGAGTGGAGCTTATGCATGTTGAAGCTTGAGGGCCTGCCGCCTCACTGTGAGATGAATGTTCCGAAGACTCCAGGCCTGTGTTGTTTCATTGATTTCACTTCAAACCACTTTGAGAAGAAGGAGAAAAAAAAAATTAGAAAGATATGTGCTAACTTCATGTGTAAAATCATGTGTCTTTGAATGAATGCAGATGAGCAGACATCAGCTCATTGTGTAAAACAGTATTTGAGTTGCAGTCTACCAGTATTATCATCATTTTGTGGTTAGTGGCATACTGTAACTGCCAGAATTCAGCTCCATTAAGTCTGTCATCAGAGCACACTCATTTTCCCCGCACATCTAGGTGATAAAGGATTCATGCCTATAAGAAATGAAGAAACGTGCTGATTCAGAATGAGGATCACTGAGATCATTTAATGCAGGGGACATTATGTGTTATCACTTCTTCATCTGTGACAGTAGACTAGGGACTTACACAATAGTTTGGCATTATAGGAAGTACACTTATTCCCTTCCTTGATGTGAGTTAGAGAAGATCAATACCACTCACACAGTAAACAGGAAGCAATAGCCAGCAGTCAGTTAACTTGGCATGAAGCCTAGCATGATGACTGCAAACACAGAATCAGCCAGCCTGGTTCTGTCTGATGGTAACAAAATCAAAAAAATAAATCAAATCAAATCAGCTTCATTTGTGTAGCATGCAGCCCAAAGTGCTTCACAGAGCACGATAAAAACAACACACGAAAAGGAAAGACAAGAATAGACAGATTTAAACAAAACTTGCAAGTTTAAAGTAGAAATTACGACAATGAAGCAATAAAGCAATAAAAACAATAACAGTAAGGCAATACAAGTATTAAAAATGAGAAAAACATATATCTCAAGAACACCAATAATTAGGGCTCAAAAACAAGGGTAATGGATGATGAGGCCTAAGTAAAAGCCAGGCTAAAAAGATATGTCTTAAGGTTTCTCCAGATCCTCTGGTAGAATGATCCAGACACTAGGGACACAGTGAATAAATGCATACTCCTCATGAATTTTTGTTAGAATCCTAGGGACAACTAGGAGACTGGCTGCATAGGATCTGAGAGACGTGCAAGGTACATATCTATAAAGCATGTCTGAGAGATTCAGTGATTTCAAAACTAGCAAGAGGATCTAAAAATCAATTCTAAAACTAATAGGCAACCAAAAACATGTGTTATATGTGGGCTGCTGCATTCTGAACAAGTTGCTGGTAGCCAAGAGCTTTTTTAGGTAGACCATACAAGAGAGCATTGCAATAGTCAAGTCTAGATGTTATTAAAGCATGCATACGTTGTTCTGTGTCGGACTGAGAAAGACATGGTTTAACCTTAGCATCTTTCTGAGACGGTAAAACAACAATTTGGTGACATTTATAATGTTGGCTTCAAAATTGAGGTCAGGATTCAAGATTGGTTGGTGACCTGGTCCTTGGTGTCATGTCTCTAGAGTCATGTCCTTGTGTTATGTTCTGATTATGTTTTTTGTGCCTTATATTCTCCTGTCTTTGTAACATGTCTTTGTATCGTGTCTTTTGAGTTTCCATGCCCCACTGTGTCTCTTGTCCTTTAAGTTTCTCCTGTGTTCTCCCCTCTGTCTCCCTCTGTCTGTTGCATTGTTCCCTTCGTGTTTTCTCATGTGCTCCTCCCCCTCGTCACCACACCTGGCCGCCTCCCTCCTCTTTCCCCACCTGTTCCTTGTCTGATCGTTAGTGTCTGTGTTTTAAGTCTCTGCTTCCCCTGTTGTCTTTGTCAGCCCCCGTCTCTGTTCCCAGTCCCTCAGGATGTGTTTTTGGATTTTGAGTTTTGCCTTTTGATTTGAACTTTGGTTTTGATTTGTACTTTGCCTTTTTCAGTTGCACTTTGTCTTGCTGTTTTTTGTTGCTACTTTGCCTTTTGTCCCGTTTTGTCTTTTTTTTTTTTTATTATTTTTTTTTTTTTATTTTTGCATTCAGTTTTGATTTATAATAAAGCTCGCTTTTGTTTTTCCCTGATCTTGCACCCTGTTTAACTGCGTTTGGGTCCACCTCCTTTATCGATAGTTTTCCCCTTTCTCCTAGTATCCCCTTTAAACCATGACCTGACACTTGGTATGAAAGGCAAAAGGACTGAAGGTGATATTAAAATCCCTGTCTTGTCTTGGTTCAGCTGTTGGAAGTTGTGTGACATCCCTACATTTATGTCATGTAAACATTGCACTAACCTATCAATAGGAGTAAAATCATTTTGGGATACAGAGAAAAGGATACAAAGAACCCCTGACCAGTCAGATATGATCTAAGCCATCTCATGACCCTTCCTGATAGATCAGCCATCAAGTCTTTTTAGTAGGATTTCATGGTCAAAAGTATCAATGGCTGCACTAAGATCTAGAAGAACAGGACTGAAAGCTTCAATCAGTATTCATTCTTATGCCATTCACCACTTTAACCACTGCAGTCAGCTGTGAGCTGCTGTGGGCAGAAACGGTTGCCACCGTGGTGACGTATCGATTCATCAGCTACGGCCTGATCATGCTAACTTCATCGACATGGAGGGAGCAAAAGTTTTCCATCATGAGCTCCAACTAAAGTGCGCCAACAAAACTAAACTACGAGTGCACTCAAAATTGGACAGTTTGAGACTGAAAAACCATTCATACCTGAGTTTTTTTTTTCTCTCTCTTCCATAAAAAGGATGTGAGTGTGTTTCCCTTGCATACCTTTCAATACATTTTCTAAAAATTGATAACCTGTGTTTGTGTTATTGAATTGTGTTCATCATCTAAGTATTTGATTCTGTACTACATGAGTGTTTGCAGGTCAAGGTGTGCTCCAACTAGTCTCCACATAATGATTACTGAGAGTGAGGATCATACATTATTGCATCATGTCACTCACAAATACACTGCTTGTGGTTTAATGCACAAAACATGAGCAACACACCTGAATACATTCTTTTTCCAACTACAATACACAGCTGTCTTTACCAATGCCTTTTCAATTGTTATAAAAAACTACTACAATAACATTAAAGAGAAAATGACAGATAATACAATCATTCAGTTTATGTACTTTCCACTCTCACACACCTAGCGAAAAATGTTATATTTTATTGTCCATTCCAATCTATCTAACCATAACTGCTACATAACTTTGATGGTCATGGTAAAAACTCCTATGGTTGAGAAACACTGAAACAATTATTCCACTTCTCAATTGCCAATCAAGTACAAATATGTGCAGTATGCATGTCCCTACACCTTGTTACCAAAACTTTTACACAAACATCCCCAGTGCAAAAAAACCCTTGTAACATTATCACCATCACCACTGTTACACTTGCACCGAAAAAGAACCCACCACATGTAACATAAAACCACACCTTTATTTAAAAATCAACACACTTGACACATCTGGAACTTTTTCCTCCTCCTAGCAACTATTAGTTGCCTCGCCATCAACTCCACCTACAAAACAAAACAAACACATCGTCAGACCAACACTCATTTAATACTGTGCGAAACTACACACAAAAAAGCTAACTGTTAACAAGCAGTCATCACTACTACGCACCATCACTGTCATCTGCCTGCAGATCGATCTCCTCCTCAACACCAACCGAGCCAGCCAGCTTCTCTTCATCATCTGGCAGATCATTCTCCTTGACATCTAACGCCACAGCCATCACACTGTCTTCGCCCACACGAGCATGCTGCTGCTCCACCTGCTCCGCCACAGCACTCATTTCTCCGTCATTCGCTTCTGCCAAAGAACACAATAACCACACCATTATACCACAGTTTACACTTTCTCCACACTTGTTTTTGTCAATATCTAATAGTTTCAAACACATTCACTCAACTTACCATCTGCGAAAGCCATCAAATCATTCTCATAAACTGCCAACTTTTCTTCTTGCTGCCGAATAGTCTCGTCGCTTTCCAAAAGTCGACAGCTGAGATAGGCTGTCCGTTGCTCTGCTGCCCGACATCTCCTTACCAGCTTCTCCATTAAAGCTATCGCCTGTCCATCAGTGCGCAGCGTTTGCCTGTAATGCTCCTCGGTTGGCACAGCTTCGTCCCTTGCAGAGTACTGTAAACAACACAGACACACGTAATGTCTTTACTGACAGATGTCATCACAGTAAAACATTAGACATATTAACCGCAGACTCACAATGTGGAGAAAACTGCTGAAGATGCAAGTAGCCCCACAACATGAATAATCTAACTATAACGTAATAATACAAGCATATACTGTGCAGCCACTTCCCCATGATATAACAACTACACAACATTGTCTGGTTACTACAAAATCTCTATCATTAACATACACTCATGGTGTTCCGGACACTTGGCACAGTAAAAGTCCCATAAAATATAATTGTGAGAAAGATAAGCCTGATTCCCGCTCAGGGGTCATCCCTATGTTCCCTGGGTCCTATGTTCCCCGCTGTTCACCCAAAGGGTCCTATGTTCCCTGCTTTGTATGTGACCGGGAAACATAGGACCATTTTTTAGAAAAAGTGTCCCCACTGTTGCTGGTCGATGAACAAACTGGGGAATGGGTTAGGGGGGTTATGGTTATGGTTAGGGTTCGGGGAACATAGGACCTAGGGAACATAGATACATTGGCTCATATATCTCTAGGGGTAGGTCTTACATGCATACCAAAGTTTGACTGACACATTTTGAGCCATTCGTTTGGGAGAAATTTTGAAAAAACACTCCGTAATCACGGTGTCCGGACTACCATGACTACTCACTATAATCCAGACAGCTGGCCATGTCAACGCACGGTATTCCGGACAGGTAAGAAGGAGTCATTTCTAACATTATAAAAATACACATTTTAGTTGAATTTCTTATTTCTAAGCATTTCTGCATTTCTTTTTTGTTGATAAATGCTTATATGAATTATCCCTACGTAGTTGCGCTAATGCTGAGGGACACAGAGAGTTAAGTTTTGTTTTTATCTGGGCTGGGCCTCACACTGTATTACTCCGCTCGTAGATCGCCTCTTGCCCAGTTGCGCTAATGCATAGGGAAACGGAGGTTCTACGGTTGAGAAAACGTAGTGCCAAAAGAAAGGGCGGTCTTTCTCTGGACCCCGTTCACTGCAGTACAAAGCTGAGCATCTGGGCTGGAGCGGCTCTCTACTTCTCTAAACTGAGGCTGCGCTGATCGGTGATTACGGTTGGGAACAGACCGACTACAGATATGTACTTTATTTGACCCCACTTCAAAAAGCCAGAACTATCCCTTTAACAGATTAAAGAGAACATGGTGAGTTTGCTAAAGTGTAAACTATGCCATGTTCAATGGACAGAGTAATGCAATTAAAGGGATAGTTTGGATTTTTTGACGGTTGTATGAGATCCTCACTATCAGTGTCGGGCATCAGCAGTGATTTTACCCCACTGCGTCCTGTGAGTGGAGTTCTGGCCCAGTTTCGCTGTTGCAGAAAGTAGTTCCGGCTAGTTGCTGGGATCACAGAGATGAAGCGTTTTTCTAGTTTTGGTCCTTATTTAAAAGGTTAGAGAAGGGAGCCTGTCTGATATTCTGTGCAGCCACCTTGCACAATATAATAGGGTGCTGAGAAATGTCAAAGTGAATCTGAAGTTTAATTTTCCTTCATCTATGCTTAGCTTTCTAACAGTTTATTTTAAGCTTGTTAACAGTTTTATTTTGTCGATGGTAACTTACAGTTAAAAAAGTTGTTTAGGCATTACAGCAAGGTCAGTTGTCAGTGATCTTTAATTAAACTAATTTATTCAGGAGACGACAGATGAAGGGAGAGTTTGTGAGGGCAACATATTTGTCTGAATAATAATAATTTCCAGCCACTCCAGGTGTAAGATGTTTTTTCTTTAGAATGGGTTCAACATTAACCTCGGGTATGGGCACTGACACATTAAATTATACACAATAATGATCAGATTGAGCAACATCTCATTCAGCCATCACCATAATCGTGCGTTGGTCCATAGACATGTTGTGTATTCGGTATTTGATCACCAACAATAGGAATTTTTGTCGTAATTTGTATCTATAACAGATAAAAGCTCTGAAAAATCTGTCAAAACTTCGGGCAGTGATTTGGTGCTCTATATACAGTGATAGTTAATATGGCTGACTGGCATTTAAATACAGTTGCAACATGTTCAAAAGAGCTAAAAACATCAAAGGAAACATGGCTACACTCAAAGGCCTTAGAAGCAATAGTGGCTAACCCCCCTCCCCTCTTTCTCTGTCTGCAAGAAAAGGAAAAGTCACAGTTTGACAGGGTGTTTCGATGTGGACAGCAAGTGTACCAGTTACGCCAAGTTTCAAAGACAATATATAATCAAGGTGGCACTATACAATCAGGTCATTGACTGGGAATGTTTTGTCGTGCAGGGACCTAATAATTTAAAGGCCATTTGCAGTTTCTCCTGTTGATGCTGCTGTGCACAGTGTGTTATTTGAATAAGAGTGTTGTTTGTCTTGACTGGTATAGGCACATTTTTATTTTAAGCTTTTTTTTTAGGGAGTCGCAGTGTCAGTGGATGCTGTCCTCAGAGGATAGTCCAGATTGGGACAAGTCATGACCATGTGAACATCAGTTGGGTGAGCAGGAGTGTCGACGGCAGCAGTGGGAGTAGGTCACATGTGTGCAAGTCATAAGCAAGTCTCAAGTCTTAACCTTCAAGTCTGAAGCAAGTCCCAAGTTACTGTGATCAAAATCAAGCGAGTCAAGTCGTTGCTGTTACTCAAGCAAGTCAAGTCGAGTCATGGCTAAGGTCAAACAAGTCACAAGAATTTTGTATGAATTTATTCTTCATATCTGTAGATGCAGTTAAACAGAGGAGGGTGGTTAGTCAACAATATGATGTAATTGCATAGTTGATCAATTTTACTTTTTATTTTTTAATTTTTTCAAACCCATGAACACAAGAATAAGATTAGATTAATATCAGCCCTGGAACTGCACCATACTGCACATCCTTGTTGTTGCTGATCCCTCCCATCCCGGTCACAAACTCTTTGAGACACTCCCCTCTGGCAGGAGGCTGCGGTCCATCAGGACCAAAACCTCACGCCACAAGAACAGTTTCTTCCCGTCTGCTGTCAGCCTTATCAACAAGGCCTGAATCCCCCCTGACACTCCTTACACTCCACCTCTACCACTGACTCTACTGTCACACTGACAGTACCATAACTTTATGCGTTACATTAATGCTCACCTTGAACATCCTGTTCATTTGCACATTTTCATTTGCACATCATTCTTGTAATTGTTCACTGCCAGCTGGTCTGCTCCTTTTATCCTTTTACCCAAAAAACAGATTGTGTATATATATTTATATTGTATAGTTATATTTTCTACTTTTTAAAATAGTTTATATTGTTAATTTGTTATATTTTCTATTCTTTAAATAGTTTATATTGTTAATTTGTTATATTTTCACTTAATAGTTATTTGATGCATGCACCAACGTCACCACAACAAATTCCTCGTATGTGTAACATCGTACTTGGCAATAAAGCTTTTTCTGATTCTGATTCTGATTCTGATTCTGATCCTGACACCTGAGAATATTACTCTCAGGTATTGTTCCCCCTCCCCCTCTATAAAAGGAGGCTGAAAATCACAGGACATGTCTGTTCTGTCCTGAAATGTGTGTTTCTCTTCTATAAAACTTTCTACATCTCGGAGGCAACGTCTTTACACATACAGAATGTGTGCCAGTACGGTGTTGGGCTGTCATGCCTACATTTAAAATAATGGCTTTGTGCACACTGAAGATGCTATATATGAAACACACACGCGCCTTATTCCCAAGACAAAAAACCCAAGACAGGACATCACTCACCGCGGTGTGACACGAGTCATCTGTGTCAAGTCTAAGTCAAGTCTCAAGTTATGAATGCCAAGTCAAGTCGAGTCTTTCATCAGTGTTTGTCAAGTAAGTCTCAAGTCCTCAAATTTGCGGCTCGAGTCTGACTCGAGTCAAGTCATGTGACTCGAGTCCCCCACCTCTGGTTGAAGGACATTTAGCAGACAATTGTATTGTGTGGTCTCACTTTTTTGTTTTCTTGACTTTAATGTCTGCTGACCTCTCGGGCCATTTCTTCTCATGCGTGCATACCCTGAGAATTCAGAAGATGAGACTGAAGATGAACATTGTATAAGTACCTACAGCAGCAGATGCAGGCTCTGGTCCTGTTGAAACTTCTTGAATTCTTTACTTGGAGAATGAGGAAGAGAAGCTGTCTGCACCTCAGGCTGAGGAGGGTTGGCTCAGCTGTGGTTGGAAACAAAGGCAGTGGGCTCTCTGGCTGTGACAGCCTGGTAAACTTGCTCCTGTAAAGTTACTCCAAACACTGGAAGAGATGAACCACTGCTGAGCAACTTCAACACAACATTAGGGTAAACTAATGAGTTACATTGCTTGAAGGCTGATTTTGTTACCTTTGTGAAGATTAAGGGAACTGTTTATCCCATTTGCATTTATATGAAGCAATGAACAGTTACTGTCTTTAGCTACATAACTGAACTGCAAGAGAGAACAACAGTATTTTTTCATCTCACTCGGTGAGAATGTGCCTCGCATAGAGTCAAAAGTCAGCAGTGATATATGCAAATATGTAATATATGCATATGTGAAATTACAGGAAAAAAAGCAAGTTAACATTGATATCACAGGCTGATCAAACTTTTATCGTAGCAACTCATAATGTGACTCAATAGTGTGAATGGCCCCCATGTGCCAGTATATACTCCTGACAACATCTGGGCATGTGTATTTCACCAGTCAGAATCTCCTTTTATCCTTTCAACCACTTTCCACAAAAGTCAGACTTGGGGAGACCAGGAGGTCGGGATATGGGGCAGTGACTGATCAGGAGGCTTATGGTGAAGGCAGAAACCCTCTAGGGTCCATTGGCAATGGTGGAACCCCTCTGGTGGTCATTGATGACAGCTGTGGCTGGAGGCCAGCTGTGAACCTCTGGAGGCCAGCTGTGAACCTCTGGAGGCCAGCGGCGGGTCTGAAGTCCGAGAGCTGGAGACACCGGCAGGTGCTGGACTGGGAGGCGATGGAGGAGCACTGGCTGCTGTCAGCCTGGGAGCCAACAGAGAACCAATGGCTGGAGAACCACTGGCAGGAACCAGACCCAGCTGGGCCCTCGACCGAGGGGCTGGGACAGGACATGGACCAGCAACCAGCAACAGGAAGCTCCTGGAGACAAACCTCAAACTCTAAACACAGCCACCCCCAGTGGAGACATTGCAAGGGCAACATAAATAGAGTATATCCTGATGTTTTCTATTAGATGTATTCTCATCGTGCTAGTTTTTTGATGCAGGAACAGTTAACTTCATAAAGTACATATTATATACATTCTACTGTACATTTTATTTTCCACTTTTAAGAGGTCAGGTCAAGATGTTAAAAAGGAGTTTTCAAGTTTTATATGTGAGGGATGTTCATTTCAAAGGCAGACATTTGTCCAGTATGTAGTTTTCAGAGGCTCTATCAGATCAACACAGGAAGACCACATATTGGCCAGACCAAAAACATGAAGAACTGTTGATACTTAGCTAATGAAGATTGGTCTCTTTGATACACATGCTAATGCTGTTTGACTTGGTCTGACTTGTGTCAGCCCAGTGTGTCAGGAATTTACATTACTACTACAACAGGGCCAGCTGCCTGTCTCTAACTGATGACACATTAGTCTAAAGTAGTATAAAAGGAGTGCGTATTCAAAGGATTGGCAGCAAATACTCTGTTTTTCATCTAAAAGTCTCCTGCTTTTTGTTATTTAAATGTAATGCTATAATCACCCGCAGTAATTTAAGACGATTTCTAGTAGAGCTGAAAGCAAAAATGATGAAACTGTAAAATAAAGCAGACATTGCGACTCCCCTCTAGCATCTGCTGCTTGAAAGAGGACCATTCCTGCAGCATCTCATGACAAGGAGAGGAGCTGCAAATTGGCCACACTGACTGCCTCATTATGTGTCGCTGCCCCTAAAAGCTCCAGGTTCTGGAACCTCCTCTCCAGGCACTCCAGCAGGCCATCAATATATGGATCCATCACCTAACCATAGCAACAAAAATTACTGAACTGAAACTTCTTCGTCCATATACAAACCACTCAACAGCCATCTAAAACAAACACACCTGGCTCCTGAACAGGGTGCAGAGCTCGTCCCTGGTCAGTCCCTCATTGTGTCTACCTCTCTTGTTCCTCGCCTCCTCATGGACAATATTACGAGTCCAGCAAGGTTGTCCAGGTCTGGGTGGAGCTTGGACAATAAAGACCCAGGTGGCTGATGGTCTCCAGCATCCTTTATTGCTCTGAGGCAGGCCTTTGTCACAGGACCTAATAACACAGAGACAGAGTAGGTGTAAACGCAACAGCAGGTATCTGATTAATATGAGCAGTGTATGGTCAGTGGTGTCAAAAATAATATATTGGAACTTTCAGAGCCAGGAAGTTCACATTTTCCTTCTGGAACACTTTTGAGAGGCCCACCAAATGATGTGTGCTTATTACCTTGCATCACCAAATGTACCTAGCCATTTATCTAACAGTGTTAATTTACTTAAATGTAATGACATTTTCGATGATAAAATAACTCACTTTTATCACGTTTAAAGGAATCCTATCCAAAAAGTATGTAGGCTAACATTAGTATCTCTGTGAAGTAATCCGTCAGTAACTTGACAATGACAGCTTTCGCGCGTCACAGTGGCCCTCAGTGGCTTGCTTCATGGTCGACATCTACCTGGAGCTTGTTAGAATTGTTGTGCCGCCATTATCAAGTGAGCTCAAAGTTTCTTGTTGCACCCTCTGCAAACCTGGCACCAACGTTATCTCTAATATGGTGTATGCTGACAGCAAATTTCCACTGGATACTGTCCGCTGCATTACTGCTCCAATCTGGTTTTGCTCTGTCGTCTGCCGTCCGGCAATCAAAATTCAGCAACAGCGGTCATATTTCAGCAGTGGCAGTCTGCCACTGCTCGGTGCATATAGGGGAAACACTGGGTTGTTTTGGGCTGACTGTGGTAGAGAGATGTCTGCTCTGATCCATCTTGGACACAGTTTGGCAAAACCCAGTGCTAAAGGTGGTAGTGGAAATGCAAAGCATTGCTGCACAAAATGATTTAGTGCAGATAAATCATTAAATGGAGAGGCACTATTATTGGGCAGGGCCCAAGGTTTGGTCCAAAACGGACTCCAGTAGCAGAAGACTATTGCAGAAGATGAAGAAGTACAATATAAATGTGATGACCCTTTACCTCAGCACACAGTGAAAAGTACAGTGGACCCCGCTGCTTTGGACAAGCTGTGTTAGAATCTATGTCTCCATCTCTCATCTGTTATGACTGTACTTAGTGTGAATTCTGCTCTCATGGGTAGAACAGTGGGACTTGTTGCTGAGATATTACTTTGTGTTTCATGCAAATGGATTTCATGCAGGTGTGTATGAGGGATGCTTATAAAATCTGCTTGAACGGGCAAGCAGGAAGGCAGAAGAAGGAAGACGACACTCTTCCAATAGCTGTTCTGACACCATCATTTGCATTCTATGATTACCTGACTTTAAGTGTGCCCCCCCAAACAAACACAGAAAAACACAAAAACAATGTATGTGTGTGCGTTTGCTGATTTCTTTTCAAACACAATGAGCTGATGTCACTGGTGCACATTTCTCCTTGTGACTTAGCTCTTGGAGTTTGAATTAGTGAAAAAAAGAAAGGAAGAGTTTAATTCATATTATTGCAATAAGTGAACTCCTGGGATCTGGGAATGTGGCAAAGTCACTCAGAAAAGTCCAACAGGGCACGAAACACACAACAGATTGTTAACTACGAAAAATGTGAATGTTAAACATCCATCACTATGTATAGCTTCCTGGTTGACCTTCTGTTGTTGCTAGTGTTGTGAATGCATAAGGTTTCCCTCTGGGACACTGACAGTCAATCACACTTGAGGGTGCTGAGAGGTCAGTCTTTGTGACGCTATATAAAATGATTGCCAATATGAATGTTTTTTGTATTAATGTGAATTGGCCAGGATAGCTTACAGCTAATATTGATTGATAAATACCTACAACAATGTACCACGACATCAAACTCAAACAAGCAAACTAGTTTTTGCTTGCAGACAGAAGAGGACATGCAGCCAGAGTTGGAGCCTTCATAATGTCAAGAGTTACTGAAATGATGAGTCCAAGCTGATGGTCACCTGCTTTTCTCCACACAATTTTGCTGCAAGAGTTTGCTGAGAAAAGTCTTCGGCGTTTGACTTCCATGGTAAGTCACAACTCTGTTTTCTCATGTTAAAAACAGACACATCTTCCTCAACTATCAACAGTGTACATTATATTATCTAAATAAAGTATTAGCATACATACTTTTGATGAATGTTATTCTCTGGAAACATTATGTTGATCATGTCATTGGTTTGTCGATTAGGAGTATTACTGGATAGTTTAATTGAAATTGCGTATGCCTGCATGTATGTGTATGTGGGTTGGTGCAGTAGGTAGGTAGCCCCATTTGATGAAGCTTGTTAAATCTAATGTTAACTACTATTTTTTTTCTCTTGCTAGCTACCATGAGGCATGGGTATCAAGTACTCAGGTGGGCCAAGGTGACTGCTGTATACTGAGTGTTTGTGTTGCCTAGTTGTGTGCGCTTCCTTGTTCGTTGATCAGCACTGGTCAGAGGAAGGCCGCGGTGTGTTGAAGCTCAGTCTTTTGTGAAACTTACAGCAACAGCAGGTCAGGGTGCAAATGTAAACTGGGCCAGTGGGCCATTAAACAGCAGCCAGAGGAGTGTCCTCATGTAATGGCTATTGAACAGGCCGCTGCAAGTAAGAGGTAATCAAAGCCCAGTGTAATTACACTCCTCTGTGCTTGACCAAAGCCAGGCCATTGTGCCCTGAGCTCTCCACATCTAATGACACAGGTAAAGGATCAACCGGTGCTGAGGATGAAAAGTGGCAGAGCTGCAATGCAATTATGTACCAATGCAAGGCGGTATCTGCAATTTGGCCTTGTGACAAGGGCAAGAATGATAAATGCAAACAGAGAAAAGAAAAACACCAGTAAGGCTCGAGGAAGAGCACACAGCATGAATCGATGAACTCCATTGACCATTTTAATTTGGTATTCTGTGGGTATACTCTATATCCATTTAAGTGCTTTTTCTTTCAGTTTTATGCAAAAAAAATAAATAACCTTTACCCCACTACAGCTGCTTTGCTTCAATTATGTCAAAGGTCAGTTACTTAATTACACTTTGTTGCCCAATGCATATAGCTCAACACAATTCAATGGTTATAAGGGGATTTTGTTCTAAATCCTGCCAACCTCCTGTGTGTTTCAGCGTTTGGATCCTCGCCTTTTTACCAAACAGAATTGTGTTTTATTTGATATTATCGCCAGTTGTTAGTATAACTTAGGGACATAGTCATCATTTCCGAAGTGAGGGGGACAAATTGTTCAGAGCTCTACTGAGTGATTTATCATCCTCTTGCATTCGATTGCACCTCTCCTTAGTGGCTAAAGAACAACATAACCACAAACAGCACAGCACCAGGGGACCGACTTTAGTTCTTTATAAATATACACTATCAAAATCTAAAGTAAAAATCTAAAGCTGCCAAACTCTGGTTGAGTTGACACAGAATGACACTTGAGCATCTACAGGGTAAGTAGCCAGACAATTTCTCCTTACCTGCTGTGAAGAACCTCCATGTTCATTCCTGCTGCTGCTGGCATCTGGTCCACTTTCTCCTCCCCTCCCTGACCCTGCTTTTTCTATTGTATAAAGATAAAAAAAAATAAGAGTATTGTTACTTTAGAACAATATTACTTATGTAAAAGTAAAAAGTATTCATCCAAATAATTACTAAGTAAGAGTAAAAAAGTATTTGGTAAAAAAACTACTCAAGTACTGGGTAACTTTTGAGTAGCCTAATGTCTGATTTATTCATCAAATAAGAACATTAATGTAATCATTCAATCAAAATAATAATCAGCATATTCATGTATCTTAAACTTTAACTTCTTTACAAAAATTACATAGTCAAAGGAACACAAATACATTTATATTCTTTCATATATTCTTTTAATGTTAGAGTAGCCAAAAATTGTAACACAGCTAACTGTAAAGTTTTTTGCCTCTTGGCTGATTTGCTGAACATAGTTAAAACAAGAGTTACAGATGTAACTAAGGTTTTATGAAGTCTGGATGACCGCCAGTGATTGTATAAAATACCTGGATAAGCATCACGCGCATGCGCATTTCGAGACATACCAACAAAGTCATGTGGAATCCACACTCACCAAGATTCAGTTGCAGACTGAAGGCACAGACAAGACAGCTGTCACCACAGGATGGGGAATGGTCACATTAACTCTGTAGAAGCAGGCAAAGGTACAGGAAGAAGCCCACGCAGCTGCAGCTCAGAAGTCATTCAGTGGAACGCCATTCAAAGCATAACCCTTCCTATGCCCTCCATGACAGACAAACAGAGCATCAGACTTACGAAAACTAGCAGAAACCTCTATGTACTGTTTCACCATTGAACCATGGTGAAGGAGACATTGAGTCTCCCGTAGGGAATGACTGGACCTGGTTCCCCCTTGGTGGTTCACATGATAAACTGTCAAAGTGTTGTCTGAACGAACAAGTAAATGCCATCCTTCCAAAAAGGGAAGGAAGTGCCTAAGAGCTATGTGTACTGCACGCAACTCCAACACGTTTATGTGCTGGAGCCTCTGCTGAGGACTTCAGATTCCCCTGACTGTCCTGTGGTTCCAAACAGTGCTCCAGCCCACGAGGGAGGTGTCTGTTACCACTACCTCCTGACGGAAAGGAAGAGAGCCCAAGGGAACACCGCTGGAGAGATAGGCCCTGCTTCTCCAGGGTGTGAGAGACCAGAGGCACTTGCTTGAGACCATCACCATCCTGCCTTGGTGCCTCTTGGGGTTGACGCCCAAACCATTGACCCACACCTGCAAGGGGAACAGTGAGTGGAGTCCCAGAGGGACGACCGTCGACACAGCTGTTAATTTTCCCACTAGCTGGAGAAACAGACCATAAGTCAACCTTGTACCTTTCAAAACATGTGAGACAAGGTTGAGGATGTCGTTCACCCTCTGTTGAAAGGGAGAGGCCCTCATCATGACCAGGTCAAGGACAACCCTGATGAACACGACTCGCTGACTAGGAACTAGACAGCTCTTTGCAAAATTCACAGTATTTACATGGGTCAAAAGAGATGTTGTGTCACCGATGGCCTGCTCGCGAGTTGTGGAGCATATGAGCCAGTCATCCAAGTAAGGGAGAATATAAATACCCTTGCTTTGCAGAGGCATGCTGCTGCAACGCATCTGGTAAAGATCCAAAGGGGGGCACACAGAACTGGTATGGGTACTGGTACTGGGATAGATGTGATTTTGGGGAATGATTTGGCTGGCAACCGTGTCTGGGCTGATGGCTATCCACCTAATAAGCCAAAACCATTGTGGAAAGAAACGGGGGATTGTAAACAGGGGTTCCCAGAGGTGTTCACAGCTTGTGCAGTGACCCGGGCAATGACTAGACCTGGGGCAGATTCTTCAGTTCAGATGGATTGTGATTTGGAAACAGAATTTCATGTACCTGAATCTCTTTCTGTTTCCCAGCAGGAGCTTGCCAGTGAACAGCAAGCTGATGCTGCATTAAGGGGGCTGTTTGATCAGGTGCGGCCTAGCAATGAAGCTAAAAGTGCAACCTCCGGCTATTTCCTGAAGAATGACGTATTGGTCCGTAAGTGGGTTCCCCAGGGTTTTGATTGTGTGGGTGACGCAGTTGTCCAAGTGGTGGTACCAACTAAGTATCGAAATGAAGTATTGAAATGTTCTCATGACCAGACAAGGCATTTGGGAGTTAGGAAAATGTACAGTCACATCTTGCGTTATTTTTTTTGGCCTCGTCTCAAGCGTGATGTGGCAGCTTATGTTAAGACTTGCCATACATGTCAGGTAACAGGTAAGCCTAACCAGACTATTAAGCCTGCCCCACTTTGTCCAATACCTGCAGTGGACAAGCCATTTCAACATTTAATCGTAGATTGTGTGGGGCCCTTGCCCAAGTCAAAGTCTGCGTCTGAGTATTTGTTGACTGTGATGTGTCAAGTCACACGTTTTCCGGCCGCTTATCCCTTGCGTACCATCACAGCCAGATCTGTAGTTAAGGCGTTAACTCAGTTTATTGCCATATTTGGAATACCAAGGATCATTCAGCCGGACCGGGGGTCAAACTTTTCATCACATTTGTTTTCACAGGTTCTGAAACAGTTGAACATCAAGCACAATCAAGCATCAGCATACCACGCACAGAGTCAAGGTGCATTAGAATGGTTCCATCAAACTCTAAAGTCATTACTGCGAGCATACTGCACTGAAATGAATAGGGACTGGGAGGAAGGTTTGCCATGGTTGCTTTTAGCAGCCAGGGAGGTGTGTCAGGAGAGTACAGGGTTCAGTCCTAATGATCTAGTTTTTGGTCACAAGGTGCGGGGACCGTTGGCAGTGCTGCGGGATGAGTGGATTGCAGAGGATCCCCTATCAAACTTGATAGAGTACGTGAATGGATTTCGACACAGGCTGTATATAGCGGGCCAGTTGGCAAAGGAAAAACTGGAGAGGTCTCAGGCTAAGATGAAGCAGTGGTATGATCGGCGCTCAGAAGCACGTCAATTCAGTGAGGGGGATAAAGTACTTGCTTTGTTACCAATTGTGGGGTCACCGTTTCAGGCAAAGTTTGTTGGTCCATATACTGTAGTGCGTCAGCTGTCTGAACAAAACTATGTCATTGCCACTCCAGACTGCAGGAAAAGAAATCAGCTTTGCCATGTAAATTTGCTAAAACCATATTATGTGCGTACTTCATCAAAAGCTAAGTCTGATTGTGCAGGTTCCTCTTCCTCAGTAGTTCATTCTGGTTTGGCTGCATGTACAGTGGTGCAGTCAGCCTTTAGTGGGGGGGAAGATGTGGCAGTGCCTGATGATGCACTGTTGCGCGGCCGTCTGAAAAACTCTGAATCACTTCAGAAATTAGATGTGGTGTTGGCTCACTTGAAAGACGATCAGCGTACTGAGTTGGCTGACCTGATAAAGAACTATCCATCTTTATTTGGAGACACACCTTCCAGAACTAATTTGATTGAACATGATATTGACGTGGGTGACACAAAACCAATTCGTCAGAGGTTCTATAGAGTGTCTGAGGAGAAGCGAAAGATCATTGATGCTGAAGTTAAATACATGCTGGATAACAAGATTGCTGTACATTCTTCTTCCAGCTGGGCTTCTCCATGTTTGCTCGTTGAAAAATCTGATAAGTCACCACGGTGTTGTACAGATTTTCGAAAAGTAAATGCTGTGACAAAGCCTGATTCCTACCCATTGCCTCGTGTGGAGGACTGTATCGACCAAGTTGGTGCTGCGAAGTATGTGAGCAAGTTCGACCTGTTAAAGGGGTACTGGCAGGTGCCGTTGACCCCTAGAGCTCAAGAAATATCATAACGCCCTCAGGCCTGTTTTCAAACACAGTAATGGGATTTGGCTTGCGTAATGCTCCAGCTACTTTTCAACGACTTATGAACAGGGTGGTTAATGGACTGGAAGGTTGTGCTGTATATCTAGATGATGTGGTGATATACAGTAATACCTGGGAGGAGCATCTGACTCGTATTGGTGCTTTGTTTGAACGACTAGCTGATGGAAATCTGACAGTAAACTTAGCAAAATGTGAATTTGCAAAAGCCACGGTGACATATCTCGGTAAGGTTGTGGGTCAGGGTCATGTGCGACCTGTTCTTGCCAAAGTTTCAGCTATTGATGATTTTCCTGTTCCTACCACCAAAAAGGAACTCATGAGGTTTCTGGGGATGGTTGGTTATTACCGCTGTTTTTGCCGGAACTTTTCATCTGTGGTGGCTCCTCTGACGGACTTGTTGAAGGCGAAGTCGAAGTTCATTTGGTCAGACTCATGTCAACAAGCCTTTTACAATGTTAAAGCTTTGTTGTGCTCTGCCCCTGTGTTGTTAGCTCCCCGCTTGGATCAGCCTTTCAAGCTGCATGTGGATGCCAGCCATATTGGAGCAGGAGCTGTACTCCTTCAAACTGACCAACATGGAGTTGAACGTCCTGTTAGCTTCTTTTCCAAGAAGTTTACTTTTTATCAGCTGAATTATTCAGTGGTAGAGAAAGAAGCACTAGCATTAATCTTGGCTTTGCAGCATTTCCATGTTTACCTTGACTCTGGAATGCCAACTGTAGTTTTGACTGACCATAACCCTCTAACTTTTTTGAACTCCCTGCAGAGCCCAAATCAGAGGCTCATGCGGTGGGCTTTGTTTCTGCAGCCTTACAACCTGGACATCCAGCACATTAAGGGCAAAGATAACGTTATGGCAGACGCTTTGTCCCGTGCACCTTTGTAGTTGTGGTCATAACTACTAACATGTCATCTTCACTGTTCTCTGCCTTGTCCTCTGCAGCATCTATCTTTCTTTCTCTTAAATTGCTCCTAGGTACCAAGGTTGCTGAGGTTGGAGGCTGAGTCTGGAAAAGGAACAAGGGTCGAGTGGTGAAAGGGGTGTTGGTAGTGGGCCTGTGGTTATACTTGGCTACTGTTGCAAACATTGTAATCTGGTATATGTTCATGTGTTTTTGTTTACAGTCAGGGTAGGAACCCTGTCTTCTGGGGGAGAGTGTGACGGCCTCTAGCGCTGGTTTAGGATGTGTGGGTGTGGGAGGATGTAATTGGTGTTGCTGGAGAGGTGGAGCTGCAACATTATCCCCGATGCAGCACACCTGAGGAGGCTGCAGTGAGAGGCTCTAAAGCCGGCCTTGGCTTGCATTCTCTCTCTCTCACCTGGCTTGCCACCTGACTGCTTTTGTTTGTATCTTGTACACACCACACCATTCACCCACTTGCAGCAACATTGCATGCACACTGTTCTACAGATGGACATACCAGTATTTCCTGTTTCCTTTATTAAATTTATATTATTATGATCAGTAGACGTTGTGTGGCTTCCCTTTTTTGTCACGGCTGTTGAGCCAGGTTGTGACACACACACTAAAATAGACACACACACACACACACACACACACACACACACACACACACACACACACACACACACACACACACACAAACTCTGTTTTCTTGCTTGCTTATTTGCAGTCCTCTCTGGTGGCTTTGTCCTCATGCATTAATAATTGCCTCTGGCACAAGTTGATTGCTGTCACTAGAGGTGATTGACAACTGCTTTGCTCCTGACATTTACAAGCTGTTGAGGAAGATGTCCTGTCACTGAGTAGTGATCTTGCAGTTTGATTTAAGAGGCAAATTGGAAATCTAGTGAGAGAGGCATCTATTCATGCCAGTCTTCTTAGAATCATGTTTTATTGGGAGTAATTCCACATTGGTGATTTATGTTCAGTAGACTACTGTGTGCTATGTAGAAAGCAGTATGATGTTCATAGAGATTCATAAAAGTCTTAAAAACTGGAATCCAGGGTTTGTGTTCTCCCGAAATCATGTGGCAATAGAGTTGTTTTTCCTGTTTAACCATGACATTCAAATGCTTTCAGTCAACTTATCTTTTCAAAGCAGTAACTGACAATCAAACAATTTTCACCAATTATGTCACTGTAAAGTTTCAATTTACCCTTTTTCTTTGACCAAGATGTCCGTGTAGTGGAAATTCTCCTCCTCTCACATCTTGATGTGGTCTTACCGCACATTGATACTGAATGGGCCGTCAAAGAGATATATGGCAATTTTGGCCAGTGATTAGCGATTATGATATACACCAAGTCACCAGTTTATTAGCAACACAAAGCTAAAAACTAGCTGGAGTCTTATCAGGGGTTCTAAACATACTGTGGACAGCATAGGCAGTGGGTCCAGTCCACGGTGTTAGACAGAGGGCGCAATTTGGGGTTCGGTTTTGGTCCACCAATTTTCCGCCTTGGAGGGTACACTTATTTCCGCCTGGCCTGCTATCTAAAAACAAGGCGGAAATGTGCCGGCCTCTGTGTGATGTGGGCACAGGTGTCAATAACCTGCACTGTTGTGCGACCCACAGCCGGGGAGTTTTAAAACCAAGAAACAGCTGATCACAGCAGTCAGTCCACATTTCATCAGTGGACATTAAGATGAGCAACTGGACAGCCGCTGAGATCCAGGAGATCCTAGCGTCTCCTCGGTCTCTGTAACTGTTTGGTTGTGTTAGCTTGTTGTTGTGTCGTTCGCTACTTTCAAATTAAAAGCCCCCCGCTAAGAGCCCAGTTCTAAACTCCAATGGGGTGCAATATAAAGCTCTTATTTTGAAGACAAATTCTATGTCACTGTTCACAGCCCAACTTCGAGCTTCATGTCACATCACATCACATGTTTACGCCTACCTCAGAGGCAGCTTTTGGAAAAGGAGGAATTACGCCTCAGTTTTAGAAAGACAGGCCGGCACATTGCCTCCCTTACCTTGGAGCAAATGTGCCACCTTTTCTATCTAAAAAGGGCGAGAGAGTGGAACCTCCAGCAATGTATTTGGTCCCACAGGCCCTTTTGAGTGATTCAGATTGCCACCTTAAAAACACACCTTTATTCAAGGACTTAATTACAGTTGCTTTTGACTACATGTTACATGTTTACGTCTGACAGCACCCTTTCTCATTCTGGTATAAGGGCAGAGCCAGTTGGCCCTATCTGCACACAGTTTCTTAGGACCCCACAATGGGCCCCATCTCCCCCTTGTGTCAAAGCGGGCTTCAGTAGTCCTTTCTATAAAGAGACTCTGCATTGTCGACACAGCGCAAGTTTGCCAAATCTCCGTCTTTGTTCATACAGAACCAAGCAACTCTGGTGTGATGCTGCACCAGTTTGTCAATTCATACAGCTCACCAGCGCTGAGGATCCAAAAGAGGTGTGATGGTGATGTCTGTGTGTTTTTCACATGTAATTTCACTCCAGATTACATAATTACACAATCGCCATCAGGAAACAAGACCCTGTCTGACTCTGTCATCCTGTCTGTCATCCTGTGACTGACAAAGTATAACTATATTTTTTTCTCATGTAAGTTGCCAAAGACACTGCCAGGTACTACATTACTGTTGTTTGGTCCTGTGAAGTTGCTTTGCTTTGCTTTGCTTTGTTGGACATTTGAATTTATTATGTTGAGCAAAGGTTCTCTTTAGTTATCAGACTGTGAACAACATCTGATCAACATCTCTCCGCTCCATGCAGCAGGCTTGTTCATTCACACAGAGGCCGGTTTGCCTCTGCTGCGCCTCTGATACTACGTCTGGAGACACATCAGAGCGTCAATGAATTTCACCCCTCGCTGCATCTTAAACCTTCACACAGAAGATGATGCAGAGAACTGATGCAGGATCCCTGCACTCAAAGGGCAGTGTGAATGGGGCTAGTGTTTACAACTGAGTGATGAGAGTATGAAGTGTAACCCAGCAATCAAATGAACATTTAGGGAGTGTTCTGTGAAAGTTGCCTCAAGGATAGGGGAGCATTCCCTTAACCTCACAGCAAACACTCGTAAAGTTGTGCGAATGGTGTCAAATTCACTGATACATTAGTTCCATGGGTCCTCACTTGGAATAAGGTCAGGGTAACGAGTGGGCCACTCAGTGGCATCAATGACTTTGTCATCCAGGAACTGCCTACACACTCTCGCCACATGAGGCAGGACATTGTCCTGTGCCAGGAGGAACCCAGCCGGTTCCAGAGAAGGTCTTCTCACACTGGTGGGTAGGAAGAGAGGGCAAAAAGAAAGTTTTCTTTCCAAAACAAGCTAGAAACAAGAGAGGCTCAAGAAATTCAAGTGCTACTGGAGGAGCATGCACCATGTCTGATTGAAGAAATAATCTGACAGGGAGCAAGGTTTAGAGCTATTGAACCAAATGCGCTGCATGTGTGTAAGAGAAACAGCAGCTCCATGCCAATCAGGAAACCATGTACAGCTTCTCCAGGGCGCCTCCGCAAACACACAAGATCAGAGAAACCACAAAAAAAGCTACCATGAAATAAAAAAAATTATGACATTCTGGCAACATTAGGAAACCCATTAATGGCATTTTTAACAATTCCATTTTCACAGTAATTACAGTATTTAGATTAAAACACATTACGGCAATGACTTTGTTGAATGCTATATATATATATATATATATATATATATATATATATATATATATATATATATATATATATATATAGATAGATATATATATAGATATATATATATATATAGATAGATAGATAGATAGATAGATAGATAGATAGATAGGGCTGTGCAAAAGTTTTGATGTTCCAAACATCATGGAGCACTAACCATAAATCTTCTATGGATGTAGCCTTCCTCAAATCCTTCTGTCTCGTCATGTAATCTCTGATACACTCAATGATTTTGAGATCAGGGATAGTGTAGTTGGGTGTACCTGGGTCCCACTGGTTTCTGACAGTTCTGAGTTGATGGCACGGCTGGACATCTTTCAGTGGGAAACAAGCATGATGTCTTTCTCATCTGCTTCACTAAGTTTCCTTGGCCAACCACTGCATATGCTCCTCAGCGTCGCCCGCTTCTTTGTGCCTCTTCAAAAGAGCTTGAACAGCACATCTTGAAACCCCAGTCTGCTTTAGAATTCAAAAAAAGAAAGAGCTCTGCTTGAACACAGGCTTATGTGACTCTGTCCAGACAATGTAAGAACTGATAAGGTTCACATCCCTTACTTCAGGAAAAATCCTAATATCACACTGTGAAAATAGTCCACTACAAGTAAAAGTCCTGCATTCAAAACCATAAGTACCAACAACAGTGCAGTACAACAGTCCTTGGTGGTCTTCTATACCCTAACCCTTTTTTATTAATATCACTGCTGCATTGATGTGTATATGTCATTTTAATGCTGATGATGTTGAGGTTGAGCTCACGTTAACTATACACTGCTGGGTAGTTTAATCTACAGCAATGCACCATATTCTCTAAATTCATCATATCACCTGTAAGAACATCATCTCTAAAATATCTTTTCACTTTTTAGTTTTTTGACTGTGTTATTCTGCTAATCCAAGTGGAGTTTTTGAGTAGTTTATCTATCTAGGCAGCAGGGCTGATATGTGCCTTGAAATCTAATAATCTAATGGTAATAGTTACATTTGACTTAAGTTAAGACAGCAAGCATGTTTCCCAAAATGACTTCCTTTTAGAACACTATGATTGTAAAGTCAATGCAGTGTTCACAGGCTGCTGAGCCTGGAAAGATTTTAGTCTGCGTAAGCATACTGACTAGCAGTAGCCGTGCACTATATTATAGCTAAGGTGGACAACAGTAAATTGAAAATACCACATTAATAATAACAGAACAATATCGGCCATGTATATTGGTCTAACCCTTATGCAATACTCAAAACAATCACCATTCACTTGACAGCATGATAACGGTTCTCCACAGTCTGTCGCAATAATCCTTTCTACAAAGAGTTAGCATTGGGCAACAAGAGAGAAGCAGAGCGGTCTTAACCATGTAGAAAAGGGTATTTTCCTCGACTACTGTATTTTAGCGACTGCAGGCTCTCTTATCTGAGTGTGTCAGAGGGAGAGAGAGGAGCTCAGCTAATCCAAAACAGCTCTTCTCAGCTAATCTCAAATGAGATGGAAATCCAGACGATTCACAGGGCCAAAAAACATGCTGCCTCCGTCCTGCAAGATCTTGCTTTAGGGGAAAAAAACAATAGTTTACAAATGTGGTAAGTCACAAAGTAGTGATGCAAAAAAGTCTGATAAGTCAAAGAAATTACAGATTCATGTTGTCATCATAAGGCACAAAGTTCATCTGCGTGTGTGTTTTCTCTACAGCATTAAACATTCACATTTACAATCTGCAAGTTTTGGAAAACTGCTCTGGCTTTATTATCAGAACAGAATAATTTAACCCTTCTCTATCATGTCATGTTTTATGTGTTCCTGTGACACAATCACCTAAATTGTGGAGAAAAAAAATTACCAATATTTTGTGTTTACTCAAGAAATGTACTTTTATTAAGTTAGAATAGATTTCAGTAATAAATTAGACCATCACCAACTACTACTAAATCTCCACTGATGTGCTGACTAACACAATGATTAATAGACATAGACAGAATAGACATCACTACATACCAACTGATCTGATAGCATCAGATTCAAATATCATGAGATCAGTTCAGCATCAGAACTTGTGTAAATTTAAAGACACATAATGATACTCAAAACTATATCACAGAGTATCTGTAAATCTCCAACCTGTAAATACCAATTCAATGATTAACTAATAAATCTGTTGAAGTCCCACATATCTTAATGTCTCCTGTCATAATATCCAGTGAAAATAATTCAAGTTGTGCATGTTGCCGGGCTTTGCTTAGTGTTGTGGTGGCAAGGACAGAGCAGAGGGTAAGGGCTGCGTTCAGACCCGGCATGCTATTGAGTCTAGAGCATAGAGTTAGGTCTTTGGAGGAATAAACTTTTGGGATTAAAAAGTGGATTTATCTTCACTTATGTTTATTAACCTATCTGCCGCAGTGAGCTGTAATGTAATTCACGTCTCCTTGTCCTTGCTGACCAGAGGCACAAGAAGAGATGGTAAAAAGAGACGGGAGGGAAATAACCCAAGTTCGTGGTGAGTGCCCAGTTGAGTCAGAGGCCTAACAGACACATCTACATTGCACTGTGCCTGTCTTTGGTTGCCAGCTTACAGCTAATGCACAGTTAGTTTGACAGCTGGACTGTTTGTGTTTGTCAACCCCAAACAGCCAGAATACCTAATGTGAGTAACACTCAAATTCACCTCACTTTCTGTGTGAAAACTGAACTTGTCTGAATTCCACAGGTGGTGCAATTCTTGAGAAATTTAGTTGACTGTTAAATAAAATCCCTTGGTTGTGTTTAAATATGTGTTTTTAAGATCAATAAACACAGATGATATTTGACCAATAACATTATTTAACAGAAACACTGGCTTACCACCCTATTCCTTTATCAGTTCCTGTCTATACCTCAAAGCCCTGAATATGTGAAGACTATGTGGAAAACATACATAGACAGATACGTAGATGTCTGACTGGTACCTTTTTACACACATCTTCAAAAATAACCCAATACTAGAGCCTTACTTGCATATGCCTGTGTGTGTGTGTGTGTGTGTGTGTGTGTGTGTGAGAGAGTGAGAGAAAGAGAGAGAGAGAGAGAGAGAGTATATGTGAGGCAGTGACACAGCCATTCATCTTTGAGGACCTGGCAGAGAACACCCCTGTCTTACTAATGGTCTTATTTGTTATTCAGACGTCAGGCAGATGCATTCTGTGATTCAGCATACCCTTCATCTTTGTACACATTGAAGTGAAGACACACACACACACACACACACACACACACACACACACACACACACACACACACACACACACACACAGACAAGCACCAAAGATCTGAAATAACAGCTTAGGGAAGACACTGTCCTGTACATTGTGGGTACAGATTGCCTGACCTCACAAGCACTCACAGAAAAATCCTATGTTGTAGTGTGTCAAAACAGTTGAGATCTTTACACACTGGCCATATACCATCGGCAAGTAAAAGGACATTATGTGTAGTTCTAACAAGAGATTAGGAAATACACTACTTCATTTTTTTTTTTTTTAACTCATCTTAAAGGAGAACTTCGGCCGATTTAATCATGCAGCTTCATTGCTCAAGCTACCCTTAACTTGCCAGTACTGAAGATGTGAACGCATTTGGTCCAACCATTACAGGGCTCCATGAATGGAGAGTTAGTACTGACAGCTAACAGCATGGGGTCAGAACTTTACACTGTGTTTTAAGTTTCTTAACATGTTCCAAATCTCACCCCAAAAGTTCTGCAACATCAGCAGACACCTTACAACACAGCACTGTAGCATGTATGACTCAAAATGAACTTAAAAAAAAGGAGTTACAACAGTGTGTTTGTGCAAGGAGCTACATACCGGTTTGTTGACATCCTTGTCTGTCGGTAGCTAGCCCAAACTAGTCAATCCGTTGAGCAGTGCTTACTCCCTCACTGGCAGAGACAGAAACGTATTCCAGCATTTCCGTTTTTCTGTTCATAATGTACATGTCCATGTTACAGCCTGTCATGAGCCATGAGCCTTACAATAGCCTGTTAAGCCTGTTGAGCCCACGCTCGATGGTCAGCCAGCCCGGTGTTTGTGAGCACAGGGTTCTCTCTGTCGCCGCGGATCTTCTGAGCTAACTGAGCTTGTTGTCTGTCCGAATAGCAAGTGTGATGAGGGAGTCTAAGTCTGGGGATAGATCCAAGGGGACGAGAGGGTCTTGAATAGGGAAAATCATTCCACTGCAGGCAAACAAAACGGCATAGACCTAAAGTACACTGCAAGACTGAACTATGAAAACTCACATAGCTCAGTCACATTTTCCACAGCTTAACTCTTTTCTAATTACACATAAAACTAAGATATATATTCTTACAGTGATCACCTTTCAGTATTACAGAGGTTACATCATAACAAATAACAGTGTTTTTGGTTCTTTCTTTCACATATTTACAAGACTAGACAGGAAAACAGTTACACAGAGCCAAAGAAAATCTACATTCACCATTCACATATATTTAGACTGGGTGACAAACAAAACAAACCCCTTTTACATGTGTCATAGCACCTCTATTGTACTGCTTATTGTTAACAAGCTCATTAACAACAGGTCTGCTAGCCTAGCATGACAGTATACAGCTAAACATCTCTATTGCCATACATTATTGCAAAACGACTTGACTCTAAACATAACACGTCGTCACCAAGGACTCACTACACTGTTATCCCTTATACTGGGGTACATGCTTTAGTGCCTCTAGTTTTGAGGACAAGGGTTTTAAGCTCCTCCCCAGTGCCATGCCACATCTAGTGACCTGTCTTTGAGTAGTGCACTAACAAATAGAACACAATTAAATTTGCATTTAATAACTATTTGCAACATAATACACACAAATATATATGTATGTCTGTTTTTAGCCATTTTTAACTTATTTTAACCATGAATCAGATACTGTAGTCTCTGACTTTTTAGATATTAGCCTAGACACTGCACACTCTGCAAGCAGCTGAGATGATGGTCTACCAGGCTGGAGAAATGCAATCACACACTGAAAAAGGGACAGTTGATGAGATTTATATTTACATTTAGGGCATTTAGCATACCCTTTTGTCCAAAGCAACTTACAATAATTACATTTGTCAAAAGAGAGAAACCATGACATATCACCATCGATAGAGTAAGAAGAAATATAGAAACAACTGCCGAGCACTCACCTGAGGATCATAACTGCTATTTACCAAAGATACTTTAAGTGCATAAGTGCTATAATTGAAGTGCTAACAATATGAAAATACAAAATGCAATTTTTTTTTTTGGGGGGGGGGGGGGCTCCACATGCTGTGTGAGGTCGAGGTGAAGTCTGAACAGATGAGTCTTGAGTCTTTTACGGAAGATGGAGAGTGATTCCACTGTCCTGACATTGGGAGTTCGTTCCACCACTTAGGCGATGAGGGGGTACCAGGCGGCCAGCTGATGTAGATAAGCTCTTAGTTGTCAGGTTGGGGTATAAAGGAAAACTATGGAAAGGGAGGTGGACCCAAAAGCAGTTAAAGGAGGCAAGATAATGAGAACAAAGGGCGAGCTTTTATTAAAGCTGAATACAAAATCCGAAAGCAGACAAAAGGGCAAAAGGCAAAGTAGCAAACAAAACCAAACAAAGTAGCAATGAAAACAACTAGACAAAGTACAAATCAAAAAAATCAAAGTCCAACTCAATCATAGAAAACTCAAAACCAAAAACATACCAAACGGACATGGAGCATGGAGCATGGAGCATGGAGCATGGAGCAAGCACAAGACAAAATCCACAAGACAGAATCCAAAAAGCACAAGACAAAATCCACAAGACAGAATCCAGCAAACAAAAGACAAAATCCACAAGACAGAATCCAATGACTGGGCCAGGAGTGAAGGAAACACAGAGACTAAATACACACACTAACGACATGACGAGGCACAGGTGAGGAGAGAGGAGGAAGGAAACCAGGTGTGATAACGAGGGGGAGGAGCACAGAGGAACAGACCAGGAGGGAACAAGACAACAGACAGAGGGAGCCAGAGGGGAGAACATGAGAGAAACTTAAAGGACACATGAGGGCATGGAAAATCAAACACATGACACACAAGACAAGGAAAAAACATAACACAAGACAAAATACAAGGATGTAAATCATAAACAAGAAACCAAAAACCAGAAACAAGAACAAAGCAAACAGGAGACATGACATTAGTGAGGCATGTGGTCTGACCAGTGCTTGGAGGTAGATGGGTGCAGTTCTGTTGACAGCCTTGAAGACCATCGTCTTCTCGATACGCTTCAACGATTTGGATGCAGAGGCCGGGAGTCCTGCCAAGAGGGAGTTGCAGTAGTCCAGGCAGGAGATGAACAGTGCTTGGACCAGGAGTTGTGTTGCATCTTTTGTGAGAAAAGACCAGATCCTGCAGATGTTGTTGAGCACAAATCTGCATTGATGTTGGGGGTGCAGGACAGTCCGTCGTCAAGGATTACCCCCAGGTTCCTCGCCGTCGATGAAGACGATACTGTGACATCCTCGACAGTGACTGATCGGTCCATGCGAGAGCTGTCTTTCCCTGGGATGAAGAGGAGTTCAGTTTTACTAAGGTTGAGTTTGCAGTTATGCGCAGCTCTCCAAGCAGAGATGTCTGCCAAACATTCCAAGATGTGCATTGCAACATGGGTGTTGGAGGAGGATGGGAGAAGAGAGAGGAGCAGTTGGGTGTCGTCAGCATAATAGTGGTAAGAGAATCCATGTGATGTAATTGCAGAGCCTAGTGATCTAGTATATAGTGAAAACAGAAGTCCTAATACTGAGCCTTAAGGGACACCCGTTTCCAGAAAGCAGGGTTTGGCCAAGGAGCTGTTCCATGAGACTTGAAAGGTGAGATTTATCAGGTATGATGTGAACTAGGTTAGAGCAGAGTCAGCAATGTCAAGTTCAGCCAGAGTGGAGAGGAGGATTTGGTAGTGTCAAACACAGAGGATGAGGCGAGGAGAATGAGGATTGATGAGCAGGGCGAGGCTCTGGGCCATCTCAGTGGCGTGACCAGTCCTGAAGCCTAACTGATTAGGGTAAAGGAGGTTATTTTCTGAAAGACAGGAAGACAGTTGGTTGTAGACTGAGCGTTCCAGGGTTTTAGAGAGGAATTAAAGAAAAGATAGGGTCTAGAATGGGTTTAAAAGGAGCTGGAATAATGCCTGAAGTGAGAGAGGAGTTGATCAGAGTGGTGAGGAATTGCAGGATGGCATGAGAGCTGTTTTACAGAAGGGAGGGACGGAATTGGGTCCAGGAAATTGGTGGAGGCACAGTTAGACGTCACTAGTTTGAGAACATCTTCAGAGGAGAGAGGGCTGAAGCAGGTAAGGCCATCAAAGGTGAAGATCAGAGGAGGTGCTTTCTGGATGGGCACAGTAGTAAATGGATTTTTTTGGTAAGTTGGAAAGCCAGTGAGGTGGAGGAGGGGGGGTGAGGAGAGAAGAGAATTAGGAGAATAGTTTCCTGGGGTTGGAAGCAGAGAAGTTGCTCTTTGACAGGTAGAAGGCAGATTTAGCTGCTGTTGAATAGTTGATGATTGCCACTTTATCTGTTATACATTTTAAAACTAGATTTTACTGAAAATGTTTGTCAGAAGTAGGCTATAGAATTGTATTTTAATGTGGAGTAGCAAAAAACTGTTTTGAGTTTTTCCTTGAACCCCTTATGTCCTATTTCCTTTGTATTTGTACCACCCGGAAAACGTGGTCGATGCAGCGTCAAATGGAGTAAGATGAAATATAAGTAAATCATGTAAAAAAACTTAAATGTGACTCTTACATAATGTGTCACTAATTAATTTCTAAAAAAGTCCAACCACTTAACAAAATAAAGATGGATGCTTTATATAACTAACTCCTCTCCAGTTAGTTAGAACTTAAGAAGCCTCTTGGATGAGAGGTGAAATGTCTTCATGAAACTGAAACAAGTCCAGTTGCCTACTAAAGCACCATTTTTTTTGGTAATGTGTCATTTATAACCTCAAAGAAATAAGGGTCTTATAAGTGTCTGACAAGGTTGTAATTGGCAACAAATTACCATGTAATAAAAAGATAATACATCCCAATTAAACATATCATGCCTGAGATCTGCTCTTTGTCTGACCATTATTAATATGGCACTATACTTTCTAATGATTTTTGTGTAATTTGACAGAAAGTACAGCTTGTCTCATATTATTAGTGTAAATAATACAACCAAGTGCAAACAAAAAGATATCCTCCAGCTGCTCATAAGTCAGCATATACTGTAAACACATGTACTGTATGGTAAGCCTCCTGCTTTATTTGGTCAGCAGAGGAGTTTAGTGAACGGTCAGCTCAGAGGCTGGTGACCCACCCATTCACCCTCCTTATTGATGTTTTCTTTGGTTCCTAGGATTGTCGTAGGATTTCAACCAGCCACCTTCACAATTCCTGCTCCTCCAGTGATTTTATTGAAGTAAACAACTACATCACAGGCTCTCTGATTATTAATGACCTGTTGTTTTGGCTTTTGTTCTTTTTCCCTTTCATGCTTCCTCTCTGCCTTGCTTCATCCCACCGAGAAATCACTGTGGTGAATTTTGTATTTTTTTCTGAGAATGCAGGACTTGATTTTTCCATGTAACTATATTTACATTTCCATTTTTTAAAAGATGTGTACATAGCTGTATTTTGTTTTTCCTTACTGTTTTCCTTTTTGCTATTCTGGCTCCAGCATTTACCTTCCTGTCCATGTCAAAAGAAGACACATTACAGATAGCACAAGAAGTGTTTAAAATATGATGTTTCTTCAGCCAAACAAAACAAAATAATTGATGTAATATTTGCTATATGCTTCTGACTTAAGTGGCAATTATGCATATATGTAGCATAATTTCCATCTAATTGAAGCACATTTTTGTACAGATACTCCTTGAAATCTGCAAATAAAGAAGAAAACTAGCTAATTAAATTTAAATGGATTTCCCTTTATGATAGTGACAGTTGAAAGAGACAGGAAAAGATTCGCACTGAAGCCCTATTATCAGGACTTTTGATAGATGGTACACACTCTATCAGGTGAACTACCAGGTCACCTGATATAGCTGAATTGTTGACTGTTAAAATAAATATGTTCTTAAGTACTTGCACAAAAAAGAAAATGTATTTAAGTTTCGTACAGAAAAAAAACTTTTCACACTTTCCAGAGGATTTAAAGAGATATAGCAGCAAAGCAGAGACTGAGATTTCCTTACGTGTTTTGCCCTATTAAAGGTAAAGCAAACAACATGTATGTTTTGTTAGGGTCAATCACAATGCTGTCCCACAGTGAAATCAGATAAGTAAGTGCTTTCTGGCAGACATTTTGCGACTTTGCCTAAGGAAATAACCCACAGTTCATAAGGTTGTAACATTTGCAGGGAAACCCTGAAAAAAACCCCCAAAACAAACAAACAAAAAAAACAAAAAAAAAAAACAAAAGCAAAACAAAGATCTGGTTGCTATCTTTATTATGTGCAGCAGCTGACATTTTCTACTAGAACTGATTATCTACTCAAATCCCTCAGTTTAATAAACAAAGCAGTAATAAGCTTTTGAAACAATATGAGACCTTTCTTGAAACCTCTGACTGAATCTGTTTTTATATGTTGTGTATGTGTACATTATAACAGTTATGATTCAGTCATGTGATTAACATCAGTGCAAGCCATGAATAAACACTGCTTAAGGTTGCACTCATCGCTTGGGCATGATCCAATTTTCCTCCTGCCTCCCTGGTCTCCCTCGCTTCTTACACCCACCGGAGGGAGCCCGTGGTCCTTTCCTCCCCACCAGTATGGTTAATTTGTGAAGCGTGTGTTTGCATGTGTGTGTGTGTGTGTGTGTGTGTGTGTGTCTACATGTACATATGTGTTGCATATTCCTGGGGGCTTACTGTCTCATACTGTTGGAAATGTAATGCTTATGTAACATGCACTGAACTGTTAAAAAGAGGGATTTTCAGGGAAGTAGTAAGATCAGTCAGGGTCAACACACATCTGTCTTACTTTCACACCATATAGTGTAATATGATGTTGTCAATTAGTTTAAAATATACGTTAAGACATAGGCAGTCACAGACAAAGTTAATTCCATTCAATGGAAATTAAGACAAACATCCTACTTACTATTTGCAATTATGAATTATGAAAAAAACATAGTCATCAAAAATGATTAGTTAATGAGATGAAAATGTACTTGTTCAATTATTTTTTCTTGTTTTGTTGATTTTGCTACATAGGCATATGTGTCATAAATTTCAACATTTTTTTTCTCTATATAGTTTCTCCTTTTGATATGAATAAAAGCAGTATAGTAATAGAAAAATATTGAAATCATCTTCCAAGCACTCTTAACTGGGCTACGAGCAGTTTGGAGGGTGACAAAACAGGCAAATTACCTTAAATCATCATTATTACAAACATCAAAATCAAAACTCAGTCAGCATTTACTCTACCCCATGCAGATAGAAAGTAGGGTGAAGTTTCTGGAGCTTTCAGGCAAAACAGTGTTGCAGGATTCTCAAATTAATTTCGATGTTATTTCTACCCTCGACATGTGGTTGAGCTGGTGTACCTACTTCAGTTGGGGTGCTCGCTAATGTGTTTAGCTCGGCAGCTATAGTTAAATCCCCATCTGAGAGACTACATAGAATCCAGGTAGATGGTAGGTGTACAAAGCGCAGGTCTACATGGAATATGGGTTGGAAACAATGTTACCAATACGTCATGAATTCAAAATCATCTGTCTTGAAGCCAGCTCCCACTCTCAAGGTGTCAAAATTGGCAGCTTGGTCAGTGGTGAACAAAAAACTTTGAGCCGTTTACTAAAAAAAATACACTTAAAGGAAATTCTAAAATCTCTCTCATGTTCTCAAAAGAAGCTGCATTTAACTTTTTTTTCCAGAACAAATCATTTTTAACTTGTGTGGCAGAAAAAGGTGATCAAGGAGGACATGCAAGTCTTTATGCTGAGACAGTTGTACCACTCTGTTTGCACAATGTGTGTGTGACAAACCTCAGGTTGCTCTTACATGAGGAAAATTATTCCTTTTTGAGTGTAAAGATATATTGTAAGGTTCACTGAAAGGCCATATGTGTGGAGACTGTCGCTGCTGTGGGATTGTTTTGCTGTGAGGAATGGGCAGGACTTGATGAGGCTTTGTGGTTTCCTCTCAGGGTTTAACAGGGACACAGCAAACTCAGCTGGATCTCCTGTGGCTTTATAAGGGCTGGCTGTTGGGCAGCTGTTTGCTCAATTCTATCTCTGGGTCTTCTGTGCCTCAGGGGCTTTCAGCTCTTATCACAGTGAAATTAATTGAAGACAAGATTAAAATGACAGTTCGCCATATGATCTTCCGCCACATCACAGCTTTCTGAAAGGTTTGGTGTGCTAAACCTAAAGATGTAGAGCGGGTTGTATACCAACACTAGTCAGTGGTTTGAACCCTGACTCTTCCTTGGACATGATACTGCAAGATTCTGAACCCCAAATTGCTCTCAATGCCTATTCCATCAGTGTGTGATTCAATGTGTGAATGTCCGAGCATAAAAATATTGTGGGTTGAGGAGTGCTTTACGACTCCAGATGAGCAGGTAGACACCTTGCATGGCTGTCTCTGCCATCAGTGTCGACAACTAACTAGTTTAGTTAGGTTAAGGCAACACTAGCTTTCATTTAGCGTTTGTTTCTGACCACCAATACCACAATATTCACACTCTTTTAGCTTAGTTTTGGTCTCTGTTCTGGTCAGAAGAGCTGACAGAAAGGGCAGAGTTTGTGATCTCTGGAATTTCACTTTCTTTCCCAGTGCAGTCACAGTTACCCCTCCTTTATATGACAAGACCTATTACCCAACCAAAAAGCAGGTCAAACTGTCAGAAATATGTTCGTTTTGACTGATCCACTTCCTTTACTTGTCAAGACCTTCATCCATTCTTCCACCTTGACTGAATTTTTCTAGCGTTTATTCTGATCATTTATTTCCAGACAAGGTCGTCTGAGTGAAGATGCGCTCTCATTAATTATCTCCATAAATGATGCATGAGAAGAGTTCAATCAATCTACTTAATTTCACACCATGGAGCCATTATATAAAAAAAGGAAAACTCAAACATCAAAACCAGCCACGGACACATCATCATAATTATCAGGATACATGTCACAAACAACCCAGAATGTACAAAATTCACATCAATAAAACAGTGGCATTAAAAACTCAAAGTGCATGTTATTGTGCAAGCTACATGTTACATGTTGCATTTGAGAGTATTAACCCAGTCTGTACCTGTCTATAGCATCGGGCAGAGTTTACAGTAGCCCTAAGGCAAGGCCAGTAACACAGTATGAGAACAGAGAACTAACATGAACAACAAGAGAAGAAGTCCTGAGTCAGTGGACCAAGTGATTGAATAAAAAACTGCAAAACTCCATTTTGTTGTGATGTCATAAAGAAAAAAAAAAGCCCCCCGATTGCCCGCACTGTTGCTAAGCCATATTTTCTGTATGTTAACTGCAAGCTGAGGCAATACAAAGTACTGATATACAGGGACGTGCACATGATTATAGAGGGGCAGGGCTCAAAATCAGAAAAGGGCAGTATGTGCACGCGCTGTGCAAAATGTTTTTTCAGGTCTGAATAACACAATATATAGATTAATGTAAAATTAATAAACAAGGTGCTCATAGAAAGCTACCGTAAAATACCAAATAATAGCCCGGTTTCATTTAACAGCAAGGTCCCCTTCAAACAGGAGATGCAGGTGTATATTTTGATAAATAACCGCCGGTTCCAAATAAATGGCAAGTCTAATTTATTTTTTAAAAAATCAAGGAAGAAGATGTGACCATTGACACTGCACTTTTTTCTTCTTTGCCTTTTTCACGTATTGGACTTGCTTTCTGTAAATCAATATCACACTGATGATCGCCATGGCTCCGGTGCAGCAAAAAAATAAAAGTACGACTTGAAATTCAAACTTTCTGTTGTAAAATATGCACTAGAAAACTCGGGACAAGCAGCCGCTAGACGTTTCTCTGTCAACTCCAAGAGAGTGAGAGATTGGCGAAAAAATAAGGGAGGAAGAAGGCTAGCGAGGAGCCTGAGATACACATGTGGGAATGAGTTATCAGTAAACGGGCACGCCACGAGAGAGTGTCCTGCAGAATGATCAGGGCGATGGAGAAACAAATGTTTGCCACCGTGAGTGACAGCAGAGATGAGGAGTTTGCAGCGAGTGCTGGTTGGCTAAATCGTTTCCTCCTTCGCAACTACTTCACTTGCAGAAGACGTACAACAACTGAATTAAACGCCTGTCCCAAATTGCCAACAATTGTCCCACATTTGGTAATTTACGGTAACTACTTAGCTGTGTATCCTGTGTGGCTGTGAGTGATATGCAGGTACCATTTCTTTTGTATCAACACATTATTGTCAACATGAGTTTATTCACATTATCATAATACTGAGGTTTGGAAGACATGCAATTCAGCTGCAATTCTTAAAAAAGCAGTGAAGCACTGGTTTATTATTACAAGTGCAAACTAGAAATACATGTTACACATCTAAAAATGTGACAAAACCAAGAAATGACCACTGTGACTGCTACTGTGACTGTTAGTAGGAACAGCAATGTTTACAACAGCAAAGTCACAATAAACTCAATCTCTCAATATTAATATTAATATGAATCAATATTAATGATCCCTCAGTAAAAATGAATATTTGTGGACTGATAAACAGCCGACACAGACAGCTGTCATAATATTAGATTATTATTAACTCTCATTAACAAGCAGTTAGCTTAACAAGCACAAATGGGCGCTCTTCTGAAATATGATTCATATTTAAGCACGTTGAATAAGTGGAAGGCGACTTGTTAGCCCCCACAAGGAAGTTATGTTAATAGATTTATAACTCACAAAGGTTCAAGTGGCTCCACTCTCACGTCTCATCTCATATGTGTTGTGGTGGAGCAGCGGCTTCTCTCTCTCTCTCTCTCTCTCTCTCTCTCTCTCTCTCTCTCTCTCTGTCTCTCTCTCTCTCTCTCTCTCACTCTCTGTCTCTCTCTCTGTCTCTCGCTCTTTCTCTCTCTCTCTCTCCCTCTCTCTCTCTCTCTCTCCCTCTCCCTCTCTCTCTCTGTCTCTCTCTCTCTCTCTCTCTCTCTCTCCCTCTCCCTCTCTCTCTCTCTCTCTCCCTCTCTCTCTCTCTCTCTCTCTCTGTCTCTGTCTCTCTCTGTCTCTCTCTCTCTCTGTCTCTCTCTCTGTCTCTCTCTCTCTCTCTGTCTCTCTGTCTCTGTCTCTGTCTCTCTCTCTCTCTGTCTGTCTCTGTCTCTCTCTCTCTCTCTCTCTCTGTCTCTCTCTCTCTCTCTGTCTCTCTCTCTCTCTCTCTCTCTCTCTGTCTCTCTCTCTCTGTCTCTGTCTCTCTCTCTCTCTCTGTCTCTCTCTCTCTCTCTCTCTCTCTCTCTCTCTCTCTCTGTCTCTCTCTCTCTGTCTCTGTCTCTCTCTGTCTCTCTCTCTCTCTCTCTGTCTCTGTCTCTGTCTCTCTCTCTCTCTCTCTCTCTCTGTCTCTCTCTCTCTCTCTCTCTCTCTCTCTCTCTCTCTCTCTCTCTCTCTCTCTCTCTCTCTCTCTCTCTGTCTCTGTCTCTCTCTCTCTCTCTCTCTGTCTCTCTCTCTCTCTCTCTCTCTGTCTCTGTCTCTCTCTCTCTCTCTCTCTCTCTCTCTCTCTCTCTCTCTCTGTCTCTGTCTCATGAGTTGTTGACCAATTGGAGGGCGGGTCTTTTCAAGTCAACTAATATGAGCCATAGTAAGGCCAGTGCTTTAGTATTTTTAGTTGGTTGAGAATGGATATATTTACTTCATTGTTCTCCAAAAATATTAGCACGTTTAATGAATGTGTGTTCATGTGCAACACAGGATTCAGGGTCCTGGTATTGTTCCTGCTGACTCACTGTCACACTGTTATGATTTCCTCAGACAGGTGAATAGAAGAGAGACATTTTTTTTAATGATTTTAGTAACCACTGTGCTTTCCCGACATTGTCAAATCTTAATGTTGAGAAGTGAAGCAAAATGCTTTCATCCCACAGAAAAGTAAATTCTAAACTATATTGTTGCTTTTGTGTCTTACTGAAAAAAATATTTCAAAAACTTGTTTTGTTTGTTAAGGTGAAAATTTGATATACAATTACAAAATAGTTTTTGTATCCTCACCTGTGACCAACGTAATGGTCGAATTACATCATGTGATGTCAGTTGTACATTGATAGCACTATCTTCTTTTGCTGGGCAGTTGAGGTTGTGTGTGTTAATTTGTAGAGGTCAGTGGTAATCTCAAGAGCCTGTTTACCAGATTATGGGCTGCAGGGTGAGTTTTGACCGGCAGAAATCTCAGCAGCTGGCTATGCCATCGTTGAGTCATTTGTATTGATCACATCCTCATCAACCCAGCTACATTTTTGTACCATGGGGAGTGGAAGACAACAACAATCAAAGCCGTGGTGACCCTGCTCTGAAGCAATTACTTTTTTTTTTCTTCTGAGGCAGAAATGGAAGAATCATGCTCTTTCGCTGCCTGTCTGTCACTCCACAGAATATACCCAGCCGTCACAGGATGACAGGAGTTGCTTGAACGAGTAAACTGACTTCAGGCTCTAGTCTCTCATCCACTTGAAACAGCTGCTGGTATTCCTGCAGGGAACCTCAACAATTCCTGGTGGAATCCCACTCACTCAGAGACCTGCTATGGGGAATCAACGTGATACACAACTTTGACCTTGCTAATGAAAACATATACTGTCCACACTGCTCAGTGCTGATGAATGGGTGATGTCAGGGCTGTGTTCCAGCGTTCAGCTCCAAATCTCCTTTTGTTCCTTGGTCGTGTGGTGTCTCCTCATGAATAAATTGTGACTTTGCATCCCTTGCAGAGTGGCTTTTCTTGTTACCACTGAGGAGGAGGGAGCTAAAGATTTCATGACTGCTAAATTATTCACACTCCCGTTAGACAACAAAAAAGCAACACCCTGAGATAATCTATTAAAAAAGAAAAGGAAGATCGTTTGATTACTGGTTGGAAACAAATAATATGAAAATGTCTGTATTATTATAATTTGGTCTGTGGACCTATTTGTTGGTGGAAAGTTCTGTAATTGGCTTTCATACTGAAACACTGGAGAATAGATGGTTAAAACACAAAGACTGTATCCTCTGTGGCCACAATATTTAGAGAGAAAATAAAGGCAAACCATAAATCATCAACCAGACTGATCATTTCTCTCTGTTAATTTTTTGCATTGCACTCACCTTTGATTTTAGGTTCAAATAAGGTGGAAGCTAATCTGGCTAAACTGTTAGCTTTGTACAATACTATGATTAAAAATAGAGGGAAAGTTCAGAAAATAACAAAACATTTATTTTTTTGAAGTATGTTTTGTGTACAGATTACAGTAACAATATATAAGAACTAATTAGTGGGCTTTAGACAAGCTCAGGTGAAACATTAACATTGTGTTGGTCCCCCTTTATGCTACCAAAACAGCCCTGACCCGGCGAGGCATGGACTCCACCAGACCCCTGAAGGTGTGCTGTGGTATCTGGCACCAAGATGTTAGCAGCAGATGCTTTAAGTCCTGTGAGTTGTGAGGTGGGGCCTCCGTGGATTGGACTTGTTTGTCCAGCACTTCCCACAGATGCTCGATTGGATTGAGATCTGGGGAATTTGGAGTCCAAGTCAACACCTCAAGCTTGTTGTTGTGCTCCTCAAACCATTCCTGAACCATTTTTGCTTTGTGGCACAGTGCATTATCCTGCTGAAAGAGGCCACCGCCATCAGGCCGTTTCCATGAAAGGGTGTACAATGCTCAGGTAGGTGTCAAAGTAACATCCATGTGGATGGCAGGACCCAGGGTTTCCCAGCAGAACATTCCCCAAAGCATCACACTGCCTCAGCCAACTGGCCTTCTTCCCATAGTGCATCATGGTGCCATGTGCTTCCCAGGTAAGCCGGCCATCCACATGATGTAAAAGAAAACGTGATGTAGGCCAGACCACCTTCTTCCATTACTCCGTGGTGCAATTCTGATGCTCTGTGCCAACTGTTGGCTCTTTCTGTAGTGGTCAGGGGTCAGCATGGGCACCCTGACTGGTCTGCGCCTATGCAGCCCCATATGCAACAAACTATGACGCACTGTGTATTCTGACACCTTTCTGTCAGAACCAACACTAACTTCTCTAGCAATTTGAGCAACAGTAGCTCGTCTGTTGGATCAGACCACACGGGGCAGCCTTCACTACCCACATGCATCAATGAGCCTTAGCTGCAAAAAACAAAACATACATACAGAAATGCAGCTCTAATTCACTTCAAAAGTTTCTGCATGGTAGTTTGACTCAATACATTGCACCCACCACCCTAACTTCCACACTATTATTTTTTACCTCTCCTGATAATGGGACCAGAATCTCTGCAATGGCATTTATGCTAGTATGGGATGTACGTAAGTAAGTCATGAGGTGCAGAATTGTCTAAAATTAACTTTTAAAAATCACTTTTTAAATTAGATATTAAAATTAGCTGTATTGGGCTTTATTGAACAGTAAACACATTTTGTTTTTCTAATGAGGGTAGTCATAATATATCATGGCACACTGTGAAACCATGGTTAATTCTCTGTCTGTTTATGGTAAATGGCAAAATTTCAGAACAACTTTTATTTCTGCACTCAAACAAGGCTGGTCTGTAATGTCTTAACATTAACATAAAACAGGTCAACATGCATGGTCAACAGGCAACATCTGGCCAGAATCTGCCAAGTCCAGTTTTTGGTGATTTTGTAACACAGAGCTCTCATGAAGTTTGTGAATTAATGACTAAATCAAAGGCTACTGAAACAGGGAACAGCAGAAACGCTATACTGTGCACTCTTATGTCCCTAACTGAAGGAGTGCAGAGCTCCAATTTGCTGCCAATGTCTCAGAATTATGATTCAGATGTGGTGTTGTATGTCTACGCTATCTATTTCAGTCAACCGTAGAAACATTCAAACAGTCATACAGTGGAATTTCCCTACATAGGCAACTACCTACCAAGCTACATTATTTAAAAAAAAGTGATTGAAAAATGTGGGCAAGCATAGATGAGATATAGCTGTTCAGACTGTTGTAATTCAACTTACATCAGTAAAAACTCACTGGTATAATTCTCACTTACTCATGTCTGACCTCCTCACCTCAGCCCTGAGGGTGAGCTCAGCCAGCCTTTGTTGTAATTACATTTAGGCTTCAATCCTCAATCACATTCTATCATTGACCATGGTTGAAAGTTGGAACATATACTGAATAAAAAAACAAGAGCTTCCCCTTCAGGATCAGCTCTCTGACTACCATGACAGCGCTAGTATCCTTCTCAATATTGAACCAATCCACCTGAAGATCCCAAGATCAATCTCATTTCACTGTGACCCTGAGATATCTGAGCTTCTTTAGAACCATATTCTTTCCAAATTACTCAGCAGTTTACTTCCAGGACTGTGCCTTGCTAATTTTTCATTGAATACATAACCAAACAAACTGAACCATAACCATCATACTGTATCTAATGTAGATGACACTGACGGGACCAAATTGAATAAAATGCTAATAATGGCCCCAAATAGCAATGCACTGCTGGTACAAAAACACCCAGGGACAGTGTGAACACTCCCCAGCCGACATGGCTGTTTGTCTAACAGTGGGAGGAATAATTGAGTTTAAGCATTAGGCTGAGCAGTGGGAGACAGTGTAATATGTAACAGGATAAAGGAGGAGTGAGAGTTTTTTTCCCTGTGGGCTGAATCTCCAGACTGCTCCACTCCTCGAGCCACCATTTTGATGAAATTAACAATCCTCTTCACCCGTCTTGCCCTCCATCCTCCAGCTCTCTCTGTCCTAAAGAGATTAGACCACTTCAGGAACATTATTCAGATTGTTTATCACTCTCAGCTCCAATTGAAATGAAGTGGATTCTCTTACACTGAGGGCTTGTGCAGAATTCTGGATCACACGCTGCCTCTTCTCTTACCTTAGTATCTTTGCTTATATTTCTAGTTATTTTTGTGGATTATTGACTGGGTTGATAATATTTTCATGTGCTTTTTCTACTTTTCCTAGTAATGCACACTTTAATTTTATCGAAATCATAACAAAAAAAATGGCACAAGTTTTAAGATTGACTTAAAACATTTTACACCCTCCTCTTTAATCTGATCCCAACAATAACTCCCCATTTCTTAGTCTGCTTCAAAAGCATAAATAATGCTAATCAATAGATCCATTAAAGGTGGTTTTAGGCACAAAAACACTTGGTGAGAATTAGGAATAGATCATGTATTGGCTTAATTTATTGGGTTTTGTTGCCAAAAACACAGCCCCTCAAAAAGTATCCAGTGTTTGAATGATTTGAAATTTTAAAATTCAGTTTTGATCTCCACCTACCTACATGAAAGTCACCTCATGTACATGTAATATATGTGATAAATACCATACATGGGAGGTGATAGTAGTTTCTGCTGCCATACCACCCGACTACACAGCAGTTTTTTTTCTCAGGTTGTGAGACTCCTGAACTCATCCTCAACACTTATAACACACCATAAAAATGAGTTTGTAGTAGACTTCAACTGGCATTTTGTTGTTCCTGTATATATAAGTGCTGTTTCATAGGCACATTTATTGTTTCAGTTTCTTGAAGACATTTCTCCTCTCATCCAAGTGGCTTCCTCAGTTAAAACTAAGTGGGGGGAAGTTGTCAGGCTTTTAAACTCTGCATGGGTAAAGGAACATCTTATCTTATTGTTGTCCTCAAAGGAATGATTTTTCTCCTTCAGATGTAAGTGGACAACAGAGTCTTGACCTGAGGACTGGCCCTGCTGTGTTGTGCCAATCATTTATGGAAAGGTTCTTTTGTCTCCCCAATGAACAAGTCTGTGCAGTCCTGGCTGCGTTGAACAGCATAAACAACATTACTCTTTTTTTGCTGAGTGTTTTGTCCTTCAGATGGACAAGCTTTTGCCTCAGTGTGTTGGTAGGTTTAAAGTGAACCAGGATATGATATTTATTAGAGATCCTCCTGAGTTTCTCAGAGGTTCCCATGGCATCAAAAAACTGCTGACACTCCCACACAGAGTTTAAAAGCCTGCCAACTCCCCTCCAGTTAGTTAGAACTGAGGAAGGCTCTTAGAGATGAAACATCTTCAAGAAACTGAAACAAGTCCAGTTGCTTACAAGACAGCACTTGGATTTACTGTGACCTAGATGACTGAGAACCTTCATCAACATTGTTCCTGTATTGTAAAATGAGAATTAAATCAACCTTAAACCTTGATTTTACATGTATTCCAGAAATTTCAGTACAGTACAAAGTCTCATTTCGATGTAATTATGTAGGACATGAAATTATTTGTCACAGCTTTATGTATCAGTGGGTATGAGTCATTTTTGCATCTGTTGTGATATTTACTTGTTCTGAGCGAAAGCTTCATGCTGCCATCAAAACTCCCTTTGATGTTTTAATAAAAATCAAACTGAAAAGCTGAAAGCAGCTTATTATGACTAGGAGTGTAACAAGATCAGATAAGATGAAATTAAATTTACCTGGGGTTGGGGCTTGCAGGCGAACGCCTGGTGGTTGGGTCTTTGCCCATGGGACCTGGCTGGGCACAGCCCGAAAGAGCAACGTGGGCCCGCCCTCCAGTAGGCTCACCACCCGCAGGAGGGTTCAGAAAGGGTCATTGTTATGCGATTTGGGTGGCAGTCGTGGGCGGGGGCCTCGACGACCCAATCCCTTGATGGTGACTCTGGACATGGGGACATGGAATGTCACCTCACTGGTGGGGAAAGGGCCTGAGCTAGTGCGGGAGATTGAGTGATACCGACAAGAGATAATTGGGCCCACCCCCACGCCAGGATGGGAATTTCATGGCAGCCACGCTGCCCCACACTTTGGCCTTGATGCCCCGTGGAAAAAAAATAAATAAATAAAAAATCATTGTACAGCCACAGTGGCTTTTGTGCCCCTGGCCCTGTCCAAGTTCCATGTAGAAAGCGCCAGTGCAACGTAGTGGGCTTGCCTTGAATAGAATTTCAGTGAGTTAGCGGTTTGCACAGATGGAGTCTTATCATCACATCGATGATCTCACGTAAAAGCCTGAGCCCCTCAAACAGCAGCAGCATCTAAAAACGGAAGAATGACACTTACAGCACAGGTACGCAAGCGAGCTCAGCTTGTATTGATATGGTAAGTAACTGAGTTATGAAGTAGGATGTAGTTCGGTAAAGCTGTAAATATATTCACAGATCTGAAATTCCTGGATCAATAACTCATAAGCAAAACATTGTTAAAACACAAACAATGACTCTTAACTTCTGTAGTTAAGTAGACAATGAGCTACAACCATATTTTCATCAAAACGAGCGGTCCTCCGGGCTGGACATTAACACTGGTCCCTATAGTCAGCTGTCTGTGAGACGAGGGCGCAGGGATCGTCTGTGGCACCCTATAATGTAATAATTTCCTGAAAATTTAATAACTTCACCAATAATGTAATAAAATATCTTGACTGATGTAATAACATTTTTACCGACAATGTAATACCTTATTACATTATTGGGAATCTATTACATTCTCAGGTGGGTCTTTTTTTTTCAAAGCTGATAATGTAATACTTGACAGATAATGAAATACATACGCGCATTTTCAGTCCAGAGTTCTACATTTTGTGTTTTGAGAATCTAAGAATATTATATACACTGGAATTGAAACATAGAATGACTATTGGGTTACATTGCAGACCTTGAGTACCATACAGCCATATTCATATGTGCAAATACTCAGGGGCATGCAACTACATCCTGGTCCTACTGAGTGGGTGATGGACTTACTTCCTTGGGAGACCAAAATTCCATCTCAGATATAAGCTTCTGAGCAGCACTGGAGACCCGGGGTAACTCTTCCCTAAACGTACCCCTTCACTCCACAGACTTCCAACAAATTACCTCATGAGAACAACCACAAACCAACAAAACAACTTTCAGTAACACTTCAGTTGAAGAAGGTATACATAAGCATTCATAACACCTGCATACACATTACATGACACCTGACAAAAAGTTTGGGAAAAAAAAAGATCCACCTGAAAATGGAATAAATTCCCAATAATGTAATAAGGTATTACATTATCGGTAAAAATGTTATTACAACATCAGTCAGGATATTTTATTACATTATTTGGTTTTATTACATTTCTTTAATTCTGGCAAACCATCTGGCACCTCAGGAAGGGGAAGCAGTCCTCCACCAACACTGTTTAAAGTGGAGGTGGGGAGCTGTTGACCTCGACTGGGGATATTGTTGGGCAGTGGAAGGAATTCATTCATCACTCAAGCCGAAGTCACTGAGGTAGTTCAGAAGCTCCTCAGTGGAGGATCCTCCCTGAGTACCTCAAGTCTCTGAATGTTGTGGGGCTGTCTTGGTTGACATGGCTCTGCAGCATCGCGTGGCCTCTGGACAGGCAGACTGGGGTGGTGGTCCCTCTATTCAAAAAAAGGGGGACCAGAGGGTGTGTTTCCAACTATCGGGGGATCACACTCCTCAGCCTCCCTGGGAAAGTCTATTACTACTGGAGGGGAGAGGAGAAATCAGATGATAGTCGAACCTCAGATCCAGGAGTAACAATGCATTTTTTGTCCTGGCCGTGGAACACTGGACCAGCTCTATACTCTCTGCAGGGGAGTTTGTCCAACCAGTCCACATGTGCTTTGTTGACTTGGAGAAGGCATTTGGCTGTGTCCGTCCTGGCATTCTGTGGGAGGTGCTTCGGGAGCATGGGGTCAGAGGCCCTCTGCTAAGGGCTGTACGGTCCCTGTACGACCGGAGCAGGAGCCTGGTTTGCATTGCTGGCAGTAAGTCAGACCTGTTCCTGGTGTATGTTGGACTCCAGCAAGGCTGCTCTTTTTCACCGGTTCTGTTCATTATTTTTGTGGACAGAATTTCTACGCGCAGCCACGGGGCAGGAAAGGGTCTGGTTCGGGAGTCACTGGATTTCATCTCTGCTTTTCACAGATGATGTGGTCTTGTCCTTCGAGCCAGGACCTCCAGCATGTCCTGGGGTAGTTTGCAGCCATGGGTCTTGACCGGAAAAATGTGACTTGCTCCCTCTGGGTTGGGGGAGAGCTCCTGCCTCAAGTGGAGGAGTTTAAGTATAGATAGATAGATAGATAGATAGATAGATAGATAGATAGATAGATAGATAGATAGATAGACTTTATTCCCAATCCCCCATTCCTTTTATCCCAAGCTGGGAAATAACAGTGTAGCAGCAGCATTACACACAGAGACAATAAAAACACAATGAAACAAGAGGAACAACCTAGACATATTATCATATATATCCACCACGTTCTCAAAAGTCTCCAGAGACCAAGTACAGAGCCAGCCTTCTTGATGATTTTATCAAGTCTGTTCATGTCACTGGCTCTGAAGCTACTGCCCCAACACACAGCAGCAAAGAAAATGGCGCTGGCAACAACAGACTGGTGAAAGATCTCCAACATCTTGCTGCACACGTTGAAGGATCTTAGCTTCCTCAAGAAATAGAGTCTGCTCATCCCCTTCTTGTACACAGCCTCGGTATTAGACTTCCAGTCCAGTCTGTTCACCACTCCCAGGTATCTGTAGTCCTCAACATCTTCCACCACCTTCCCTCTGATCCATAGTGGCTGTAAGGGCATCCTCTTCCTCCTGAAGTCAATCACCATCTCTCTGGTCTTGTTGACATTCAGGCTCAGATGATTCTGTTCGGACCACTCCACAAAGCCATCTACCAGTGCCCTGTACTCCCCCTCCTCTCCTTCCCTTATACACTCGACAACAGCTGAGCTGTCAGAAGATTTCTGATGGAGATTTGGATTTTATGAGAATTATGGAAGCGGAAGCGAATTGCGGTTGTAAGCTCCGGAGAACAGAGTTTACGTACAGTGGTAGTATGGTATCTTAGCATTCATCTGGTGAGATGGCATGATGAAACCTGTTCAGACAACAGCTAGCACTAGCAAGAACACACAAGACAAAGACATATAGATTAAACACTTATTCTGGTCACAATTTAGCCACAAGTCAGCAAGCTGTAAGGTAATCACAGCATCTATAGCCCGTTTTATTTGTTTTTTAAGAACTTATGACCTGTCTGCTTCTGAACATGTCACTATCATTCATTGTGCTCTGTGACTGCTGCTAATACAGTACACTATTACTGCCATTGTCTACTGAAAGCATGTACTGAATTGAACCATAGTGCACACTGTTTGCTGTCTACTGACAGTTGCTGCACAGTGCACACTGTTAAATTAATATATTTTAATATAGTTTTATCGGTAGTGAACATTGGTCTGAAAGTTAATCAAAGGTGGGATTTTATACACTGATTATCAGGAAGCAAAGGATATAGACAGTCAGTGACAACCAGGTCCGTGAGGTCCAATGCAGACAGATCCAGCTCAGAGGGATCCAGACAATAGAATAATTGTCATGATGTTTTCGGAATTACTGGTAATCAACTTATACCATTGTTAAAGTGAAACTCTCACCAAAATGCAACCTAGGCTTTTTTTGTGAATGTACCCGAGTCAAACCTTTGTGTAAAAGCATAATTACGGAAGAGGCACTTTTAAGTTTTACCGTATTTTTGTAACTAATTTTAAATGGGAGTGCTAGGGGCAAATTAGCGAAAGCATCAAAATCAGTACTTTTTAAACACTTAGAAGGCTCGACACAACATGAAACTTTGCTGGTAGTATTACCAGGGTCTCTACACATGAACATGAGTATTGAGAACATTGTTTGTGTACACAGAGTTTACTAAAAAGAGAGTTTTTGGACAACTCACGTTAGCAGATGTTTCTTCCGCTAGCCGCCGTCCTGCCAGTGAGAAGTGTTGATTTCCGAATGCAACATAACATGGACAAGAGTTAAGGTGGAATGCTCCTAAAACTTAGTTCCATATAAATGCATGGATAATTCATTGTTTTGTTGTTAACGAAAAACAATATTGACCTTGAAGTTGAAAAAAGGAGCCTCATAAAAAAGAGATACTTAAATCAAAAGCCGGAAAAGTCACGTGAGATATTGTGTGGATAGTTGTTGCCAGAAGATGGTAGCGTTCCACCTTAACTGTCCTCCATGTCAATTTGCATTCTGAGATTGATACTTCTTTGTTTGACTCAAGGTTCGACTCATATACATTCACAAAAAAAGCCCAGGTTGCATTTAGCAAGAGATTCACTTTAAGATATGTATGTTTGTATGTATGTTTGAGTATGTTTTATCTGTACCAATGTTGCTCCCCTTTTAATAACATAAGTGTATTTAACGTGTTGCATTTAACCACTATTGCAATGTACAATGAAATGTTACATGAAGTATACAGAGACAGAAGATTTATTTCGTATTTCCCACTGTCATATAACTGTGATGCAAAGACATAGTCTACAAAGCACTGCTTCACAAGGGTCATTTTGGAATCTCACTCACACAATCAACTCATATAATTCTTGGATGGTCTCAAGGGTACCCTGTGGTGATATTGAGCCGCCATATCAGTGTGCTGGAACTAGATCAAAACAGTTTCATGCCACAAAGTCCATGAAATGTGTGAACAAAATCCATTCATGTGATGCTGATAACACCGATGGATACTTGCAGCCATTCGTGTAGATTAATTTCGTCACATCTATTGTTAATTAGCAGAGATTGGGGAGAAGCCGTGATTATCAAATGAGCTTAGTGTATTTAGCTGGAACTAATCCCTGGCTTCCCTTGTTTATGGGATTTGATGAGGAAGACAGCGGTGAGTCAGCTGGAGAGGTGACAGAACAACTGGATTTACACAGCAAACCAACATGCAGGGCACGACTGAAACACAGATTAAACCTGTTTCAAATCTCAATACACTTCCTCATTAGCATTTATGAACACAGTCGAGCAGAACTGCATCACATAATGATGCAATGCCTGTGTGTGGACCCAACATTCAGCTTCTTTTTGCTGCACTCAGTGATGAAAAGTCAGAAAGACAAAAGGTTTTTCGGCCATCCACTCTTCAGTAACAAACACAACTTCACAGCACAGAGGTGAAGACTTTTCAGGTAACTGATGTTGCATCTAGCAAGGAAATCAGATATTTACAAAGAAATCAATCAACATTCGGCATTAGACCAAGGAAGATGGCGATGATCTGTCCACTATAAAAATGAGTGTGTCATCAACAAGACTTATTAACATATCCCCAATAATAAGTTGACACTGTCCTGCTTCAAGTCCAGTCAAGCTGAGTGTTGCCTGCCCCGACTTTAGCGACGACACTGCAGTGCAGGTAGACTCCAGTCAGCTTATTAGGCCACTTTGCTCCACGGTTAGCTGCAGGTGGTTACTACAGCTAAAGATAGCTACAGCAAAGACTGTAATGAGCAGTAAGTGGTTATGCTGTCTCGGTTTAGGGGCTAAGTTAAGGGGTTAAGTTTGAATTCTGCCCTCTTCAAATTACACCTTTTAAAAAGGCATATATTATCCTTACTCTATAATTCCTATGCAGTCCCTCAAACTGGATATGTGGATTGACTGACAAGTGTACATGGACATGTGTGCTTTATACATCCACACTCATGCTGCTCAGTCCAGTCCAGACTGGAGCTGTGGTACGTTATTATTATGTTTAATGTACAGTATATAGCTGTAGATGAGTGTCAAGTGCATTTCAGTGCTGTTTATTAAGGGCTGTTTTCCTCCATCTGCTACTGCAGCCTCTGGGGTGTCACCTCGTCACAGTCGAGCTGCTTGATTGGCTGTTTTTAGGTGATGGACAGTCTTACAATTGAGCAGATGGCACCCTGCTGCAATGGCAAGCCACTGCAGTTTCCTCAGAATGTGTCTCAAGTGTTTGTGAGCATCATTCAGGAAGTATGTTTACTACAGCTTTAACTTAGACTGAAAATATTCTCCGTCCAGTATAGTTTATTTCATTAGATTTTTCTGAGCTGAAACAGTGATGATATAAAAGCCATCCACCAGTGTTATTTTCTTGCATGTCAAAGTCCTCTTGGTAGCTTTACCAGGAGTGTAAAATGGATGTGGCAGCTAATTGGGACTGTTTGAATTGATGGTAGGGCAGGTGTGGTTGTTAGAAATAATATTTATTGATAGCAATAATTCAAATTTAAATCAAAATAAGTCCAAATAATCAACTCATTCAAACAGGGCAATACCCTGGAATCAGGGACCAACAACCAGACCAAAAACAGCCTCAAAAGAAGGGTGCCAAAAGAAAGGGCATTCTGACGGCGATGTAAAGCGATGTGAATTTTCCCTATACGACGTACACTTGAACTGTTATAGATTTTTTAAGGTGAGCCTTGTTTTAGATGGTTAAAATGTGCTTTTTTTTCTGAACTCCATTCACTGCAGTACAAAGCTGAGTGTCTGGGCTGGAGCGGCTCTCTACTTCTCCAAACTGAGGCTGTGCTGATCGGTAAGGTATGGAACAGACCGACTATGGATATGTACTTTATATGACCCCACTTCAAAAAACACGAACTGTCCCTTTAATGCATTTGGGTTCCGGTGCAAGCTTTATGATGACACTTCATGCTGCATGAAAATTGTGATATGAGACAGCTTAATTCAGTGACATTGCTAACATATCAGGAAGTTTATTTAGTGTCTATAGTCCCTCAGCTGAGAATCTTTATCCCCTACAGATAATGTTGCCAGTAAAAGTTTTCGTGTTAAGGTGGAGTTGAGTCATAGACAAAACCTACATCAAGGAACTAGAAGCAAAGACAGAAAGCTGACTGAGATGACTGAATGCGTTGTGTCGTATCTTGTCAAAAAAGCCCTTGAACACACAGCAAAGACAAGAGTGGACTGCCAACAAGCATTTCTGCACCTGCGTGAGAAGAAATACCTCTCTGTGGATCTACAAAATGTTGATATGATAAAGCAACAGTTTTTGACGTGACTCTCTTTAATATTACCACTTTTAATGAAGAATGTGTCTGATAAAAAAAAGTTGCACATTGCACTGGCTGTGAGGTGAAGGTGAAATAAGGAGAAAGCACACTAATTGGGTAAAATCATGGATACTACAGCAAGATCAAAAGGGTTTCCTGTTCTTTTACCATTTATCTTTTCATGCATTGATTCACTTAGCTGAACAGCCAATCAGAGTGATTTATTTAACTGATGGGCTTGCCGTGAATTCTAGATGCTCAATTAGTCGAACAGCTGCCAACAAGGGCTGGCTATAGTGCCAAGGGTGCAGGACACAACGCATCATCTCAGATCACAAACGCCCACCGATGGCCCGACACACTGCTAAGTAGTAGTACAACCCTCTGACAGGCCATGAGGGCTGGATTTGACTGCAGCCCTGGATAGAAGTTCTTCACTTTCTGGTCGAAGTACAGAGCTACAGAAAAAAACAACATGACATGTCACATCTCTACATTTAGGCACCTGATGCTCAATGTTGTGACCTCCAGCAAACGAGACACAGCTTATTCGTATAGTTGTAAAACATAATAGCAAAAGAGATCCATAATGTGTTTTGAAACAGGAGCACACATTGCGCGATGGTGACTAGAATTTTTCCGCCTGTTCTCTTTTGGAACCTTCTCAAGCTCAGCTTGGCAGATAATAGCTTTCTGGGGAAAAGTATGAAGAACAGAGGCCACTAATGAATTCTTGTATCACATCTGCTGAGGAGCTCTCCACATGCCAGCTATTTACAGGAGGCTGATGGAGAGCTGCACTATCCTCACACATTAATTGTTAAAACTGTCAGATGCAAGTTCTGGCTCCTGGTGTGACTGCTATAGATTGCTTTTGTCTGAAGGAGAAAAATACAGTATTCTCTAATGGACACTGCAGTGATTGCCTGTCACTGTCTTCTAAGTGTCACAGTTGTCTTTTCATTTCACTCTGTATTACTTTCACTATTTCTTAGATCCCCTCACCACCCACTTTAGTTGAACTCCAAGCCCAGGTTTCTTTTGCTCAAACACAAACTGGAAGTGAATGTGTCTGTTTTACAGGTGCTATGTGTTAGAAGCAAGTCCTTCTCTTGACATTTCCAGCTGACATTACTGACACAGTGTCTGTATTATCTAGTTCAGGGGTACTCAAATACAAATCTTAAGGGGCCACAACGATTTTTTTTCAATGACTCAAAGGTCCATTGAGGTCAAAACAAAAATATGAACTAAAGTAAATTGTCATTTCCGTTTTGACATAAATCAAAATACATAGTTGAATATTTCCTCTTTTTTGTTTGTCTTCAAACATTGTGTCCATCACTTCATTCATGCCGTCGTTTATTAATTCTCCATCTGAGAATGTGCTTACCCAAACTCCACACCAACTAAGTGAGCACTCTGTTGCTTTTTGTTGTTGTGTCATAGATGTGACAAGAATCCTGCTTGCAGCTTGATGTGACAGTTTCACTGCATTCATTTTTCTTGCTCTTACCTCTGAATTTTGAGGAAATGTCTCTTAAAAATCATCCCTATGCTTTGTCTCATAATTTCCCGTTTCAAATTGGAAATCTTCATCACAGCTCTAGTCTCCTGGCATATTAAGCACATGGGTCTTGTGCTGGCTGGAGGGAGAATGAATACAAATTTTTCAGCCCATTCTTCTTTGAATTGCTGATTTGTCCACTTTTCTATTAGCAGTAAACTTGGAACATGCCATTTTTGTGCTGTCTAGGCTCCTACAGCCGGCAAAATGTCACTATGTGAACTGCTCCAAAAAATGAAAGTGAAAGTTAAAAATTGCGCTGCAGCAGTGACTGACCCAGCTGTCTATGTCTTGTTGGCATGGAAACAAGTCCCGGTATACATAAACACATGGTGAAGGACTAACAGTTTGGGGTCACAAATAGGAGGCCGGCAGCTGCCTATTGAGAACCACTGATCTAGTTGATACTAACTTGTCACCTGAAAACCTTTTAACTTGCTAGAAATGTTGTTTAGATCGCAGTGGACTGTGAATCTTCCTTGGCAATGATAATAATATAATAATAATAATAGTAATAATAATAATAATAATAATAATAATAATAATAATAATAATAATAATAATAGTGCAGTGTTCTTTAAAATGCCTGTGTGAAAGGTACCAGACAGACAGTTCTATGTTGTGTGTTTCCGAATTCAACCATTCATTCAGACAGACCATTAGCCCTCATTATCTCCCACCGATCAGGCTCTCAAATGAGCAGCAGAGACAGACAAAAGGCCAGAGCAGATGACAATAAAAGGAGATTAGGAGATGACTCAGTTGGAAAATTTGGAACTGTCACATCAAGTCTGCAGAGGCTTAAACTTGGAAAGAGTGAAGAAATGTGGTTATGGCTGAAATGGTTTTGCGTGATATAATAAAATGTTTCTTTTTTCTTTTTCTTTTTTGTTGTTTTTTGCAGTATTCACCCAGACTGATATGGCAATATAAAAAGTTAATGTGGATCATTCCGGTTAACTATCAAACCAAAAAGCCATGACATGAAGAGGAGACTGCTGACACAGTTTAAACACTCTACGGTTGTTCCTCAAATATATTGTAAGCTAGTGATATATATTGGGAGCCTATGGACGGTGTTGAAAAAATGACCCATAAGTCACAGTCAAAGTCACCCATACAAATGGTTCTCAAGTAAAATTATCTAAGTATCTGATATCAAACGTACTTTAGTATCACATTAATTTTGAGGCATATACTTACTTTCCCTCCTTTCCCTGCATTTCCCTGTGGTATTACTGTGGGTGCTGCTGCTGTTGCAAAGACAGCATAAGGAACTTGTGGCAGCCTGGCTACTGTCCAAAGCAAAAACAACTGCACAAATTCCAAGAATCCAGGATCTCAGTGCAGTGAAATAGCAGTGTAAACACTCAGTTGTATTAGGCAGGTTTTATTAGTACTGATCTTGTAAAAAAAAAAGAGAACTATCTCAGAACATCTCTAGATAACACACTTTGACACAACACAGGTGCTCTCCATCAAGTACATACCCATCTGTTCACTATTGTTTAACCTCAGTTTCAACACTCTTCCTCTTCACCCTCCTCTATCAGTAACTCTGGTGAAGTAAAAGTACAATAATTGCCTCCATGTGTGATGAAGTATTAGTATAAAGTTTCCAAAAATGGAAATAACCTAGTGAAGTACAGTACATCAAAATATTAGTTACATTAGTTACATTACATCACTGACGTTTGAGACATAAAGTATTAGAATTTTATATGGTACCAAAAATTGATTTGACTTGTAAAAATGTATTCACTTATTCTTAAATGTGTATCTGGTTACAAAAATGCCAATTCTGAGTTAATTTTATCTCAGGATATAATCATTTCTGAATTGGACAAGTGCCTTTTGCTGGAAACACTCCCACAATGTTGTGAATGTATCAGGTCAGATTGTGTGAATACATCTCTGAACAGCTACCAGTGCTTACTTGGAAGTGAATTTAAAATTTATCACTGGCATAATGCTGTACCAGTCTGAGCCAACTGGTTGGACAATGATATTGTACACATTGTACTTTTGACTATAGTTAACTGAAACTGTTTGTAGTTACTTTACAAATTTGAATTGTATGTATATTAACCACATAATCAGTTTCTAATATATAGATTTCATAAACTGAACTACCCAGTGGTATATTAAATGGTTGAACTTACCTGCGACTGGGACATCTACAACACTTAAGTACTGCTGAAAGTGTAATGCATCGACAACCATGAACTTACAACAGGGCAAGTCAGCATAATGAGTATTTTTACTTTTGTTACTGTATTTTTTTTATTGTTCTTTGCAAATACTTTTCTTAGTTTTACTTTGGAGTAGAGTGTCTTTGTAGTGTGTTATTGCTGCTTTTGTACAGGAAGAATGAGTTATAAATTCTTAATCGCTCATTAATATTTCTTAAATAGATGTAATGACAAAAAAATCTTCCTCAGTTGGCAGCATGTGGTAGGACATACCGGCGGTGTGTGGCCAGGCTGATGTGTGTATAGATGCTGTGTTTTAATCTGGCAGAGCAGCATCCCTCCTGACCAGCAGGCTAATGCCTCATAACAGTCACAAGCAGCCAATTTACACATCGCTTCTCTACCATGAGCAACAGCAAATCAATACACACTCAGAGTGATCACAGCATCCAGCAGTGTGTCAGTGTTGAGTGTTTATATATCTATGTGTGTGTATATGCATGTGAGCATTGGGGAAAGACAAACATAAATGTGTGAGATTGTGTTAAAAAGAAAAGCTTGACTGCATGTTGTCGTTGTCATTTATTTTGGTGCTGTGCATCTTTGTGCGAGTAAATGTATGTGTGCATTTGTGTGTCTGTGTCAGTGTCAGTGTGTAAGCACCGTATGTAATTACTAACACCATTCGAGCTCTCAGTGTGGACTGCAGGGAAAATACCATTAACCTCTGCTACTGGGCTTCACATCTACTGAAGGAGGAGAGCAGGGAGGGAAGAGGTGGGGGATGGTGCCAGGAGATTACAGCTACTGTTGGGAGCTGCCCGCTACAACTGCAGTCATGTACTGTCGGCCACTGAGCAGCTCCGCTTGAGGTTGTGTGTCGGGAGGCTTGTTTCTTCTGCCTCAAAATGTCGCAGGTCTAAAAAGTCAAGTCAACAGTGCTAGTTTCAGAGTGGCCTCTTTATCTGAATTAAGTGCCACTTGTAATTTTCAGCGACTCGCATCAAACAAATATGTGGCAGTGTTTTCCATGTTTTGTCTGAGTTGTTTTTGTTATTTATCTTATAGATTCCATTTGTTTCTATGCAAATTCATTGGAAAATTATATTGGTAATTATGAATTACTACTATGTCACACATATGTCGCACATATGTTCAGATTTAAATTGCTAAAAAAAAACAATTATACATATTATTAAGTATTGAATATACAGGTGTCACATACACCAGTTCTATTGAAAATATAATAAACCGTACATTACAATTTCATACAGTTAAACACAATTAATAGTATGTAGATCTCTTAGTGAGGAGAACTTCTCACATCGCAGGAGGAAGTGGATTTTACAGGCACACTCCTCTCTTGGCAGCCATGTTTGTTTGAGGATTAAAATAAATAATAATAACAAGGAGTCTCCATTGTAGATATATTTAGAAAAAAATCATATTGTGGATTCACGTAGTAATGCATTAAAAGTGTGTATATCAGTTAAAGACACTGATTTCAATAAGTTGAGCAATTATTGCAAATGGTCAAATTTGTCAGAAAACACTGTACTGCTTGCACCTTTTGGGAACTAGCAAAAGAAGCAATTGCAGTTTTTCTGGGAGGCCAAACCTCTATCCCTAACAAACAGAAACATGAATACCAGATCTTACTAATGTCAGGCATATAAAGAATAAACCAATGTAAAGCCCATTTATCTCCAAGTAGGACATACCGTTGACACACATCCCCCCTGGACATGCATAATCACACTGGTCAGGCTGTGGGCTTGACTTTCTCTTGTAAATACTGAATTACTTGTTTGGTTTTCACTGATCATATCCTCGTCATGTTGTCATGTGACCAACCATCAACCAGCTACACACTTTATTGAGGCTTCGAAATCGAGCTGTGAGTAGCAGAGGCATGGTGGCACCTTGAGACATGGTGCATCAATAACAAATTGTTAAATGAAAGACTTGACAGCTCCTGTGTGAGGCTACAGTTGTATATTAGTAGAACATGGATGATTTCATGCCAACTCCTCTTCATTTGTGGAATTTCTTGCCTTCTTAATGGGGTTGGGACCATCGGTTGTGTTATGCAGAAGTCAGGTTGGTTCACAGCTGACCGTTCTATTTGACAATTGTTCATATAATGACAAGAACCAATCAGCTAATTAAAGAGAAACAACAGTCAATCATTACTTTAAGAACTGAAGATCAGTCAGTCCAGAAATTTTATAAACTTTGAACGTGTCCCCAAGTGCAGTCGCAAAAACCATAAAGCACTATGACGAAACTGGTTCACATGAGGACCACACCAGGGAAAGGAAGACCAAGAGTCCCCGCTGCTGCTGAAGATTAGTTCATCCAAGTCACCATTCTCAGAAATCGCAAGTTGTCAGCACCTCAGATTAGAGCCCATATGAATGCCACACCGAGTTCTAGTAGCAGACACATCTCTACATCAACTGTTCAGAGGTGATTGTGTGAATCAGGTCTTTGTGGTCAAATAGCTGCTAAAAAAACACTACTAAGGAAAAGCAACAAGCAGAAGAGATTCGTTTGAGCCAAGAAACACGAGGAATGGACATTAGACCAGTGGAAATCTGTGGTTTGGTCTGATGAGTCCAAATTTGAGATCTTCTTGCCGTGACATTGTGCGACACAGAAAAGGTGAATGGATAGTCTACATGCATGGTTCCCACCATGAAGCATGGAGGAGGAGGTGTGGGGCTGCTTTGCTGGTCACACTGTTGGGGATTTATTCAAAATTGAAGGCACACTGAACCAGCATGGCTATCACAGCATCCTGCAGCGACATGCCATCACATCTGGTTTGCGTTTAGTTGAACCATCATTTATTTCCATCATTTATTTTTCAACAGGACAATGACCCCAAACACACCTCCAGGCTGTGTAAGAGCTATTTGACCAAGAAAGAGAGTGATGGAGTGCTGCACCTGATGACCTGGCCTCCATGGTCACCTGACCTAAACCCAATCGAGATGGTTTGGGATGAGATGGACCGCAGGGGGGAAGGCAAAAGGGCCAACAAGTGCTCAGCATCTCTGGGGACTCCTTCAAGACTGTTGGAAAACCATTTCAGGTGACAACCTCATGAAGCTCATCAAGAGAATGCAGAGAGTGTGCAAAGCAGTAATCCAGTAATCAAAGCAAAGGGTGGCTATTTTGAAGAATCTAATATATAAAACATATTTTGAGTTATAACACACTGTTTTGTTTACTACATACTTCCATATGTGTTCATTCATAGTTTTGATGCCTTCAGTGATATATATATATATATATATATATATATATATATATATATATATATATATATATATATATATATATATATATATATATATATATACATATATATATATATATATATATATAGACACACACACACACACACACACACACCTTTACCTGTTGAGGAAATGTGCAAGTAACCGCTTGTAATGGCTTAGTTAGTTAATTTGTTGAACATAGGTGATGTCCTGTTCTGTGTGTCTGGAAAAAAATTGGTCAGACTTTCAGGAAATCTGTGATAAATTCTTTACTGAACCAAAGTTCATGAATGTTTTTGTAAGAAAGTAGTACATGTTCCATCTATTTCATCTCAGAAAAATGAGAGCTGTAGAAATCATTGGAACTCAAGACTGTCTCGATATACATTTTCTTTACAAGTGTATGTAAACTTTTGACCATAACTGTAGGTGTACTTGTCTATGCATGGACTATACTGTAGCTCAGTCTGATGGATTCATACTACTGAAAATGTGTTAGCGATATTGGGATATGGGTGCATATATGCATGCACATGGATATGCAATAAAAGTCAAATGAAATGTGTTGAATTATCTATGGGGAGCAAACATGTTCAAAAAGTACAAATCAAAAATTCAGATTTCACAATATAAACAATCAACTGAATCACTAAATTATCCCAATATTCCCAACTTTATTTGAGTAGTGTAAAAGTGTGTTTATTTTCTTTAAGAAGCTCTTTGTTTTTGTTTTGTTTTTGTGTATTTATAAAGTGAAGATATATACTCATACAGGCTGACACACACACACACACACACACACACACACACACACACACACACACACACACACACTACACCTCAATTTACAACTGCATTCACGCAATATTAATTTGGAATTTTGGGTCACATTTGGTTATCAATAATAATGAATTATTATCAGGGATAATTATTAATTATGATGAGTAATAAGATCCAATTTTCATTAGATTAACTCGGGGCACCACTCTTGAAGAAGGGAAATGATTGTCAGTTCAATGAATCAGTCTCATAAAAAGGTACTAAATTGCCAGTTGGTGACTCTGATTAATAATGAACTTAATAACTACACTATAAGAAAACACTATAGAAATGCAAGTCCATTTAACTACAATAAAAATGACCATAAGAGTTAGTAATGGTTGAAGGATTTTTGTGCCCTTGACAGAGTAGAGGTTGTTGTTCTAGCCACGCTGTCAGAATTTAATGACAATTTAAGTGCTCCTTGTGTTACTCACAGTGTGCCACCGGAGCTGTGACACATAGAAGTTTATATTTGGCTGTTACTGCCTTGCATTTCAGCAAGGAAGAAGAAGAGCTGGAGATATGGAGGGATGCAGCCAGCTCTGTGAAACAGGAGTTTTGTATTTTAGCTGTTACTGCCACATGTTTCAGCCCGAGTCAACTTTTAGAGACATTCCTCTGACTGTTTCTGACTGCCCTGCTTTCCAGTCAGTGTTTGTTGAACGTTTTGAAGGCAAAGTTACACTTGTCAAACCATGTTTATCTTTGATGACCCCAATCTGTATGCCCTCAACAGCCACCAGATAGCATCGTGGCCACCCCTCCTCCACAGGAAGCCACACAAGCTGGACACAGACACCACTGTCCAACATTGTAAATACACTTCCAATAGCTCCTTCATTGTATTTAACTTTTTTTGGTAAACCCTAGCTTAGGACACTGCACTCTGAGCTTACAGAACAAGATTACACATGTCCTCGTGTCGACCAAATTAAATCTGACTACCACTTAATGTAATCAGCATTGTGACTCAAAAAGTGAACACAAGCATTCTTGGACACTCTCATCATACCAAACTGACATCACTAACTTTCCTGTTCTCACTAACTCAGGTATTTAGTTGATTTGATATCATAATCATAGTGTTTTTATCTGGATGAACCTTTTTTTTTTTTTTTTTTTTTTTACAGAAATTCTATTCTTAATGTTCTGTTCATGATTCTTGCTTAGCCAAGATGGAGAGTTGGCCAACGCCCAGTTGGTTACTGACCTGCCCAGGTGTTACCAATATTAATGATCTGACAGATGATTGACTTCAAACAATTGATAATGCACGTGGATTTATGCTCCCATGTCAAGCGACATCCTGAGACCAAATGAAGTAGATGAAGTTGTTCATTGTGGATTTCAAAATGGACTCTGAACTGAACTCAGTTCCCCAGAATTCTCCAGTCTTCACACCTAGGCGCAAATTCAGCTTTGAGCTACTGTTGGTCAGGGGGACAGACCCCCCACTGACCACACAGTCAAAACTCCAGCGCTGTCCTTTGTTCTCTCTCTTCTCCACCTCGTTCCTAACAGGGCTGCCAGACCTCTTTCTTCTGGGACCAATAGCTGCTCACCCCCAATTTTCTCTGGATACGTGTCAGCTGCGTTACGTCTCCGCCACACCAGCAGAGCTGATAGGTTTCACTTTAGTCTATGTGTAGACTTCCACCAGGTGCGTATCTGTTCCGTCCCAGCTCTTGCAGTCCGGAGTCCTCCAGCACAAATACGCAGGACTTCTATTTCTGGCGGATGCCCGAGCACAACGCAGCAATTCAGCTGAATTTAGCACGTAACAGACTGGAAGTCAAGCGCCGAAATAACAATATAACATCCGGTTACTTTTCAAAATAAAACACTCAAAAAAGAGACAAACACAAGCTCTTAGCTCTGCTAAACCTTCATTTGGGAATACTTCATGTTGTTGTTTTTAATAACACAGACCTATAACTGCAGTCGCAAGTGATCATGTGATTATCACTGGAACTCCTCGGCCTTGCAACGCTAGTTTTCTACAGTACTGTGCTGTGGCGGACTCAAAACGCAACCGGTGGGGATTGCCGGATTAGAGACAGCGGAGGGAAACCGGATCGGAGCTGTAACACAGCAGACAGGTATCCAGTGGAAATTTGAGGTTAGAGTTGCCAGCTGCATTTCCAGCAGGCCCAAAGAATTTGTTATCACAGCAGCGACACAAGGTCCTGCTTACAAGGTCCTGCTTATATTCTAGTTAGGGTTAGGGCAAAGCTTACCAGTTAAATATACATTCCAAGGAACGCATGGCTTGTTAACACCGAGCTGCTATCCTTGCAAAGGGAAGTAGTGACCAGTTTCCTCCACCTGCTGTCTTTCATTAGACCTTGCACAGCAAGAACTGCATTGTTCAACTTTGGGATACAACCATCTCCTGCTTGGGTCATCAGCAAAGGAACCACCAGCACCTTTTCTTCAAAGACTGGTAAGGTTAGACTGGGCTTAGATAGCATACAGCATAGCATAGCATAGCTAAGCACAGGACTTTTTTTTGACTCTGTTGATGTAATGCACATGTTCAATCTATGTGTTTGTGTTAAATAAAGGACTGTTGTCCATTTGATATTGTAGAAGAGTGAATGTTGCCAACCTCTACTCTGTCAAGGACTCTGAAATCCATTGAACATTACTAGCTGTTATGGTAGCTTTGGTTGTAGTTATTAAGTTAATATAAATCAGAGTTACAGACTGTAAGCTTAATACCTTTTAATGAGACTGATTTGGTGACTTGGCTATCTTTTCCCTTCTAAAAGAGATTTAATGATAATTGGACTAGTTGGATTATTATGTATTATAATTTATGATCATCCCTGATAATCATAATTATTATGGTTTGGGCTGGAGACATATTGGAGCTGGAGCCAAATTTAACCCAAACTCCCTATTGATGTTGCAAGCTACATTTCATTTAATCTTAATAACTAGTGTTTATGTGGTTACAGTTATCCCCTTTTACTGGATGTATCTGTGATCTCATTACTATTATTGTTTTTCTGTAACTTTGCTGAACTGCATCAACCTTTTATTTGTAACCTGATAATATAATCCTGTCACATATATGCCATCCAATACTGCTGTTGACCACTAGCACGTGACAAAATATCCTGTCAAGCACTTGGCTTGATGGGAAATATGGACCATTTGGTCAGCCAAATAATGCGTGACTGATGTGTTTCTTTTAGCAAGCTTGGTGGTAAAATAAACACTCTACAGAAATTCAGATGTGAGAACTGCTCTTTCATATTCTCAGTCTTATCGTACCATCCTTTCATTTACTCTTCTCATGTTTTCTGATAATTGCCTTTCATTATCAAGGGCTGTCAATAAAATCAGCTGCTCACATCAGCTGGCACGTCTATACAATAGCACACCACCACACCTTCACTGCGAGTAAATCATGTTGCTGCTGTCTTTTTCATTATGGTTGGCTCCCTTCCTTTAATGCATACATGTTGCTGTTTTGCATGTGTTTTTTTTTTTATCCATTTCAACTTCAGTTGTTGCAGATATCAAACACTCATACACCTTTTCTTTCCCAACATCACATCATATACCATCTGCTATAATAAACATCTTTACTCTATTCACTAGTCTCTCCTGCTTGAAATGAAGAGAGAGTACAATCCAGGTGCACTCAAGTGCAAGGAGCAGGAAATGGTAAAAGTGTACCTACCTCCTGTGTTCTTGCATTTTTCTTCTCATCTAGCTTTTTCTCTCAACAAAATTGCCTCCAAAACAAGTTTTAAAAAGGGACCCTGATGATGTTTTACTTTTTTGGATGATTGTGTTCTATGGAGGACAGTGGATTCTATTAAGGGACTAAACTTAACTGCAAGAGGTTGAACAGGGACAACAACTGGTGAGTGGGGCATGAATTATAATAATGCATGTTAATATCAATTTGAATTGTATTAAGTCTTGAAGTGATAGTTGTGTATTTTTAATGTTATCCTTCGTGGATGTTCTCTTTGCCACAACCGTCAATGTCAATGGTGTCAATGATGTTTAGTGCAGAACTTACACAGTTTCTTGTTGATATTGAAGAATGCTGATTTGGAATGATCAATACTTGTAGTTATTGTAGCAGTATATTTATTTTATTATCAGAAAATTATCAAAACAACGAGGAAACATAAAGTAAATATTACAAAATATTTTACTCAATTATTTTTGCGAAATATACTTCAATAATAGATCACTTAAGTTTGATTAACTTGTTATTATTGTTTTTATTTAAGTGTACGTTATTGGCTATGTTCATCTATCAATTTGTCAGCCTTTTCTGTCAAAATATTAACTGCTACAAAAAAATAATGTAAAGAGAACAATTTTCTTCCCCCTTTACTATCAACAATTAGCCCACCCAAGTTTGGGTCCCATCAGTGGGTCTCATCTCATTTTTTTCATGTTTTAAAAGTACAAGAATTACATTTAAACACCCCATTTATAAGCTGTACCTCATGTATAAAAGGCAGGATGTAATAAAATTCATGTGGAATCACAGGTGAAATCATGTGGATGTAACTGAAAAAGAGTAAGTCAGGTCTCAGGACAGAAAATAATAGAATTTGAAAAAATGTTAATAAAGGGAATAATGACACTGTGTGTGTTGGGGAGAGGGAAGAACATGATTTTATATCATCTTTTGCTCTGGTGAACCTTTGGACAGGATATTACTTTCTGCTGCTTAGAAGTATACATTTCCGTTTCTGAGCTCATCTAGAGATTGAAGATCCAGCAGCAGCTTCTTATCTCAGAGAGATAGAATTAGATATACCTTCACCCGTAATAGGTGAAGAAGCCTCTCTCTCTCTCCCTTTCACTCTCTCACACACACACATGCACGCTCGCGCAACAGAAGTCTAATTTCCCAACAGCATTCTACACTGAACTGGAGCAAAAACATGCTCACTCATATCTTCAAATATTAATGGCAGACACCTTGTTGGGCCTTTTGCCAAACAGTAAGTCTTGCCCTTCTGAGTTGATTTCTTAAAGGGTCCAGAGGTCCTTCAGTATCAGCCAGTACAGGCTGTCCACCAAAGCAGGGTCAGAGGGTTATAAAAGGGAGCATGGTTCAGGAGTCAGAATTAAATGCAGGAGCAGAAGTGATATTATATCCTTGGGTATCCTTTTGTGACCAAGTTGGCAGTGGAAAAGAAAGAGGTGCTTTTTCATTGTGTTCCAACCATTTAATGCATTTCCCTGCTTCTGTACAGTCACTGTTTTTTCCAAACTCATTTACTTAATTCTATTAAATATTTGATGATGAAAGTACATTGTTAGGCATTTTAGTAACGACAATAATTATCAAAACTGTCAGATTTGTGATACATTTTTAGTACACTTTTGTACTTTTGTACCACTTGGTGGTACTGGTACATTTACTGCAATGTTTATCAATGTGCACAGTCCTCAAAGTCTTGGCTCTCCAATAGGCTTACATAAACAGGCCAATGTCTTAAAGCTGAAGTCTGTAACAATTTTTTGTAATATTTACTAAAATTGTTATTATGATCTGACAGTAGATCAAAATTCAGATTGACTGTTAAAAAGTTTAGTATGCTCTGAAGTGGTTGAATGAGTTTAGAGGAATAAAGTTACTCATGCTCCAGAAAGGCAACATGGCAAAAATGTTGCACCATGTAATGATTAGCCGGTAACTCTAACGTCTACCTTGATGTGAGGAATATTGTTTGTTTCTTCTACATATCTACAGTGACTCTGCATAATGCACTTGTCATTGTAATTTATTTGTATTGATTGATTGAGAGAAAGAAGGAGGGACCTGGGAGCTGTATCATTCAGATATTCTGGCTAAATCAATGTTTTGCTCATAACTACAGAGTGCAGCTTTAAATGCATTTACTGCATGTCATCAAAATACAACATTCTTTGCTTTTTGCATGTCTTTTTAAGGATACAAATCAGCTGATATAGTATAAAAATCAAACAAGTCCGTTTTTAGAAGAGATTGTGGTGGATATATGGGACAAAATGTGGACTCTGACCCAGGAGACCAATTCTAATGTCCCATGCTAAACCAAAAGTGTTGTGGTATCTATACAGAGGCCTCATAGCAAAAAATATCTGTACCACAGTTGGCCAAGTGGAGCCCCAATTAATCATCACAAGATTGCTGGGGATGTTTTGTTTGTGTGGAAAATCTCTTATGTTTCCTCCATCAGTCATGCTTGTTGGAGGCACAAATTGAAATGAGGTTACTGCTCTTCTTTTCAGTAACAGGAGACATTTGTACTTCGCGATCTAATAAACTACTCACCATGAGGGTGAAAAAAAGATGCTTGTAGTTACTCCAGAATCTTTTTTTCTAGGATTTCAAAGCAGATGCATGGTAATTAATTGCAATAATAGTGTAAGTCGTACTAAATCTTGATATATGTTGCTCATATCTGTGTTCTCACATTTGACTTTATTTTGACCAAGAGCAGAGGTAGAAATTTGGATTCTAATTGTGGCAATCGGGCTCTAGGTTTTTTAAAGTGACTCAATATCCTGGATGATCCGTGTGTCAGACCTCAGCTGGGTTATCGCTGCTGTCCAAGTGGATGAGGGGTCAAATAAGTGGGCCAAACTACAATAATTAACCTCCTGTTGTTTTGATAATAGCAGCATGTCTTCACACGTCTCCCTCTGTGTTGGCCCTTCAACTCTGCCACTTCCCCTGGAGGGGATCACAGTTTGAACACGTCTCACCTTAGTTGAAATTTTAATCGGGATTCAAGAGTTTCCGAAGGTGCAAGAATGTAATGCCGACAGGGGAATATGACATATGGGGAAAGACAACAGAAAACTGGACAAAAAAGTGGTCATTGCAAGAGTAGAGAGAATATTATAAATGACCTGAGAAAACACTGTGTAGTGAAATGGCTTTTGTAATCATTTGTTAAAGTCTATTCTCAACAATAAAGGATATCCCCACATGGTAGCTTCCCAGGGCCAGTGGAACACCTGCAGTGAATGCAGAAACATGTGTGAACATGTGTTTACTGAGCAGAATAAATATGTTATAGGCTTTATAATTTACATACAGAAACAGTGTACAGTAGGGTTCCTGCCAAGTAAGACATCCTGGCGTACAATGTAAAAGCTGCATTTCAAGCTGACAACCAGTAATCATAATAGTTTATGGTAATTAAACAGTGTGTCAACACTGATACAGAAATGCTTTTTGATTTTAATACAATACAAGGAGGGGTCTCCCCTTGAGAGCACAAATACGCTTAGTGAATTGTATTGCCGTCTGCCACTATGGTACATCATTAAGCAGGCACTTAATCCACAGCAATTTACAATAAGTGCATTCAACCAACATGGACACAGAACAAAATTGCAAGAACCATACAAGTACCTAAACTTTGTCATTATGCTGAACTGCTTCAAGTACTATTAGAAGCAGTACGAGATATAAACAGAATGTCTGTGAAGGAAGATGTCTAGAGTTTCTGCTTCAGAAAACAGTCTGGATTTTGTTGTTTGGTACCTTGGCCCTTTTTATAGTAAGGGAGTACCAAGCTTGTTGGGGGTTGCAAAGCCTAATGGACAGGCCGCAGTGTATGGTTTGGCCATAACCTGGATGTAGGATGGGCCTGAGCCACTTACAGCATGGCAAGCAAGTACCAGAGACTTGGGGCTCTATTTAGCCAGGAGCACCAGGACCTGCCACATACCAGTGGCACTTGTCTTCAGTGAGGAACTTGTACTATCCTTTCAGATGACACCATTACAGGTGCTGCGACATGGCAGAAAAGAAGGGTGGACTCTTCTTTTGACCCAGCTGATTTTGCGATAGCTGCAGTGCACACCAACATCCGCTAGGTGGCACATGTGAACAGTCCAGACTATAGTGAACAAATCAGGGCCCTTAGTTTGCCTCCCCTCCTACGAACAAGAGGCGCTGTTTAATTACCTCATTGGCTCAGTCCTTAGGGAGCCCCTCAAGAGTCACATGGTAGAAAAAAAAAATTAAAAAAAAAAAAAAATTGGATGGGGAAATCCACGTGCACATTTTTGTAAATCTGTGCTCACAGATTTTGCCATCTTCACATTGATCAGCAAAGCAAGAGTGATATTGGGATATCGATAGCAATCAATAAACAATAAAGATGATTACAACAACTCTATTTGACTGTTGATGAGCAAAATGCTCCATTTATCTGGAGGGGGAGGAGCTCAGATGTGTGTATCTGTGTGCGTTATGTGGTGCGGATCTCAGTCCTCTGATCGGACAGGACAGATCATAGGAATTATCATTCTGATTAGTATGGGATGAGGTGTGGGTGGGTGAAATAATTAATATTTGATGAGGAACAGCTTAACATAACCTACAGTGACCCTCCAGCATCAGGGCCCGTCTTTGTCATTGCTAGTTTTATGCCGACACTGTCGAGATAATGAGGTGAGATCAGGTGCGTCGCTGGCGCATCTCAGAGCAGCAGAAAGTGTATGCAGTAATAAATGTCAATGGGCCCTTGATCTAAAGTCAATGTCACAGTGTTTTACAAGCTATATAGAGGGCTCAGTATCAATATAGTAAGATACACCAGGTTCACTATGCATGTAGGCTGTGCTTTAATGATTAGAGGGGTCACTTTCAGTCATTTAAAGGTTTCCTTTCCATGCATGTAGTGATGTCTCAGTAGCAAACACCATGGCTCATTTAAACAGCAAAACTAAATCTGTAGTTATGAACAGTACAGTACAGTACAGAGGATACTTTCCAGAGGAAACAGCAGTGAGCTCAGGAGTTGGGAGACTACAATAATCAATGAAGTCCCATCTTGTCCGTAACAACACTCTCTTAAGTATTTATCAAAGTTGTAGTCCTTAACTAGTTTTTTTTGTTATATTTGCTAAAATTATGATCTGACAGTACAAAAAGTTAGAGATAAACTGTGTAAAATATCCACTGTCTGTGGCTCCAGCCAGTGGCCTAGTTTGGTTTGCAAGAATCCACCACTACCGAATCAACACAACCAATCAGAGCCAAGGGGAGTGTCTGAGAAGTGTCAATCATGCTTTTGCATACACTGCTGGCAGCCCCCCTCCTTCACACAGTGCCTACTGGGCAGTGCCCCTCCCCCTCACAGGTGCAGTGTCTGCCCTCACCTGGTCAGATACTTTCAAGCTCAAACTGCAAACAATAGACACCCAGAGCGTGTGGAAGGCACGAGCAACATCAGCATTCTTTTTGCTTTTTGTTGTGTCCATCTGAAGACGCTATCCAAAATTCAGTCACTCCTCAATTGTTTTGGTCACAACCAAAATAAAGGTTTTTTTAACTGCTTAATGCGTTTTCTCTCTGTAATTTGATGTTAAACAGTAAGTGGTTGGTGTGTAGTGGAGAGCTGTCTCCCTCAATAGTCTACATTGTTGAATTAGGGAGACTACATATTTAAAGAACAATTTTTCCACACAACAATTAAATGGCATCAACCAAATTTTATCATTTTTTATAATTGTAATTAATAAAAATAAAAAATAAAAAAATGAATCACTAGAATCATCTGGAGGGGCAAGTTGAATTGTCTGGCTGTACCAATCAGGCTTGCAGGCCTTTTTTGATTGAACACAGCTAGAAACAATTACAAAAAATGGTGGGACAAACAATAAAGCTGCAGGTTGTGAAATGATGACAATAAGCAGAAAGATGTGCTAAAATAGCTTAAAAGCTAAAGCTAGAAAGAGCACAGTCCTTTGACACGTTATTACGTCATACTTCATTTAGAAGTGGAATATATATATATATATATATATATATATATATATATATATATATATATATATATATATATATATATATATATATATATATATATATATATATATATATATATATATATATATATATATATATATATATATATATATATATATATATATAAACTATTGATTAATTAAGAGCTGTAACAATATAAAAGTTAGATCATTTTCCCAAATGATATCCAATAATTGGCCAATTTTTTTACCATGTGACTTCCTTAACAAGACTGGTGTGCTTGCATTTGAGCAATTTGAATCTTACAAGAATGCATTTATGTATAATTCAAAACAAACAAAACCAACTGTAGGTGTAATTGCACTCCAAAATGCTAAGCCATGCATATACAGAGAGAGTGTGTGTTTTAGTTTTCTGCTCCCAGACACAGACTGGAACTGCAGGACTGCGTCTGAAGCTTTACTGAGGCAAGCTTATCCATGAGCTGCAGGCCTCAGCTGCCATCGCCAGTCCGCCAGGCTGAAAATAATTACATTTTAAATGGCTGTGCAAACAACAGCCACCACATTAGAGTGTTAATTCAGGCCAATCACTTCAACTAAAGAAAAAAAAATCCAAATAACAGGAGGAAGTGCTGCCTTCATTATGTCCCCCACAGACTGATAAATGCACAGTAGTCTGCCATGCCCGGGGTGACCATTTATAACATTTGATTATTTATTTATTTCCCTAAATCTGCATAATCATTTAGGCTATAGGTCATATGCGAACAAGATGGGGAGCTGAGAATAGCATGCATTATTCATGATTTGGAGGATACAGTGGGTGCCAGTGGTTTACAAGATATGTGAGTGAGATTTGCCAAATTCATTATTTTCTTTATCACACAAAAAGCTTTTGGACTGGGAGTACCTGGGGCACCAGATATAGCACAAAGTGTGTAATGAAGAAAATGGTAAAAAGATTAGGTAACCTAGATAAATAAATCGCTGTGCCCTGTCTGTGCTGTGTGCTCGCCCAGCCCCAGTCGTACAAGAACATTTGACTTCATAGTGAAATCTCCCCCTGTGTGAGCTGGATTTATTGCCTCTAGTGGCAATGATAATAGATAGACAGATTGTGTAATCATAAACTTGTGTTATCTACTGCTATCTAAACGTAAGTTAAAAATATGTTCTATCTGTAAATCCTCATGTTTGGAGCTTAGTCTGCTGTGACAAAATGTGCAGCAAATCAGTGACCAAGTACGCTGCATCATCTTATTACAAATAAATGACTTGAATGAGGTAACTTTAATGGCAGATATCAGGGAGCATCTACGCTCTCTTCCATTTTGCAGTTGCTCTGACTCATCCTCCTGTGTACTCGGAGGACACAAGGGTACTGCGTGTGTGTGTATGCGCGTGTGAGTGTGTGTGGATGGATGTGTGGTGTGATAGGAGAGCCTTAGATCAGAGATAAATGACTTCATTTAAAGTATAAGTTTCAGAAGGGTTGGAATGAGCCACATCTTCCCCCTCTGTGACACTGTAGATTATGAACTCCATAAATCAATACATTTCTGTAAAAGGATAATGTTCTCCTGCCTGCTACATCCAACCTCCAACAGTGGGGCTGACACAGCTAAGGGCTTCTACATTCATTCCAGATTTCTGGTGTGCGAGGACACTGGGGATGCAGGGTTGTTATATATGTCATAATAAATGCAAATGAAGTGGACAGTGTGCCGGGGTCTTTCTCCCAAATTTGTCGGCCCTTCAGTTTTCTCCTGCGCAAAAGCTGCACTGTAAACATACAGTACTTAAAGGCATAGACATATGCACGTACTGAATGCTTCGGCTTATTGCCACTATACACACTCATCGCAGCATATTTGACAGGACAGGACTGGCCTGTAAACAGATACAAATAAACGATGATGATAGACAACAAGCACGGTAACATTTACATTTCTCAACTGATCTTTAATGAGTTGTTTTTATGTTCAAGGGTTTATTGTGAAGCTACATAAAGCACATACAGTTTTGTCTCCACTTAAATAGAGTCTTGCTAGTTAGGGTGTAATCACCTCTAAACGCTCAAGAGGATTGTGTATCAACGTTATAAGCTGTCCAAATTAGCTTACTTGCGTGGCGCGTAGGTTGTACAGTGGTTATGTCCATTACTCCCTATATTATTTAATCTAATTTACATCAAATGTGAGGAAAGTTTTTCACATTGTGGATATTATACCACCTCTGTAACTAATAACATACCATCATTGATAATATATTAATTAATCAATACATTAAAACAAATTACCAAAAACAAAACAACTTGTGAGATACTGGCAGTCGGTCTGCTTCTATGTTTTTATAGCAGTGAGGATACACTAGGATAAACTCCAGGACAGATAACTACAGATGAAGACAATTACCCGATACTACAAGATAAGATACACCTTTATTGATCCCCAGTTGGTGAATTCAGGTATGTACTTACATGGTACAGTGAAATATAGCACAGCATAAGAATAATAAATGGTAACTTTTTATGCCGGCACAAGATGTTACAATGTTAACGGAGCACAGCAGCGGTACTTCTACAATTTTAACTTTATACTGTTTTCATACTTATTGTCCAAGCATTTCATTAAACTTCTTGGACATTTTGTGAACTTCAAATCATATTAAACAGGGATGTGTCTTAAACAATTAAAGCTGTAGTCTGGAGTTTTGAGTATAAAGTGTATTTAGCCAGAATATTAGTATGATCCAGCTCCCAGGTCCCTCTTTCTTCCTCTCTGCTGCCTGCAGTCTTGCCTTCACAGCTCCTCCCCTCAGAGGAGCCAGCTGTTCACGAGCAGGCTTGTAACCATGGTAACAGAGGATGCTAGATAACCAAGATGGCGCATTCACATCGTGTTGAACTCTCATTGCTTTGCTAAGGCATTGGTAAAACAATAAGCACTGATTGTTCTATATCTGATCAATACAACTAAATTGCAATGATGAGTGCCCTGTCACCATAGTAAATTGATTGAAAAACAGTATTTCTTAAATCGCGGTAGATCCAGTCACCAGCTAATCATTACCCAGTGCAACAACATGCTGCCTTTCTGAAGCATGAGTAACATTATTTCTCTATTTCAACCACTTCAGAGAGTACTGAACACAAATGAATGTTATAACTGCCCGGTCACTTGAGAGACACTTTTGCTAACCAGTAGCCATAAAGACAGAGCCAGACACTGGAGTTAACATACGAGCTAACATGCTAGATTTACCAACAAGCTACGAAGCTTGACTGCAACATCGTACACTGATATGCGCTATTGCGAGTATTACTGTAACCACCGACATCTTAGCTTTGTGGTTAAAACATTCAATGAAACATATATTCTAAAATTCTAAAAAGACACTATGGTGCTTTTGACTCAGAAAACCTGCAGCCCCCTCACTTGTATTTGTTTACAGTTGACTCCTGCCCAGTCCAATATGGTGGTTATGTTGATGTACGATCCAGAGGCCACTGCAGCATATACGTGTCTATAGTTGACAGGACACACTCATACATTATGAAGACGTTAAAGAGATAATTCCACAATTAGGGTTTCATGATAACTTATTGTGATTACCCAGAAATAATTTCCCGTCTCGATAAACATCTACAGTACTTAACACTGTATGTGATCTGTCTCACTGGATGACAATGAGGATTGACATGAAGTCACATGTGACGGGGGATGACTTGCCATATTAGTCCATATCATCATCAGAGATGATGCTGGTATTTTCTTGCAGGTAATCGATGAGTAAAGATAAAATTAAAACCTGGAAAAAGATGATAGTGACTCTTCTCGTGCTGGCTGTGGTTGGAGCTAAATCTTTGTCCTCCAAGTGCTGCAATTAGACACCCATGGCTATGGTCTTGGTTGACAGACCAGTGCCATCTCTGGTGTTCTCAGCACCTAAGAGATGCCTCTGCTGTGCTTGGCTAGCAAAGTTAAGTCTCTGTCTTACCTATTCAACACCGGACAATTACCTACTAACACCCGCATTTATCTTTCGTGAGTTATATTAGATCAATTCAGTTGTATTAACTGTTTTTATTTTGAATCACTTTGGTACTTGTTTGATATATACAGTAAATTATTATTATTATTATTATTATTATTATTATTATTATTATTATTATTATTATTATTATTATTATTATTAACAGTAGTAGAAGTATCACAATTGCATGAGTCACTGGATAGATAATTGATAATCTTGCATATGGGTCTAATTCAATTGAAATATTTGAGACATCAGCTGTGTCACAGTTTACTTTGTACTCTTTCATGAAAAATGATGAAGAGCAAGAGAAACTCCATAAAGATTATTCGCTGAAGATCATGAGTTTTACAACAATTTGCTACATTGGCTTGTTGGTAGCAGATACCTCATTGACTTTGCAATAAAAATCAATGGTCAATCTTAAAAAAAGCAGCATATATCCCCCACAACCTGAATTCAGAATATAATTTGGCAAGGAAAATTCATTTAGTAACGCTACAGTTTATACCCTGAAATCCCTAAGAGAGAGTCAAAGTGAGAGCCCTCCTTTCCTTCAGCTCCCTTCCTTCAGGCCTCCAGTGTATGTGAGCACTTCACCCGTAGCTATCCGCTGATCGAACACAAAGTTGTGTGTAATTGTATAGAGCTCCTCTTTCGACCTTCTCTGTCAGGAGAGAAATAGGGGCCATCATTCATCCTTGCTATTACCAGCCTGCCTGCCGTGAATAATGCAATTTGTATCCTCTATGGAGTGCATCCAGAACAACAGGCACTCCAATAAACAAACAGCAGATCACAGTAGAAATCAACTCGCAGGGGCAGCATGGCAAATGCTGCAACCATTAGAAGCCCACTCAGGTCCCATCATTTCAGTTCGATAGAATCCTACCTTATCTGTTTTAGAGTAGGCCTATGATAATTAGCCCGACAGCTTCATGCTGCTGAACTGCTAAACTCAGAAACACAGACAGGGACACACACAGTCACAAAGTCATGAAGCGAGCTGTTCAGTGGAGATTTGTGGTACCTGAGAGTTGAGGTAAAGGTCAGTCTTTAACCTTTTGTGGGCACTAACAGCACTTACTCGGAACTGAAATGGATCAGTCAGGCAGAGAATGAAACGTGTGTGCCAGTGAGTGTGTATGCGTGTGTGGTGATGAGACCTAATAGATGCATGGAGTATATTAGAGTAGCACAGCTATTAATGTGAACAGATGAAGTGCTGTTGCAGATGAATGTCACACTCTGGTTACTTTTTGCTTTAATTAACTTCTTAAAATGTTTGAGACTGGCTCGTCTGTAATTGAATCTTCTTGATTTCCTTTTTTGATAGGTCGGGGAGAATAAGATGAATAGTTTTCTGGGGTTGGAGGCAGAGGGGTTGAACTTTGACGGGTAGAGAGCAGATTTGGCTGCTGATACAGTTGAGGTGAAGTCAGAGAGGAGGTGGTGGCAGTGAGCAAGGTCATCTGGTTGACGTAATTTTCTTCATTCTCTCTCTGGTGCTCGTAGCACCGATCTATTGGTTCACAGAGATCCAGACAGAGAAAGAGCATCTAAAGAAGGGGAGGGGAGGGAGGATAACAGCGTGGAGGCTTCCCTGGTAGACATTAGAGAGAATTGGTCTATGGATGGTAGTGAGGAAAGAACAGCTGAGGAGAGAGCGGACGGAGAGGGGGGTTTTCAGATTGTGGCAGGTACTGACCGTGTGAAGTGTAGGAGCGAGGGGGGTTCATTGTCAAGTTGATTCGAGGCCCGGTGGATGGGTGGAGAAGGGGGAGAGAGTGAGGTCAAATGTGGAGAAGAAGTTGATGAATTAAGCTGCTTCTCTGGATGGCTGGTGAAGTCACCCTGGACAACAGGTTATCATCAGGGGAGCAACTTAGGAGGGCGTCCATTTCATCAAAGAAGTCATGGAGAGGAGCAGGAGGGCAATAGATCACCACAATGTTGAGCTTGTAAGGACAGAGACAGCGTGGAATTCAAATGCAGATCTGGGTAGGCGGTCCAGGGGAAGGACCTGGTAGGACCACTTGGGTGAGATGAGGAGTCCAGTTCCCCCTCTGAATCTACAATTTCTTCTTACTTGCCTACAATATTTAATATTTCAGCTAACCCTCCTCACCCTCAACCCTCTTCACAGCTTCTATCCCTAGACCAAATGTGGCTGGACTTTGCCAGAACATTTGAATGCTACAGCTCCCAGGTCCCTCCTTCTTCCTCTCTGCTGCCTGCAGTCCTGCCTTCAAAGCTCCTCCCTCAGAGGAGCCTGCTGTTCACGAGCAGGCTTGTAACCACGGTAACAGAGGACGCCAGGTAACCAAAATTGCGCATCTCTCATCAATACAACTAAATTACAACGATGAGTGCATAATGCCGAGTCACTGTAGATATGTAGAAGTAACAAACAATATTCCTCATATCACACATTTGCTAACTAGTAGCAGTGATGCCAGTAATGCGTTACTGTCATGCGTTACTGTCATGCGTTACTATCTTTCATAGACAGAAAATGGCTGAAGTCAGTACAGAGTCATAGGAAGAAGTCAGGAGTGCCCCCTGCACTCCAAAGGACCTGAGCGTCCTCAGCAGATGGAGTCTGCTCTGATCGTTCTTATATGTTGCTGCAGTGTGATCATTCCAGTCCAGCTTATTGTTCATGTGAACTCCCAGGTACTTGTAAGATGTCACCACTTCAATGTTCATTCCCTGCATGTTCGCTCGTGTGGTATTTCAGTCGCGGGCTACTTGCAGGCCGCTCGGATGTCAGAACCATGTGGACGGTCCCAACACCTGGCATGGTCCAATTCTTTCATTTATACTGCTTTTCTTCATCAGTCTTCTTATTACTTCCTTTTGACGTGGGCAATGGTGGTGCCAGCCTCTCCACCATTGTTTACAGTACTTTGTAGTGCCGAAGCTGCTGGAATATCTGCGTCTGCATGCTTGTTTGCTGCAGATTTTACACACTGACTATTTCACTTCCCTCATCATCAAAACCTTGCATGAAAGTAACCCTTGTGGTTTTGTTGGCAAGGTTGGACAAAACAAGTTGACAGCACCCAGAACTCTTTCTTTTGAATTAAATTTGGTCATGCTCAATAACAAGTATTTGTAGTAAACTTTCCGTTTCTTAAACCACTATATGTCAGCCAAAGTGATTACATCTGTGAGATATGCCTTTCCCAGATGACGAACTGGAGCTCATATTCCCAGTGTCCTAGAGGTCTGGATCCACTAATGACCACTTGAGGTTCTATTCATTATTCTGGTGTTAAAATCAGTGGTGTCTTTTATTGCTTTGTTATGGTGAGCAAGTGCTTCATCACCATTCTGTGTGTGTATTTGTACAGCATATATAAGCTTGCATGATTGTTGGCACAGGCCTGTTTCTTTGTTTGCTCTGCTCTGTTTCAAACCATTTCACGACAGCCTCTCCAAGCTCTGCCTGCCACAACAAGATAATCCTGCTGTCTCCCATAAGATGGCGGCATCTGTCATCTATAATAATCTGCAAGAGCTGGCTGAGGAGCAGTCAACAGGAGGGAACGGCAGGAGCGGCGAGCCTTGTTCCCAATGCGATAGCCAATTAGAGGGGGTATTATCTCCTCATGTGAAGAGGCTTTTAGCCTGCTGACCGCCCTCCAGCAGGGGACTGGGAAGGGCTGCAGGACTGGGAAGCAGAGACAGACAGTACTGTGTGACACTGCCAGAACAGGAAGTGGAAGTAAAGGCATTATTTCTCCTTCATCGGGCACAACATGATAGCTCTTGAAGCGAGGCAAAGCTTAGCCCCCGAGGACATAGATCCTTGGCATGGCCTCATTGCCTCACAGTATTTTAAATTCACATCAACACTTCATGGCTTAAAGCGTGACAGAATTTCCTCCCCCCTTATCCGATGGATTTTGCACATAGTGGACATAATCACTGTGTGGGACTTCATAGTTAATGCACAGTACCCTCCAAAACAATTGGAATGGCGAGGCCAATAACTCTAATTTGGCTGTACACTGAAAACATTTGGGTTTGACATCAAAATATGGATATGAGACAAGAGAACAGCGTTTCAGCTTTCATTTCAAGGTATTTAGATCTGTTAGAAAACTTCATTATTTTGTAGGGTATGTGTGAACAAAAAAGTTTGTTCTTAAGGGAGGGGGTGTTACAGCCCCAGTGCTGTGGGTGTGTTTGTGTTTGTTTGTTCTATTCTGGTGCCACCCTTGTACTCCACCCTCCTCCTTGCCAGTGTGTGGAGCGCCATACCTGAGTCTATGTGGTATAAGGTGCTGCTGATGCCAGTGGGCTGGGGTGGCCATGATGTGCAGGAGCCAGAGAGTCTGAGATACAGCCTGCAGTTTTCTTATGACAATAGCCATCTTGATTGATTAGTGTTTTTTCATTGGCATAAATAAAGTCATTTTTGAGTTACCACTACCTACTGTTTCTTTTAGCTCCTTTACATCAGGTTTCATTTTAACAATGATACTCCCTTCATCCCCTGGCCATACAGGGATGTACCATATTTGTATGTATCACTTGTAACGGACCACCACATTTTTAAGTGAGCTAAAGTATAGGAACAGGAAGACTTACAATATATAATAGTGAATAATATCTTAGCTTGTAATAACTACTTCAAGCCTGTGACACAGTGACATCACCAAACCTTTGTATTTGTCTTTTGAGTCATTAGTCAGTCATCTGGAACACTCAACTCCCCTCACTGACTTGAGATTGACAAGTCCTTATCTAGATTAACTTTTTCACTGACTCACCCCTTTTATCTGCTACACTGCGCTAGTGTTAATTGTGAAGACGAGGGAAGAGTCCATGTGTCACTCAATCTATTCTTAAACTTTCATGAGTCACTCATTAACTCACTACTCACTCTCCGAGTGCTGTAGTGTGTATTGGTCTGACTTTTGCACTGCAGTCCTCTGCCCCACTCCAAACTCTGTGTGATAGTGTAGAAAGTATTCTTATACAACTTCACGTTTGCCTTGCAAAGCTATTCAATCAATCAATCAATCAATCAATCAATCAATCAATCAATCAATCAATCAATCAATCAATCAATCAATCAATCAATCAGTCATTAAATGCTTTCAACTGCAAGTGAAATGAACAAAAACTACAAGCAAATTTAGAATGTGTTAATTGTTGCACTCCCTCACAGCTGAGTTCAACTTTTTTCATCCTGTCAACATCACGTTAATGATCGACATTTAGAAAATTGATTTCTGACATTTGTTAATCAATCAGAAGCATAGGAGAAATTCAATGAATGTCTGTGATAGAGTGGAAGAGAGAAATATATCTTTGTGTGAATGAGTGGGCACTTGGATTTGGTGGCACTCAGTGACTAAGCAAAACAGGTGCGAGTAAGTAACTGGATGACCTGATACTTGGCTATCAACTCATGTGGAGCTCTGAAAAAGCTTAAGTTCATCTTTGCACGCATTCAGGAACAGCACCAGGCTTGGAGAACATATTGACATAGCAAACAAACATTTTAATTACAAATTCCCTGTCCAGCAGCAGCCCAGAAACATGAATCCAGCACACAATAATGAAAGAAGTGGCAGTAAAATAGTAGATTCATATTTTTGAGCACCACAACCCCAGCAGAATGACTCAGGACTTAATATGCAGTCTGATAACAATTGCAAAGTCTAGAAGGGCCTGATTTCTACATGATTTCATTCTATTCAAGTTAGTGGTGGGCTAAATCTATCTGTGCCTTTCAGAATATCATTTTTTGAAAAATAAACCTTTGATAATATGACTAGCTCTGGTTAGTTTTGCTTTGGCACAACAATGACTAGGCTAGGTTGCGGAAAGCATCTTGGACTAACTACCTCAGCTAACTACCTACCAGCTAACTACTACCTTTTTTGAAAAGAACTTATTGTCTGCAAAGCCACATAAATTCTCTCTTTTTTTTTTATAGGAACTGTTAGTGTGGCCATGGGACTGAGAAACAGACTCTGACAGTTGCCATGCTTGCTTTTGTTCTTAGGAACATGACACTGTTCACAGAGCCACGAGGTGCTGGGGTTATAGCCAGGGTGTTGACGAGTAAAGAGTCACTCTGTCAGTTGCCAATAAATAAACTGCAGTCAATAATATCAATAGGCCAGAATGCAGCAGAGAGATGATGCTGGAGCTGCCTGCATGGCATTTGTGTCTCAGCTTTATCTTGCAATACTGAGCTTTGTTATACTCTGTAAACCAAGTAATTTGCTTCTAATGAGTGAGTGCTTTCAACCATGTCAACCGTAGCTCCTTCAATTAATCAGGCATCATCATTAAATGACTCTTTTCAGCACATCCTCATGCTTTGCTGTACTGTTTCACTTGTGTAATCATAAGGCCACTCCTCAGTCTCCATCCTTTGGCCTTCTCCATTCAGAAACCTTCACTCCAGACCCTCCTCTGCCCTCACATAGGTCAATTCAAAGCCTTTTCAGCATGCACCTCTTATCACATATCACACACCATCACTCTGCCTCCCTGCCTCCCCCCACCATTTCTCTCATTTTTCAATTTTCCTTTGCCCCCGTTCATTTGGATTCCCTGTGACCCACCCAATCTCACTGTGTGTCCAGGGCAGCCTATGTGTAAATGCTGCTTCCAACAACCCATCATGGTGCGCATTTGTCTGTTTGTCTATGTGTGTGTGGGGCACAGATAGCAGTGAGATGGGTTTCTGGACTTCACCTCTATCTCTGCAGAACAGGCACAGAGCTTCAAGTCAACACAATCTTCTCCTAGCATTACCTTGTAGTCCATAATGGGCTAAAGGAAAACCACAAAAGCATGTGAGGAAGGCTTTGAGTTGATTTGTTTCAGTTCACTTTTAATTAAAAATATTAATCTGAAAGTCAGATGAATGTGAGGCATTAGCAGCATTGTGACTGATTTCACAGGAGGGCTAATTGTTCCACAGCTCCACACTGCTGATATACTGATGTGTTATGTAACTGCATTAGCAAAATGAGAAAAGAATGTTCCTTCTGAAGACATTTGCAGCTCTTTAAAAAGGAGAAGTGGTCTCTATTCATCTCTCTCACTGTCTTCCTCTTTCTCTCTCTGCCATTACATCTCTCTCTGTCTCAAAGTTTCCTGTACAAATCACTGTAAAACAGAAAGTGCAAAGCTATAAGGAATTAAATATAAAAGTGTTCTATTTCCTTTTATCAAGGGTCTGTAAAATCTTCCATACATCTCATATGCTGATTTCAGTGCCACCATTATGTTGCTTCAATCAACTAGATGAATGAGACAGTTTGGAGACTTCTTTTTAGGAAACCTTGTTGAGGAAATGGGTTATGCTTGCATGCCAGAAACTCAAGAACATCTGAAAGCACCATTATCTTTAGCAGAGTACACCTGTGGTCAGCTTGGCGGGCCATGACAGTGCCAGATTTTCCATCATCCATCCATCCATCCATCCATCCATCCAATTCATTAATTCTCCTCTGATTAACCGGTGTTGGGTCGCAGTGGCAGCAGACAAACCAGAATATGCCAGACATCCCACTCCTCAGCAGTGTTTTACAGCTCCTTGTGGAGGACCCTGAGGTGTTCCCAGGCCAAATGAGATATGTAATCCCCCCAGCGAGTACTACATTGGGATCTCCCCTCAGTGCCCAGAAAAAACTCTAAGGGAAGGTGCCTAATCAAGGGCAATGAAATCAGATGTCTAAACCACTTCAGCTGGCTCCATTCTAGACAGTTGAGCAATGGGTCTTAGCAATGGCCCTGGTACCGCATACCCAGGAGCATTGGATAATTCTCTCAACCTTCTCTCATGTTCTGAACATCGCTTCTAGCAAAAGCAGGCATCTCTTTTTAGGATAAAAGCACTGAAAAAACACTGTACACTGTCTGCCTTGGACCAAACAGCACAGTTGATGAGATAATTCAGTCAGAATCAGTGGTGGACCATCTCAATGACCGACCTTTGCCATTATCAAATTCATGTCACTAACGTGGTTAATTATCTCAAGTATGGCATAACATAGCTGACAAAATGCTAAATACCACATTATAAAATTAATGTTTTCATCCTTTCCATTCGATGTACATGCAAACATTCATTTGCATAAAGTTCTTTATCCTGCACCTCAGCTAAGAATTTCACCTGTGAACATTCTATGTCAAAGGCAGATAATAGACCTCTTGTCTAATTCACACATTTTAATGACAGCAAATAAATGTGCTATGATTATATTCATGTCAGATTGTATATATTCTTCACTGGCGTGCTGAGAGTGAGGCGGGTAGCAGCTGGCCTTGTTTCTCTTCATCTATTCCACCCTGTTTGAGTAAATTGCTGCTGTGTTCAGCAGACTCCTGTTTTCCAAATATGCAGCAGCTTTGTTTCTATAAGGAATTCGCATTTATCAGATTTTAGAATTCCATTTCCACAATCATCTGTAGGTTGACCTTGATTCTGGGCAGTAGGCCCTGTAGAAGAGCAAACCTGTATTTGTTTATACACTAACACATTCCTACAAAGGTATTTGTTATGAAATTGGTTTGATTTCACATCTCTCTGAACAGATGAAATGAGTGAGCTTGGAGAGAGGCAGTGTGATGATGGTTAGGGGGAAGATGAGCTCAGTGATGTGTTGCCAAATGAAAAGGAGGTATAAACATCCAGTTGCCGTTTATCATAATGTTAACAAGCAGCAACACTGAATAAATGGCAGAGAGGAACTTTGCAGTGAGACATATTTTGGTGGCTTCTGCTGAAACATGATTGAATTACAAAACTTTTTGGAGAATTTGTACCAAATATATCACCACACAGAACAAAGTAATGCCCAGGAACAGGAAATAATCAATAAAAACTAAACAAAAAACTAAAAAATCTTTCTGTATTGCCTTTATAAATGAATATATTTGTTATGGTGTTTTATGTATATTTTGCAAGCATCTAAAAATAATAATAAGCTTGAGCCTCCCTCTTTGCTCCTTTTCACATTAACTCTCATTGGTAAATGCTGAATATTTAAAAGAGTGGCCAATAATATGATGAATGATAAATAGTCAGCTATTTAGCTATCAGATATATGCTGTAAGTACTGCCATAATACAATAAAGGAAGCTATTAATGAAGCTATAGCACTGCTGATATTGTTAGTAACTGTTTTTTTACTTACTCATCAAAATGCACTATTGCTCTAGTTGTGTATCAGTGATGGACATTGAGTTTTTGTTTCTTGATCTTGTTTTTTTGCATCATCCCTTTATCAAGGCAGCTTTTAAATTGTGCATGTCATCATACCAACCTAAAATACAATACTGAATTCTTTATACACAAGGCACAACTTTGTGTAGTAACAACATATCCTCATACCTAAATGATTGAAATATGACAGGATTTGCTGTTTCCTTGCAGTTCAGTTGGGTTTAGGCACAGGCTCTAAAAGTGCAGGCTTAGATTTAAAAAAACAAAACAAAACAAAAAAAACATGGTTTGGGTTAAAATAACTGAGTTAAATGTTACGTACATAATTAACTTACGGTATGTTCATGATGTCCCATTATACTACAAATGATTATTCCAAATAACCCTATTCCTGTTTGACCAGCCCACAGTACTCCATCCGCGGACCTTGAGGATCTTAATTCTACTTCGCCTGACTTTTCCTTGCTACTGTTAGAGGTTGCCACCTAACGAGATATGTTCATATGGGTCATAAAAAGCAGCTTTCACAGTTCACCAATATGGTACTGTTTTTTTTTTTTGTATGTGAACAGGCTTGTTTCTTATGATAAAGAAAACCAGCATACAAGCTCCTTTATCAAACACTCCCTTGAATTTTTGGAGCTCTTTTTTTCCTTTCCCTCTACAGAAATTCAAGATGAGAGTGCCACTTTGATACTGTTTGCTGTAATCTTTGCGGTACCTCATAAATATTTCTGTCAGCCTAAAAAGGTCACAACATTTATTACACAAATCATATTTAAGTGTTTACCTCAGATTACATCCCTGGATGTGCAGTTTGCCTCAGTTTTTCACTGGAAGCCGTGAGGCTATGTCTGTGTGAGTGTGTGTCTGTGTGTGTGTGTGTGTGTGTGTGTGTGTGTGTGTGTGTGTGTGTGTGTGTGTGTGTGTGTGTGTGTGTGTGTTTAATGTATGGTTGAAGGGTGGTGTAAAATGATTGATGAGTAGGCCCATCACATTACAAGGTACATTAAAGGCACATGTCACTTTAAGAGTGATTTGACAAAGAACCACCATAATCTGTTTCTGTGGCAAGAGTCTGTCATAAAGGGGATGTTAGGTTTTCTTTAATTAATTCCAATTACTGCAGAATTGTTTAATGGCCTATAGTATATTGGTATGTATGTATGCTAGAGGTTTGATTGGATTTGTGTCTGCCATTGAAATGCAACTCTGATCCACATCTTATTACTGAGGTGCCATCTATTGTCGTAGGATCAATATTGCTGCATTATAAAAAAGGAAATAAAAATAGTGAGTTCGGTATGAAAATAAGTTTGAAGGCTGGTCACTGACACTCTTTACATCACTATGTCCTTTAAAAGGTTTCTTGGTGACAGTCGTTTCCTCAATTAAACTGTAATGTTACCCCATAACATTAGAATGTGGTTTGAAATACTATCAGAAATGTATACTTGCATAAACATTGACAGGACAGTGCAGTACAGTGTTGAGCCAGGGTCATCTTTTATAAACCACTGCGATTTTTTGGTTTTCTTTCTTTTGGTCCTTAGTCGCTCAAGCTCCTCAAACACCAGATCCCTACGTTTTTATAATTTAACTAACACACACACACACACACACACACACACACACACACACACACACACACACACACACACACACACACACATACAGGATGGATACTGTATATGCTTAGTACATAAATTTTTGTCAGTCATGGGCCCTATATGTGTGCAAGCACGTGTGTGTATGTATGCGTGTGTGTGTGTGTAAATTCATATTCGTTTTTCCTTAATGTTTTAACATGTCCTTAATTTGACTTGCCCGTTCACTTCACCGAACATTTATCCAACTGGAGGCACCGACGGAGCAGGTGAGGACAAACTCCTTGGTGTCAGAATAGATAGCTGGCCACCAAAACTGCACATATTGCATAACAATTTGTGATATGCACAAATTGATATGCATTACCTAGATCCATTTTAGAGAAGATGGTGGCTTGATGGAGTAGTCTGAAAGCAGAGTCGATGAGGGGCAGTGGGTATAAGGTCTTAATGGTAATGTCATTTAAACCTCAGCATTCAATGCAAGGGCGGAGAGAGCCATCCTTCTTTGCCCCCGCAGAAGAATCAAACACCTACTGGCAGGGAGGACGGGAACAGCAAGCAGTCATGAGCAGTCATGAGGCCCGTGAGGAGGTAGTGAACAAGCACAATCCATGCTAAACAAATAACTCAGGTTATGATAGGCTGAAGTAACTAAAGAAAGGACACTGGGTTCCAGAATGGCAGGTGGCGAGAGGTTACAGGGGGCAGCAGAGTGAAGGCAAAGGGAATAACAATGAATACTCCAAATCACAACTCTGGAACCGGTCCCATTCCTCCCTGCCCTCCTGTTGGTCTAATTGCAAAAGACTCGACCGAGAGTGGTTCAAACTGAGGTCGCATAAATGGCTTCATCTCTGGCCCACCTTCCCCACACCAGGAGTAGGGTCATTTGGCCATGGGTGCCTCGCCTCTCCCATTGGGTTTTGTGTCTTGTTCTATTTCATTCTTCCTGACCGCCAGACGGTATGAAATGCCTGGATAAGCATCAAGCGCATGGGCAGATCGAGACATAATACCAACAATGTGCCCTGGGTGACGCAAGCAACCTGATAAAGGGGCACCCAGTGATCGTCTCCTTTTCATCTTCTCTCCTTACACACACACACACACACACACACACACACACACACACACACACATACAGGATGGATACTGTATATGCTTAGTACATATGTTTTTGTTAGGCTGACCAGTGTGCTACCCATCAGCCAGACCATTCTCAGCTGCTGCGCCACCTCACCTGTTCCTCCTCTTGTCGTTAGTGTCTGTCAGTATGTTTACGTGCACAGCTTTGCAACCATAATTCGACTATGCTACTCAATCAGACAACTACAATTTGTTGTTGTCGAGGCTTTCTATGCAGCCTCCCTGCTGCATAGAAAGCCTCGACAAAAATGCTGGATGTGGGTCAGAAGCAAAGACTGGTGGGAGAGAGTGGTTTTATAGGAATTTGATGATGAAGAGTAGAAAGACAACTGTTGCATGACCCGCAGGTCCTTCAACAATGCCACCGAGTGATGGCTATAAGGACTTTGCAAACCGTAAAGGATGGCCTTCGTATGTCCTCCATAATTTTACCATCTGCCTACAGTACATAATCTTATTACTTTACTCATTACAATACCTGTTTTGTTATCTGTTGTTGTTCTTCTAAACTGTCAGTTCATTTATTTTCCCCTGCATCATTTAGTTAATAAACATATATAATTGTTTGTTGTTGTCTGTTCAAGACAGTTCTAATGTGGAGAACTGATGGATCTGTGTAAAGAAATCACTGCTTAAGAATATGAGATTGATTATAGATTCTGAAATTGAATGAATTGATTTGAAATTGATTGGAACTGCTCACGCTAAACTGTTCAAGCCAAACTTGACCAGTTTGTTGCTCCCTTATAGCAATAAACAACACTTTAAAAGAGATAAATGAAAACCTGAAAGGTGCATCACATGAATACAATGTTTGACTAAACGTTGTGCATTGTCTGTTTCCCTGTGTTGAATAGTTACCAAACTTAAGTATTTAACACTTTACATTTTAGAAGCGATGACTGAGGTGCGGTCTCCTTTGGACAGCCTCCAGCTGGAGCTCTGCTGGTCACAGCTCTCTGGGTATAGGTTCATCTGGCTGCAACAGGACATCAAATGTTATCCTGCGCAATATTGTGCAGAACCCAACAGGCCAAAATGATATTGCAAACTTTCTCTGGCGTGTACAATAGGGTTCCCCCCGCGGATCCTAGACAGAGCCATCTGCACTTAAGCAACCTAATGCAGTGCTCTGTTGCAGCGTATTTGTGCATGGTTGAATCTGCACTCCTGCTCTGTTGCAGGGCTACCACATTTAAGAGAGAGAGCCTGGGATTACAAATGACCCGAACGTTCATGAAGTGATAGTTTTTGCAATTGATAAATGCGTAATCATTCGTAGATGGTGGCTTCAGACGTACATGGGTACAATCAGTCGCACCAATCACATTAGGAAACCCAGCAATCTCACAAAATTCTCTCTTAATCACAGGGAGAATTTTGCAGAGCATCATTGTTAGGAAATTGAATGTACTGACAAGAAAGGGACTTGATAACCACCAACACTGCTGACATCAGTTTGCTAATGGTTGGCTGTGACATACCGGACCCATCCCCCATCTCCTGCTGAAAGGTCCCAATGGCCAAAAACCCCAATGTGGAGGGCACCTGCACTGGCACAGGTATGGCATTCAAGCGCTTTCTTTCCTTAACTGAGGCACCAAATTGTGGCATAATTCCAAAAGGATGCTTTGGGAGACGAAAGCAACTTAATAGCCACTCATCACTCTCCATAAAAAGATCCCTGCGGTCCCAAAAAACCCTCTCATGTCTTATGGGTGCATGTAGGTCTTCGAATTGAGCCAGATATGCCATTGTAGAGATGTGATGACTGTCAAAGCTCTTGTTTAAATAGGTAACTGAGTAAGCATCTAACCTTTCACATTGCTTTCAAATTAGTTTAGTTGCTTGTAATTACATCAATTATATGATTATTTATTTATGTAATTTAGAGCAAAAAAACTTAACTTTGTCAATTTCCAGGATGTTGAACGGGTCTCAAACACATTATAACAGCACCAATATGATTATGAACAGTCAGTGGGTACATGTTTAGATTAACAGGAGGACATCGGGGAAACACGTTGAAAAAAAACAAAACACCCCTTTTGGATCCATAGCACCGGCTTTCTATGTGAATTACACAGAGGTTCGTCTTTATGGCTAAGTTACTTGGCTCTGTGTGAACAAACAACAGCGGAGAATTGGTGAACTGCCATTGCAATGATTATGTGCATATTACAGCTGATCAATAAATAAAACAACTCAATCATCACATCTATCAGCAGCAAATGTTCAAATGCCACACGCAATCAGTGGTTAAATTGGCTTTTGTAAGGAGGGGGAGCCCTTCTCCACTCAGTGGCCATTGTTTTTCTGGGTTCCACATTTCTTTTTTTTTTTAAAGTATTTTTTTGGCCTTTTTTCTGGCTTTATTTGATAGTACAGCTTGAAGAGTTGGACAGGAAACAGGGAAAGAGACGGGGAGTGACACGCAGCAAAGGGACCGAGGCCGGGAGTTGAACCCGGGTCCGCTGCAGAGCCTCGGCTCATGGGTCGCACGCGCTACCGACTGAGCTATGCGGCGCCCCAGGGTTCCACATTTCTAATGGTTGACCCACTAGGTTTATAAACATCAAGCAGGATAGAGTGTGAATTTTAAGCCGATTACGAACAGGTGAAATTATAGTTTCATAAGGGAAGATCCTCTTTCACATTCTGCTGTGCTTACTTCACCCCCTGCTGTGCGTCAGCAGCTTCGTGTGCGTGCATGCATGCGTGCACTTGCGCAGTATGCGAGAAGATGCCGGTAGCAGTGAAAACATGGACTGGAGTTTCATTGGTTCAGGTTTTATCTCAATAAACGAGCAGAACGGATTCACTAATGAAGCTCTGACACAGGGATTGACAGGGATCCAAATTAATGATTTTAAAAAGTCATATAATGGTAGTTACACCCATGATTACAATTAAACACTGAAGCAGAGGGAGCTCAGCTCCTGCTGGCTGTACTGACAAGGTGAGGAGGCGGAGCTGAGCTCCAGAGGGCTCCGGCCCAATTTAATCTCTGCATGCAACTGTCCAGCCGTGCAAGAACGAACTCTTCAGATCCTACATATTAAAACTTTATCTGTATATCTTCTAGAGCATGCTGGGTTCAAGGCGACTTTAATGGCTACCATCAGCAGCCAAGGCCCTGAGACACCTGCCTCTGACTGGGAACGTTATCCCGGCCAAGGATTACTCCAAATACACAGAAGGCAAATTAACAAAAGAGTCTCACCTGACCTATCTTACCTCAGGAGCAGTCGCTCACAAAAGGTAGCACACTGGCAAAATGAACAACCAGTTCTTACCACAGCAGCTACTGCAGATGGACAACTTCCGCCAACAGTTTCCCAGGCTCCTTTCACAATCATGGACAAGCTCCCAAATATGTTACATCTGGGTAAGGCCAGGGAATTAGGGAGTAACATACTAAAAATAAAACCGAGCATAAAGGAGGGACAAATAACAGGATGTAGTTGTCAGTCTAGAAGATAGTCTATTTACAAAAAATAACACCAATCAACAATGATAGATTTCTCCAGAAGAAACTGTGCGATCTACAGCTCTGTCACTCTGGCTCCGTCACACCACAGCTGCCCAGCTCACTGGCACCAGCAGCACTTTATATCATTGGGCCTGAGTTGCAAGTAGAAGTAGGTTTGGACTGCCACACATTGGCAAGGAGGAGTGGGAGAACGAGAGTGACACTAGAACACAACACAAACACACCTACAACACTAGGTCTGTAACAAATATGTTTGTTGTAAGTTTTGTGTAAATGCTATATTTTAATCAGTAAACTTTTTGTTTCTTTCCTGGAGAGAGTTCCTCTGTTTTAATAGGATTGTGCTGCTTCCTTCACTGTCCATCAATGGCAAGACCAAAGTGAGAGAGGGAGAGAGTAAGCAGTGTGTCAAGTTGCTACTAATGGACCATTAGCTTAAATAACTCCTGTTTAATACTTGATTAATCAAGCTCAGAGCGTCTCATGTTGCGCTTTGAGGGAGGGTTGCACAACGAATTTCTAAACTGAACGAGTGTGAATGCAGGATACATGCTGGGGACTTTTTTTTTTGTCTTACACGGTTAATAGATTAAAGCCATTACAATCCACTACTTATTGATCAAATGTAGAACATTACCACAGACTGCATCAAGCCAAAAGGTACTGAGCCTCAACCTCGTCTGCTGTGTGGTAATGAGACACGCAGGATGGTTTCATCACACAATGCATGTTCAAATGTGATTGGTTTCTACTCAACACCACATGGTCTCTTTTTTTCGTAATGTCAGGGTCCTGCATTATCATACAAACAAATGAGTGAACTATTAATTAAACTTGCATTTCTTCTGTATATATCTATACCAGCAGAACAGGCTAAAACACATCATTAGCATTCATTTGGAGTTGTGTTTGTGGCCACCCAACAAGTGTATCACTTTTCTTGCAGCTCTATTTGGTTTCAACCAATTCCTGAGAAAAATCAAATCAAATCTTGCTTTAACTGGTATAAGCACCACTTTGTTGGCCAGCTTGCCATTTTTCTGGCTGCTGTTTGGTGCTGTGCAGGTACAGTTGGTTTTTCAGCTTTTTTCCTATCAAAAAAGAGGCTGCTGAGAAACAAGTCAAATTAGGTTTGAGGCCATAAAAAACCAACAATGTAAAAGCATTGGTGACTGGGCTTTGAGTGACAGCCCTTAAAAGCCCTGCTATTGGCGGCTAGTCATTTTATCTGTCATTATAATAGACAATACAAAAAATGCTGACAGAAGAGCCACCATTCTGATCATAACTTATATATGTCCATCCATCCATTCATTGTCTATAACTGATTATAGGATCTGAGGGGGCTGAAGTTGAATTTAGGTGAAACTGAGTAAGCAGCAGGGTACACCCTTGACAGGTTGTCAGTTCAACCCAGGGCTTACATATGGAGACAAAAAAAACATTCACAATATGGGGAATTTAGAGTCTAACCTCTGTGTCCTTGTACTGTCAAAGGAGGCCTGAGTAGCTGAAGGAAAGCCGTGCAGACACAGGGAGAAAATCCAAACTCCTCAGAGAAATTCTAACCTAGAGCCCTCTTGCAGTGACAATGCTAACCGCAGCTTCACTGTGTCACCCCTGTAAATGGGGGCACTAAGTAATGCAATTGTCTTTTTAAGCTTCAGATATTTTTATGAATAAATACAAATTTTGGCCTGGTTCTCCGTGATCATGAAAACTAAAGACAATTTCACTGGACCATTAATTTGTCCACGAGATTCGTGGCTAACATCATAATCGTAGGTCCAGTCGGGGCAAAGCAACTGATGAAACTACATGATGGACAGATATTCTGCCAAAATTGGTTACATTGTTTCATTGTTTTCTACACCAAGTTAGCTGAAAAGCAGTGTTACACTGCTCTCTCTGGTTCAGAGTCTCAAGTCTATTTTTATCTCTTTACAGAAAGCTCTGTTACATCTGTTACAACCCAACCACTAGTGACATCATGGTGTACTGACGCACTGGGAATATAAAAACAGTCATTTTTCTACTTAGTCTAATAAGTAAACAAACAAAAAAAAAATACAAGAAAGGGGTGACACTTCTACATCCGTTTTCCTTACCAAGCAGAAATGTACAACTGTACACCAGATGAATTCAAGTTTCTATTTTAACTAAGACAAGCTTAATTTAATGTGTTAACTCATTGTAAAACACACTATATTTAAACTGGACCCAAACAAGATAAATCTCACCAAAACAGTCTTGGTTTGTCTTTCCACAGTAATCTCTGGTTTGGTCAAAATAAATCCTCAGTTCAGCAAGTGAGATACCCTGTTATCATGCCTATCCTGTCTCCGCCTGCTGTGTCTTCTCGTCCCCAGAGTTGCAGTACTGGTCAGAGTACCTCTGCACAGTATCCCCTGTCTCCAAACTAGCATCCGTTGGTGTCAGACGCTGTGTTCAGTTCAGTCCGGTGTTCAGTCATGTTTTCTCGGAGACAGCTGAACCTGGTTAAATTAGCCCCATTGACTGCAGTAAGTCCGCCCATCATCCAAGGTTGCAATCCAGGCAGACTCCTGGTATCTAATAGGGCCATTCTCAATCTCAGCAGTTACCTCAGTGAGCACATTGTTATCATAACCAATTGAAACTACTTCCAGAGGAATTTAGCCAGTTTTCACTCTAGATACTTAATTGTGCCACATGTTTGCCAGTTGCACAACTTGTAGATAGTGAGAGTTCTGGGTGTTATTAAAAGGGTTTTGCTGGATGGTCTTTTTAAACTAGTGACAGAAGGTCACAGTTTCCCATTCTTCTAGATAGAGAGAGGACACATAGTAACATACACATACTAAAACATGAACACATAGAGGCAGTCTCCGTCACGCACCATCCATTAAAACACCAACCTGCCTCCATAATTAAAGAGTCTGGTTGGAACAGTTGTGTGCGAGGTGTGGTGGGACTGTGGGACGGAATAAAGCAGGATTGTAAGTGACAGTAACATTTTCTGCGACACATTCAAACACAGTGCTCCTCTTTAAAAATACATCTTGTTGTGCAGCAACTGTGTGGCTTTACAAAGCTCCTCATCAGGCCCTTATGGGAGACCATCAGACTTTACACTGACATGCATCTAGGCAGCCCGCACACACTAACGTGTCATTTTTGTTGACTGAATTTACATGAAAAAGATTATGTATTTCTGCTTAATTGATAAGTAGGGTGATATAATGTAGTTTCTTTTCGTCATGTCACTAAATAACAGTAATAATTCTATCCTCTATGCCATAAGGCTCCATTGTTGTCCACAAACATTTAAAAACACATCTGATATAGCTGATATACCCCCACTGGTGTTGTTCCTGGAACATCAGAATGAATGTTGCTCCAGGAACGATACAATGCTGTGTGTTACTTAACAAAGTGACATGTCCTGTCTGTCTGTCTGTCTGTCTGTCTGTCTGTCTGTCTGTCAATCTCTTCTAGTCCATTTCAAAGCATGCACCCACACACACCCACCCACCCACAACCAGACACACACACACACACACACACACACACACACACACACACACACACACACACACTAGGAAGATACAGGATCCTGTTCCGGCAGGATCTGTCACAAATTAAGCACTATGTGTAATACATTGTTATCAACAGGTGCGAACAATGGCTAATTTGACCAGAACTGGTTTTCCGACTTGTTGTACTGTACAGGTATGAAGTCATTCCCAGCTCTGACTTCCAAGGTAAAAGGAATGCACCATTATACTTTATTATTATTATTGTTATTTTTTTTTTTGTGGGGGGGGGTACCGAACACTATGCAGGAACATCAGCTCTGCAGCAGCCACGTACAAACGCCAACAGCAGATGAATCAGAAAGAAAAGCAGCAGTGGCAGAGCAAGTATGGCTCCCAAGCATCTGGCAGTGCTCAGCAGACCAAAAGACAGACAGCTGAAGAAGAGAAGAGGGCAAGGCTTAGACATGTGGTAAAACAGCGAAAGCGGGCCATGGAGACAGGCACTAGTATCAGGGCCGTATTTTTGGTGAACTGAACCAGTGTGAACGGATAAGCCGGCGGCGCGGAGCAGGGGAATGTTGCTCTGACAGTCTGATATCTGACTCAACTTAACACAGAGAAATTTCCCACAAAGCAAGGTTAAATGACCAAACAAAAGTAACGTAGTATCTGTAGCTGTCTTTAGCAACTTACATGAGAAAAAAATACCACAGCTGTATGTGGAGCAGCGCCCGTCCTACCTGCTCTTCCTCATATTTTAGCCAGAAAAACAGCGTCTTTGACGGGCAAAAAAAATTTTACTCACCGAGTGTTTGTTTTGAAAATAAATCATTGTGACTGTCAGCCCTCCAGACTGAGACTTCAGTGAACTTTCCCCGGTAAAGAGCCTCGCAAGTGATGCAGACAACAACCAGTTTACTGATGGTGATTATGTAATTATGTAACTTTGTCACTTTCCAGGATGTTTGATGGGTCAGGATCTCAATCACTACACATTATAACAGCATCCACATGATTATAAACTGTCCGCAGGTTTAGATTGACAGGGGGGATACCTGGGAAACACCTTGAAAACACACACTGACGTCAATGCGTGACCTATACCGTCACCCCTCTTTAGGAGCCGCAGTGCCCGGATTTCTGTGTGAATTACACAGCGGTTTGTCTTTAAGGCTGAGACGCTTCGCTCTTTGTGAATCACCAAAGGCGAAGAATTGGCGAACCAACACTGCGGAGATAATGCGGTGATGCGAAGAAGAAATAATGAGACCCCCCTAACCCCTACCCCTTCCCACCCATATTCATCTTGTCAAAACACACTCTTTAAAGGCTTTCTTTTTTTCATTCTGCAGCAGATTGCGGTATTAAAGTTGTGTTGTTGCGCATTTCATGAGAGAAGTGGTCAGTCTCATTTCTTACATAGCATAATGTGACCATGTATAGATAGATACTTTATTATACATTCATACTGTCATGTAATTCTGCTAGATTTTTCTCTCAACATGCATCAGATTGATCCTTTTAAATATGAAATATTCAAAATTTTCTTTTGCCGTATCCCTCTCACCTTTTTCACCCCGACCTGTTTTCATGCCTGAACATCTGTTTATCTATGTGACATGGTCTATTTTAACCCAAACAATGATTTGCTAAAATGGTTTAGTTGCCTAAACCTTACCAAACTATAACAGTGCATTGTAAAGAAACTGAAAATAAAAAGTGACCCAAGTGTATAAATAAGAAGTGAATAGTATTTAAATCCCCAAATGGGATACAAACCCCATTCTCCTGGCCAAAGTTTTATGTCACCATTTTGTTGGTTGAAATAGTGTCCTGAACCATCGTTAATGACCGTGTTCCAGGAACAACACCTATATGGCAATATAAGATAGAACAGGGAGTCAAACTGACTGACATGTTCCTTCATTAACATGAACACACACACTATAGTTTAATGACTTGAATCAGTGTTACAACCAGCTCAGAAGATCGCAAACATTTGAACTATATTTTTATGAAATTGAACTGAAACCAAATTAGGCCAAATGTAAAGCAAATCCAAATGAACAAAACCAAAATAAAACCTGCAAGTAGGGAGTGCAAGAGAGAGCGATCCCAGCATTCTTATAGCAGGTGCAGCGATCAGAGGATGTTACTTCGGGTGTGACACAGTGTCCTGACATCCTGCCTCAGTACTGGAACAGGTGAAAACACAGGTTATCATTACCAGAGTAGTAGGGGTGTCACACCCACATACATTGTCCTGCTACCTAATAACACTCACAAAAGCACCACATGTGGATTTATCTGTAAATATAGTCTCCAAGAAATATACCACTATTAGAGTAGCATTTGAAAAAAAAAAAAAAAAAAGAAAAAACAGTGCCCATGTATTTTTGAGCCATTTGCAAGATTACTTCATCAGTACAAACCAATGGGTTTGGAGCTGAGTGCCACTAACAAAGATGTCAAAGAGAATTGTGAGACAAACATATTGTTTTTTTTTTGTTTTTTTTTCTCTTTTCAGATTCAGTGCATGCTCTCCTTTTATCTAATTATGCTTCCTTGTATCTTCCCTCCTCCATCCTCCTCCTCGTGACCCATACGTCGCCCGGGGTCCGCCAATCGAGGATGTTCCAATCACTTAAATGCCTCTCTGAGCAGATGAGGACTGGGGAGAAACAAGACCTCCAGCTGAGATTGCAGAGAGGGAACATAAATGTATTCATGCGAAAAGCCATCCTTCAATGGGATCAGCAAAACCTTCAAAGGGTATGTGCACATTGAGTGGTCACCACAGCTGATCTGTTGGAACAGTGACAGGAGCAGGCTACTGTGGAAGAAGATTACTGGAATATCATTATTATTGTTTTACTGCACTAATGCAGTGGACAACTACCTATGGGGACAGGAATAATATCACAATAACAACAACAATAATATCGTTGTGTTCCATAAGAGAAAGCTTTCATTCATATGTTGGTGTCATTTCCTTTCAGCCACGATGTCCATGTGTCCTACGGACCTCAACATACTCTAGATTAATACAAAATAAAAAAAAGTGATATTGATTAAACCAATAAAAGTAGACACTAATAATTACAAGGCCGATAAATCCAAACCATTATTCAAAAAAGTACAGTACATTTTCATACTTTCATGCAGGCTTGTAAAACTTTAAGTAATCACCGCAGTGATACGGTCAGATCTTTTATCAAACTTAACAGCTCAACAGTGTTGCCATTGCTTTGGTTAATCCACAGGCCTCGCTAGGAACAGCTCAGAGTTTGTAAAGTTCGCGTTCAGAAGTTCTAAATGGGTATTGCATAAGAAATCCTACAAATCAAATGACAAACTAGATTGTCATGTACAAGGCACCCAAATACACCATATGTCCATGCATTATTCACTGAGAAAATAAGGGAACAAAAATTGAAAAGTACCCCATCTCACAATGTCAAAGAACGTAGGAAAAGTTCCTGGATCTGTCCTTTTATCCAGAACAAGAATCCTAGGGTCTATTCCATCCTCTTTCCAAATTTTGTAGAAATCTGTTAAATAGTTTTGTGTAATCTTGCAAAAACTATGCGTTACAGATAGGTAACATCCGAGCGTCATCCGAGTAAAAAGCAAATTGGATTAGCTGACTGAAGTTTGTTCAATCAAGTTTATATAAACATGATCTGTAAATGATTCTCTTTTTCCTGTGATCAAAGGCATTGATCTGAAGCTCAATTATAAGGCTGTTCTACAAATACTTTATCTCATAAATAATGAATAAAGTAAATCTGATAAACCTATATCAATTTCAGGCTTTAATTAACAACTTGCTGTTTGTCCCGCTCACTCTTGCTCACCATCATGTCTGTGTTATGGTCTTTTCTGATTTGCTGGACTATTTTTTCACTTCATAATTAAGAAATACATTTGACTTTGATAACTCAGAAATATGAGTAGCAAACTAGTCTATCTAGCTAACATGTCAATGATAATAAAGTCATGACAATCACGGAGCCATTTATGTATCTATACGATGATAAAGTCATGACACAAGATTTCAGTGCAGACATGCTTCCTTACCTCATGCCCCTCCATGAAATATGTCCTGCCCTGTGCACTGCTTGACTAGCTGCCTGCAGGGTTGCTTGAGCCTGTGATTGGTCGCTGAGTTCCTTGCTGGAAACAGCATCAAGCTGACCAGTCCAGTTGTCCTATGCTGGCTCCTTTTGCTTGTTCAGTTTTCAGGCTGCTTTTCCTAAACCTGCATCATTAGTCTATCTGCTCAACTTCCTCTTGACTTGATGCGTTATTACTCCACATACAAATCTAACAGAGCTCAGTTATACTTTATCCACCAAAGTGACAAATGGCATCTGGAACGAGCCATCAACGTCTTTATTTTGTTGTGAAAAAATCCCAGTTAACCCATGGTCATGTAGTAATTTAAAAGGTGGCCAAGATTTGACAGATTTGAAAGAGTCCACCAGCAGATGGGGATGTAGTGATGCTAAGAGCCATCACACTGGACAATGGCGAGTGGCCTGTAGATTCCACACTAGTTCCAGTAGAAATGGTTGAGATCAGTGATGGGTGTTCCAGTCTTCACTCCCACTGTGCAGTGAGTCATCCTCTCAACTCCCTCAGACACTTGTTTACAATTTTTCTTCACTCGGGAGATGCTTGTCCTTTAAAAAGACTAGCAATACGCATTTTGTATCAATTTCAGGTAAAGAATCACACTTCATCTATACTTACAGTTTGGAATCATCACTAATCATGGTAGTGAAAATGATGGATATATAGTTACATACTACTTGATTCATGTCTTGTGTGTCTGCCCAAGTGAAAAAAAATCTGAATTGTAGTACAGCTCCTTGTAAACCCAAACCCTTTCATAATTGGTCTGCTGTCCTCATCCTTCCCTTGAACCAAGTCTAATGACATCAAACAGCCCATGGTGCAGAAGAGAAGCTCAGTTTGCAATGCTACATTACAATATGACCTAAATGTGTGTTTGGTCTGCTTGAGTTCTGTGCAATCAGTTATGCTTGCCTGCAAAGTCTCATAGCGCACACAGTCATTCAGGGGAAGGACGAATGTGTCTTTTCTCTTCTGTTTGGTGCTCACAATGAAAGACATGTCAGTGGATACAGTCAGTTATTGTACTGGCCTCATCCAGTCACGGAGAGGAAGGAAACACACCCAGCATACACAAGCTACAGCAGGACACTAATAATGGCTTCTTGCTGTGGGGGTAATAAATGTGTTCTCAATGTGAATTTCAACACACTATTTATATGAGTTATTATAGTATTAATAAGTCTTTTAGTTTTAGTGCCACTCCAAAAAACAGACAGTGTGATAGATATTCAATGTGAACATATATGTTATGGTGGGAGTGTATTTCTAGTACCCAAATTTCATGAAATGACTGGGGTTGCAGGTACCTCCGCAATACCCAAAGTACCAAGTTTTTGGTTTTAGGGTACTGTGGACCCACTGTGGAGGGGCGTCTGGAAGAGGGCCAAAGTCAGTTCGGACAATGAAAGATGACACCCTCTGGAGGCCGACAGCGAAGGCTAAGACTCTTAAGAGGGGAGCACCTTGGGCTGAGGTGAGGGTTTGGTCTGGGTTGGTGGCGGGGCTTGAGCTGAGACGTGGGTTTGGGCTGGAACGCTGGGCAGCAGCGAAGACAATGCCCCGGGCCGCTGCGAAGACGACGCCCAGAGTTGCGGCAGGGAGCTAAAACACAGAGAGCCAGGATGTGGCCGGGAAAATCGCTTTCTTGGAGGGGGGTATCTTGTAGGCCAGCAGGCTGGTGGCTAGCAGCCGCCTGAGAGTCACTGCTATTGAGGTTCACAGGTAAGTCCTGAAACCAGTAAATCATTTTCAGGCCGGTAACTGCTGGGTACAAATTTATGAGTAGATTACTCTGTTACAGTGGGAGTACCAAATGCAGAGAATGGAGACAGGAAGTAGTGAGCAAATTATTTACAGCTGGTACTCTCCAGAGGGCAATGTGGATGAGATGGCCGGGGTTGCAAGTAGGTGGGCAGGCAGGCAACAGAGCAGAACAGCACTGGAGATTTTGTATGGGACACCATAATCTGGCACGGGAGTGGTGGAGAGTTCAGGTAAATAAAGCCAGTGGGTGATGAGTTGATCCTCCTCAGGTGTGCCACTCTGCTGCTGCTGTTGCCACCACACTCACGGACACACACACACACACACACACACACACACACACACACACACACACACACACACACACACACACACACACACACAGGGAAGGAGCAGGTGAGGGAGAAAGGAGGGTTAAATGCAGAACACAGAAAACAGAAACACAGCCAGGCTGCCACAGCAGCACTGTGACAATATGTGTGGATTCTCCTGCTACACTCAGCTGAACACACACAGATGAGCCATCCTCCTCTGCCTGTGTCCCAAAGGATGAGAGCATCAAAGGCTTTATTAAAAAACTTCCTCTTTTAAAATTTGGTTTTCCAAAATATAAAAGTGCACTTCAGAAAAAATATACTACTGTAAAATATTTACTAATACACCAACATGTTCATTGCCTTGCCTGATTAAGGGAGCTCTGATATTAATTGCTTTCATACTGCTCGATAGCTTAATCAAACAGTTTATCAATGTATTTGTTGATTTTTATTTTATATGAATAATCTGAATCTGCAAATGGTAAATGCAGTTTTCAAATAAATTTAGTGGTATTTTATTTTTTTCTAAAATATTTGCCTCCTTAGTTTGACAGAGTACAAGTATCAATAATCAGAAAATTAAAATACTCAACTAAAGTACCTGTCAAGTACTTTAAAAGTGTCTTTGTACAGTACCTGGCTTAGATGTAAATAATTATTTCAGAAAAAGTCAGAGTCAGGTGCTCCAACACATACTTTACTAATGTTGCAACAGTTAATTTTTTGACACTGAGCCAAGGTGCAACAAATAACGCCTTAGCATATAATTCATTTGCTAATTGACAGGCTATATAACGGACCAGCTCATGCAGATGCACTTGTACTAACGCATTCAGATTAGCTCAAAGAGACTCATTAGCATATGTTATAATTGGCTAACGTTATGTGTAACATTTAAAAACACCAACTCATGTGTTAGATGATGCTTTCAGACGGGCCATAGACAGGCTAATGTTATCATTACAACAAATTCAAGCATTCTCAGTGGTGTAACTGGGAGACATGGCGTGCTTGTCACAACAGAAACAGATTGTAAGAATGTGGTATTTTTGACACTTCACTGTAGAGGATTGTGATGTTGGCTGCTTTACCCTCCTAATGCAGCTCCACCAGCTCGCTGACGCTTCTCCCCTCCTCTGCTTTGTCTCTGCGTCTGTCAGTGTCACTAAGCCATCAGTGTTGATTGACTATTACTCGTGTGGCCTGCAACGTCAACGGTCCCAAATGCCAAGCTGAGCACCACTAGTAGTCGCAGTTCAGCACCAGCAAGTTAGACTGAAAAATCCCCTCCCTTCTTCCTTTGCTCCCTCAAGCGCCCTGCCCTCTGTACCACTGCTGCTCTCAGGACCCAAATGCAAAGAATGGCGACAGGAAGTAGTGAGTAAATGATTTATTCTACAAATGGTGCTCTCAAGGGTAGCGTGGATGAGATGACTGGGGATGCAGGTAGGTAGGGGGGTGAAAGGTAGAGCACAGAAAACAGAAAAACAACCAGGCTGCGACACTTCGGGACAAACACCAGACTAATGATAACTGATAATAACTGTTTTACAAAAGAAAGAATGAAGGATAATCAGGCGTGAAGGAGGTGTTGAAACATATTACTCTACATCTGTTGACTGAATGTGCACCTACTGATTAAACTACTGTATTGTGATGATGTCAAGTGTGAAAATGTGACCACAAGTGTAAGAACGAAAAAATGTACCCAAATATATTACATTTTTATTACTTAAAAAAAAAAAAAAATACAGTGATGAGATATAATGGGATATATCACAAAAGAAATGTGGTTGTTTAAAAGCCTGAGGCCATAGTTACTAAGAGCTAATGGTGTATGCAGAGGAAAGCAGCTCTTTTTTTTAAAAAAAATACCAAAGGAGTGAGACCAGGAGCTGCTGTTGTCAGGCACAGCAGAGCGCAGCGAGGCACGTACAAAGGCAGGAGGTACTAGTGTCACGTAAACCAAGGTACGAACATGTGCAGAGGGAAGAACGGGGGCTTCCAGACAAAAATACCTGTGTCAGCAGAGGTGAGGAAGAGTATTGGTTAAGACCCATGAGGCCATGGGAAGACATTCCCAGTTATTTGGGCTTAAAAGAAGACACTCAATGCTCAGAACCTCAGATCAGTTGTTCATGGACTTTGTCTGTTTATGATCTCGTGCTTTGTCTGCCAACAAATCAAGCTCTACTGCACCCAGCCTTGAAGACTCCTGGTGAATTTTTGACCTTTGACATTTTTTTGAGCAAACAAGAAAAGAGAAGTCGAGACACGACATCGGCTAGAGGCTCATTCTCTTTATTAAAAAAAAAAAATGGTGCACCGTTAAGACAACATTAAAATATGAGTCAGGCCTTTGCAGCTTTACTACATCTGTTTAAATGGCTGCCACAACCAAGAAAAGAGAAGTAATACATGGATAAAAGGACTCAATCATATTGATCCTATCTAGTGTTCATGGCTTTGTAATAGAGGTTATGGATGGAAGATGAATACATGCTGAATGTTAGCAAAGATGGTAAAAACAAGCACACTGTGTTCATTTACATCATATTATATTATCTTGGCCTGGAGTCCAACAACAACAGTTTATGTTGCAACAGTGTGATATGGGTTTATGGGTCACGCTTAGATTACCACCACTGACAACTCTTTTAATGAGAAGGCCTCAAGGGAGCCTCATTAAAAAGTGAAACAATAATTAGCTACAGCCAGCATCCACTGGTAAGTCTAGACTCCCACAGACTCGCCATGTTTTACCACCAAATGAAACCATAAGTCAAATTCTGGCAATCCTTTATATTCTCTACGATCTTCATGGATCTGAAGGGTCGGCCACCCTCAGCTTTGACCATAGGTCATACATAATGATTTTGACTTTAATGAGTGGACAACTATTATAATAGTTGTTCGATTATTCAGGGATCTATGGAAACTCACAGCAAATACTAAAGAAGACAAAAACAGACATTTTCTTGTATTAACTCATATTTCTGAATTCAGAATCTTGTCATTTACACAGCTTGGAGATGGTCATCTCTTATGGTAAGGATTAATGAATGATAACAATTTTATCTTGCATGTGGTATTTTATAGTCTTTCTTAGTAGGATGTACATAATTAGAACATATTCAAATCATTTGAAAATGACTGTCACTTGTTTCCTTGGTTAAGTCTATGCACTTCATATCAGAGCCAACCCTTTGAAAAGTATGCTGCTGTCTTATAGAGTTTGGAATGTCTTAATTATACACCATCATTACTTGGTTACTATTCATTTACACACAGTATGAACATCAATTAGCAGATTCTCCCTCTGCTCTACATTAGTTTACATGCAAAAAATCTAATACTGTATATGATTTAAAGTAAATCAGCTTAACCTTGTAAACACAACGTTAGGGTCCTTTAAGGGGGCAAACCATGTAAACACTGGAAAAGTCAACTCACCATATCAACAGAAAGTATCCTTTCACAGCGTGTGCTGTGTCAGCTTTGTTTGTGTTTGTTTTCTTTTCGGTTGCATCTCATCTCCTCCTGCTCACCTGCCTGCCCTCCTCTTCGTCGCTCCCCTTTGTTGTTAAAATAAAGCTTTTTATTTTGCACAAAGCCTCGTCTCTCTGATTTTGGGTCTGCAGGTACCAAAACCTAACAATATTGAGTTGCAGAGATGTCTGCTGCTAATTCATCCTAAAACACACCTCATTATACTCAACATGAACAAAATCAAACTCACCGAAACAGGATTGTCTTTGCAAAAACTATGTAGCTCTTATGAAAAAAAGAGGAAAATATCAGAACAGACAAGTGCTCTCAAGAGTCTGTTCATGTAAAACATTACAGAATATTTCCCATGACAGCAGTCGACTGACAGTTTTAAGAGCTACCACTGCTAGTTAAATAAGCAGCTATCACCCATGGTGCGCTTAATAGAGAAAACTACAGGTTGGATCTACTTGTGATTCCCTATAAAAAAATAAATAAAAAAAAAAAACTGAGACAAAGCTAGCGTCAATCAATCAATCAATCAATCAATCAATCAATCAATCAATCAATCAATCAATCAATCAATCAATCAATCAATCAATCAAAACAAACAAAAAAAACAATGCTACAAAATAAAAAGGCTTATGCAAAATAACAGTGGCTACTAGATGGTGACACGGGAGTGGATTTTCACTCCTGTCCCATCCCACTCCCACAGAAAAAAGTCTTGTCCCATCCCAATCCCAGGCCAGAGAAAAAAAAAAAAAAATCCTGTCTCATCCCACTCCTGGTAAAATGACTCCCACTCCCTAGACTCTTCTACACTGAATTTGATTCGATCTTCTCCCCATTCTTTTTAGATCACTTTGTGTTCTGAAGTGTTATTTTAAAAGTCATATTGTATTGAGATTATTATTGTGTATTTTCACAGTCCTGTATTTCATTAGTTTTCTGACAAACTGCAACTTCTTTGAATTGAAAACAAAACAAACAGCATATGTGTAATTCATGGCCAGTTCGAACAGGATTACAGAAAAACTGTGAATTTTCCTCCATTCACTGCCATACATTCAACGGTGGTCCTCCACAAGGAGCATGACTCCGGCTCTCTATTGGAGAAAAAGTAAGAAAGTAAAGAGTTTTTTTTCCACCATGGCCATATTAATAATGACAACAATGTCAGTGAGTTTTACACAGAGATGTTAAATTTGTTTGGATAAAATTACACTCAGTCCCGCACTTCGACTTATAGCTTGTCTCTCACTTGACCCTCTCCTTTCTTTTCTTTATTTTCCTCATGATTACAACATAAAGATCTCATATTTAGGGAAGCTAAGATTATAACAGACTATAAAGAGTAGCCTACACTAATGCCTTTACATTGCTTTGACAGAAAATGGTCAATGCAATGTCAGACTACAAAAAAACACCATTGATGTCCTCTGTCCGTGCAGCAATCGAGCCTTTGCAGAGCAGAATCCTACTTGCCACTTCTTCTGTATTTATGCAAAGACTTGAGAGAGCACAAAGAAGACTCCTGGGACTGTGTTGAGCAACAATGAACAAAGGCCATTAATCAGAGTCAGGTTTTCCTCCAAGATTAAACTGTCACTGAAGAACACTGCATCCTTTGCATCCCCAGTCTTCGCGGTCTTGCCATTATAAAACATTTATTTGCGAAGATACTGCATAAGTGCAAGTGTATAAAAAATAATTAGAGGGAAGGAGCAGTGGCAGTGAAGGAGCACAGCCCCTCACGGAGGACATTTCCAATTAATTGACTTTAAGGCACCATAATGTGCTGTTTTCCTCTCCCACTCTTCATAATGGCTGCCACCTCACTGCTGTACAGTCAATTAAAACATAATAAAATTGACTTAAGCAGTCAGCACTCAGTGATTAGGTTTCCTCAAGACAATTACATTTAAGAAAGAAAGGAGAGAATCATATTTTTTTTTGTTCTTCATTTCCCGCTGTCACATTAATTTTGTTGTAGTTAATGGCATGTCACTTGTTACAATGAATAGCATACAGATGTTCATAATCATCTAGGTGTCTTAGATGCTCTATGTTTGTGCACCAGGCAGGCTTTTCTCGGTGTCGTGAAAATGTGTTTGTTAGAGTTTTGGCTGTATTATCTGTTTGGCAGTGATTGAGTATGGCAGTAAAAAGGCACTGAGAGAGACACGGGAATGTGGGATGATTGCCGTTTGGCTTCGCAGAGAGCCGAGGTAATTTCCCTTGTCGCCAACTTAACTCTGTCGTTTGTCAGCCACCACTTGCGCTGCTGGCAGCTATTGTGCCAACAGCAGTCAATCACGAAGATTATGAATCTGAGCCGCAGTCAATCGCCCCGCTTGTGAATCCGAACAGCAGTCAGCGGCTCAGTGTAGGAATCCATTGACTCATGTGGTCGTTTCAAGTGGTCACATGAATATCTGACTGCAGGACATCCTGAAGGCAGGCGGGCAATAGACATACCTTAAAGGAAAAGGGTGGCTCTGTTTCCAAACTATCAGTCTATCTTGGAAATCATCCAGAAAAGTTGACACTGATGGAATCAAAATGCCAAGAAGCCTTAAATACGATGATGAAGCCCTTCTTCACTGAACTTGGTGATTCGTTGCAAAATATCAATACGCTACTAAAATGCAATTGAAAATCAAATCTTAGTGAAAACACTGTCGTTACACTCACGAGGCCCAACCATCCCATTTAATTCAATCAAGCCTTATCCAATATCAAGTGAAATATTTTTAATCCCACTAGATTTTTTTTGATCCTTGTGAATTGTACTCACTCAGAGATAACAGCCACCTTAGTACGGCTGATCTTTAATTCATCTAGATCCATGCATTTCCCTGAAAAATGAATGAAATCTGAATCCACACCTGAAGTTAATGGAGTCTATTCTTGGTTGAGACCAATCCTCCGTCCAAGTTTCTGGAAAATCTGCCCTGTAGTTTTTGTGTCATTCTGCTGTCAAACCAACCAACAAAGTACTTTTTGCTTCACCAAGCCACTGTGGCTGCCTTTCAAGAAGCTTTTACAAATGGATCAGGATATCCAACTATAAGACTCTGCATATTCAGAGATGAAATATTCCAGAGACCTTGTAACAGATGTGTGCCTGTATTAGAGGCTTGTCCTGGACTATTTTCTTAATCCCGGTCTTGCCCACTCCTGCTGGATTTTAGCTAGTACTGCCTGCTGTGTGTTCTACTCTAACCTAATCTTGAGAAGTGTGTCCACGTCTGCCTGTACCTGCCTTAATTTTGTGTCTTCTCCTGTTCTGCAGGAAAAACAACAGTGTGTGATATTAATAAAGAACTGCATACCTGTCTGAATATCACAGTGATATTGTTGTGAATTTTTAGTCTGTACTTTGACACACTTTTCACAATAAATTCCAATTCTTTTTCATTTGATTTTTTTATCAAAGCAAAAAGCAAATGGACAAATTTGTAAATAATTCATCTTTAAACTCAATGGTAATAGAGAAAATGATAATGTTAATGAAGAAAAGGGAGCTTGTTACCTTTCTGATAGCAGCCCTTCATCTGACAGCTCCTTCTTGTTCCATTAGTCCAGCAGTATGAATCTACTCAGACATATTTACAACCGATCCACCATCCACACTTTTTTTTTTTTTTTTTTAACCCTTTACATAGCCAGTGCCGGATAGTCCAATCCATCCTCAAAACAAGTCTGACTGGATCTAAAATAGTATGATAAGTAAAGCCATCTATTCTACCGGACAGATTTTGAATTATTGTGCTGTTTCATCATTAGCGGTTTTGAAATGTAAGATGTGTATACATTTACAATTACATTTAGGCATCTAGCAGATGCTTTTGTCCAAAGCACCTTACAATAAGTACATTCGTCATGAGAAAGTAATCACATATCACTATAGATAGAGTATAAAAGAAAGAATTCAAGTCAAGTCCTCATCTGAGGATCGTAGCAGCGACTTATTAAGGATACCTTAAGTGCTTAACTGATATTATTGAAGTGCTAATGATAAGAACATACAAGTGCAAATATTTTTAATTTTTTGGGGGGGGGTTGGGGGCGAGTCCTGCTTTACGAGGTCGAGGTGAAGTCTGAACAAATGAGTCTTGAGTCTTTTGAGGAAGATGGAAAGTGATTCAGCTGTCCTGACATTGGTCAGGGGTGCTTTCCACCCCCTTGAGGTGCCAAAACATAGAAGGGACATGCTCTTGCGCAGGCTCTGGCACGGTCTTTGAGTAAATGAGGAGCTGACGTCTTTTATTTTCTTGGTAAAGTAAGTTGCAAATTCATCAGCAGTGAAGGAGGGAGGAGGGGGAGGGTTTAGAGTGGTAAGGAGAAAACAGAATAAGGAGAAAAGTTTTTTTGAGGTTGGACTTGATCTTTGACAGACAGAAGGCGTATTTGGCTGCTAATACAGTTGAGGTGAAATAAGAGAGGGGTGGTGGTAGTGAGCAAGGTCATCAAGATGATGTGATTTTCTCCATTTTCTCTCTGCTGCTTGTAGCACCGATCTATTGGTTCATAGAGATTCAGACAGCCGGGGAGCAGGGGGAGATGATCGTGGAGGTGAGTGGACAGAGAGCATCTAAAGAGGAATGGAGGGAGGATAACAGAGTGGAGGAGGATCCCTCAGTAGACATTAGAGTGAATTGATCTGTGGATGGTAGTGAGGAAAGAACCTCTAGACGTTACCTCCTATTTTATTTTGTGACATGTGACAGCCAGGGAGCTATTGTTGCTGTGACAATTTGCTAATGAGGATGTACTTTAAATAAAAAAAAAAAAAAAAAAAAAAAAAAACAAGCCTAAAAAATGAAAATAGAATAAATGCACATTTGTCTCTGTGTTGTGCAGTCTTAGTTTAAAATAATTAGGGATCTGTTTAATTGTTGCCACATTATTCTGCCAAAGGCAAAGCAGCACATCATCAGTTAAAACGTGTTCAAATATGTTATATATGAATGGCATTATTAAATGAAACTTACAAACAACTTGATTGCATTTTTCTTTAATATCAAACATCATTAATCAACCTATCAGTCGCTCTGGTTTTATTATATTAGTATAACATCTCTTAACATCCCCACAGCAATCAAAATATAAAATGATTTGGCAAAAAAGGAAAAAAAAAATCTGTGGCAGTGTAAGTCTAACCCTAACCCACTGTAATAATTCCAATCCAATCCACAGCAGCTCGTACTGCTAATCAGAGCAAGAAAAAGAAAGACTGAACTAAAGAAGGCTACAAAAAAAAAAAAAAAAAAAAAAAAAAAAAAAAAAGGTGACAGAAAGCCCAAGAGGTGAAACAAGAGTCAAATGAGGAGTGGCCGTTCAACCATGGAGACAACTGATGGAGTTAAGGACCTGAAAACAGACGCCATGGTAACTGCAGCTCTGTTCTCAGGTAATGAGCCGGTTTGTTTTGGTTGGGTAAATGTATTATTGCTCTGCATTATGTAATCAATGTAGCTAATGTTAGCTCCTTATGTTGCTGTCATGTGTATTAGCCCAACACTAATCTCTTCAGATTGTAGTTAATGTTATCTAGCTAGCTATGATAGACTTCTGCCGTATGAAACATATTTACACATACTGTGGATCTAATCCATATAGCAGTGTATACATATGCACATTCTTGTGAGAGGGCAAGTCCACTGTTAGGAGGTCATCTGTATGTATAGTTTGCATTGTAGTTGTAAGCAGATGTTAGATGGTATTTTTGTGACGTTCGTTCATATGGCCTTTGAACTGGACATTTTACAAATGTGCTGATGTACCCTTTTTCTGTGTCCTATAGTTTTGAGATGGTCAGATCAGCTTCCAGCGCTCTAAGTGTCAGTTCACCACATAACAGTGCCCTGCTGTTTCTACTATTTCTGCAGGGCCTCTCTCTAACAAGTGAGTGTAACTTGATTCCTGATAGTGCTATGGATCAGACCACTGTTATTCATGCACTACATGTCTCTGATGGATACATTTCATATATACACGTGTTCTTCTTTCATACCAAGTTGGTTTGCTTTATGTGCATGGATGCGCTCCTTCGCAGGGACACAATACAAAAAAGGAATGGCATCATTTCATTAGCTGCACCAGGAAAATGTCAGCTGACCACAGCAGAATGTGGGAACCACACAATGCACCTACCACTCCCTTCAAGTAATCGCTTGCCACCCATCACATAAGCTTCCCATCACCCACCTGACAACCACAGACTGCTTTTTCTTACTTTTTTTTTCAAAGCAACAGTCCTTTGTTGTCTTTGAGAGACTAAACAAGATTTGTATGCCCCATAAACACATTCAGATGTAACTTCATTTCCAGTAAATACATTTAGTTCCCCTTATCCAGATTTCTGTAATTATCATAATTTTTGCAGAGATGATGACTTTTCAGTCACAGTAGTTGGATAAATAAAGTTGTAAAGGATTGTGATATCTCAAGGTCTTTGGAAAGCTGTATTTATTTATTGTCAGATAAGTAATTGTGCGATTCTTTCTACAGGACAATCACTGCCAAAACAGTAGAATACTGTGACATCACCGACATGAACAGTCTAACCTTTATGCCAACACTGACCTGTGTTTATAATCAGTCAATAAACCTCTAGACGTCCTTCCTGTATATAGTTGTTTATGCTACTTATACGCTTTATTGTTTAAATGATAAAGGGTATACTATTTTTGTAGTGTTATTTATTGTGTTCCAAAAAAATACAAAATATGCAAGAGTCTTACCTAATTCAGTTGTTGTTATTATTAGTGCAATGCATCAAGTATAAGGACTGTAATGGGATGGTTGTTTATGCTGGAAGTTGGAAGAAGAAAAGACATTTATCATTTTCAAAACTTTATTCAAACAAGTTACAGACCAAAACAAGGTATATAGGTACAGTAGGTGTCAGGCAGAGATCGCTCCAGACATAGTCCTTGGATTCTGGCCTGTCAAGCAATAGATAAGCAAAATGGTTAGATATGTTTAGTGAACTGTCCTTGGCATACTGTGAACATATACACTTTCAATGGTGAATATTTTTTTTTCATTTTATCTGTTCATGATTTTGACTTGAAGTACCAGCCCTTTATCTTTCTTTACATTTTTTTTTTTTGCCTCACTGTGTTTATTGTTATGCACGAAACACAAATTCAGATTGTGAAAAACTTGGCAAGAAATGTGATTCTGATCAGGGCACTTGTGTGTCCAAGTTACATGCCAGGTCAATATACTGTACAAACACAAGTAGTTTAGTTATAAGTAGTGTTTATCAGGAAACAAAGCACCAGTAATTTTTTACTTTAGATACCTGCTCATGCGCAATCCTTTGAGCTTGAAGATCATCTACTCAAAATATGTCATGTTTTCCAAGAATATCTGCTCCAGGACCTGTCGCATCACGGCCTCGTCCTCCACTTCCTGGAACGCTACTGTCGTCCTCGCTGTCGTGATGATGTGCTTTAGGGGGAGTAGCTTTCAAAAGAGGTTTGAGTGCAGGAGTGGATTTACTGGCTGGGTACTTTCAAATTCTAACCTGGGTTTGAAGGTTTTTCCCTGTTACCAACCACAGCTTTAAGACAGCACGTTCTTGAAAAATTCTGAATAAATCATCTTTGACTGTATTTTAATAGATATATGCAGAATATGTGTGTCATGTTCATTCATACCTGGCTAAGCCATCCATATAATTCCATTTAAAAAAATAGTCAGAAAAGCTGCACAGGTTGTGGACTTCACACTCTTCAACTAACACTTACTTTGATCTACTTAAGCATTAACTGCAACCATTACACTTGCCTGCATGATGGCTTGCTCCTAAGAAAGCAAAATGGTGGATGTGAACAGAGAATTATAGTAAAACAGGTAAACGTTCCAATTATGACATTTGTGCACGCGAGTCCCTCTGTGTAATACTGTCGACCCTCGCTGCAGTTATGGAGACTGCAGCGAGGGCAGAGGGCAGGGTGGGTTTTCACTTTGCATTACTCGTACAGCTTACCTTGGAATTATTTGTTTAACACTAAGTGTGTCTTAGCCATAAGTTAGCAAGCAATGGTAGGCACCCAAGGTGTTTGTGTCTGTGTTTCTGTGCTCAGTTCAGCCTCTGACTAAACTTAGCACTGACCAGAGACTCCAGTTTGTTTTGTCATTTCTCTTTTTTGACTAGTTTTTTCCCCTTCCCTATCTGGACATTCATTAAGTTTAGTGCAGTCAGCAGTCAACAGGGACTGCATCTCAGTGGCATGTTGCTGCAGGCAGGTTGAGAGGCTGGAGTTAAGATAAAATCACCTTTGTTCCCAAAACAAACACATAAATAAAACATAATAATAATAATAATAATAATAATAATAATAATAATAATAATAATAATAATAATTAATTAAAAAAATAAAACTGTGAGCTCCTCCTCCTACAAATGAAGGGCTTCAGATCAGGGCAGAATCTCATATGACTGAGTGTGCATTCCTCCAATAGCTGGCATGCTAATGATTACATTACATAGGTTTAGGTGACTCGACCAATCAAAGAAATATTACTAACTACTATTAACCAAGCATTGCAGTTTTTGAGTGAGGTTAGTGATGTAGAAACTGGGGTAATGAGTCAGAGAGTGATGCATCCCCCTGGCCTGGGAAAACTCAACCACCACCACCTGTTCGCTCTGTCTCAGCCTTCTCTCGTAGCATGCCTGTAGAGGATAACACTGGCCATGCTGACTTCCATCTGCAGTGGTTGGAGGTTAAACGGATTCCACCCTGCCGCTCCCTTATCATGACTGTCTGCTATTCTGCCAGAGCAGACCACAAATGCAATTCCCTAACCTTGGGGTAGACCGACCGAGGCATGTGTTACACTTAATAAAGTGCTGACCTAAATCTAACTCTACACTCTGCTACTTATGTGGTCCAGGGGGACCGAGGGAACAGGGAATAGGGTTTTCTTGTGTTTATGAGTGCTGAATGAATGAGTGCTGAATCAATGTGGTTTCACCCAGACATTTAGCAGCAGTGTGACACAGATGCTGAGTTAAAGGCAAACACAATCTCTGCAACTTTTAGCCACAGGCAAATAAATGATAGAAAATGGGGTTACAATATATTGCAATTTATTTGACAACTCTATTTAAGCTATATTAGAGTGAACAGGGAAATCATTTGAGTCTTACTTTATCTATCAGAACTTGTTTTTGTCGAAAAAAAAAGAAAAAAAAAAAAAAGATTGTCTCAGTGGATGCACTTTTTATAGCCCAGCCTTGAACCCTGCAGGGACCTTATTGAAACTAAAGGAGTTATTATTTCTCTTGTTCTTCTTCTTCTTCTGCAAATACAAACACATCCTGAGGGTGCTAAACATTCACGAAAACTCACCAAACTTGACACATATTAGCCATGTTTAAAATTTACACCTGATCTGAGTCTTGTGCAGGGGCATGGCTAAATAGCTTTACCATAACACATTAGTAGGCACAGATATCATACCCAGACGTAGACAACTGCCTCTTGGAGCCACTGCCTAAATCAAACAGTAAATCAGCCTTTTTTAAATGTAGTGCTTATTTTTGGTGATTTACACGTCGTACAAGCTTGTCCTACGATTAGAGTAAAATATTGTCAATTTTACATTGATTTGATCTTTAAATAAAAAAATGAAAAAAAAAAACAAAAAAAAACATGAACATAGCTTCAACCATCCTCATACAGAGTAGTATTTCATACTGACAAACACATTTAGCTCAGATTATTTTGGTACATGTTTCATATATCTATATTTGTTGAATATATCAAATTTGCAAGCAGAAATAGAGAGAGATTTTGGTCAGATCAACAATCGTTTTCATTTCAAATGATTCAGACTGCATTATGACTGTGTATAGCGTAATGTTTAAACTTTTCATTCATGAATGTTCTTTGTGTTCTTAAAAATAATACTTACTTATCTATACAATCTACTGAAGTCTTACAGCTTTTTGTGGTTGATGCTGAGAATTGTGTGGTCCATGGTTTGTATTCAGCACAATTCTGGTTCTATCATCCCTGACAATGGTTCCTCTTTGCTACAATTTGCCTCTTTAATACTAACTAGAAGACTGATCCCAGCATTTACCCTTCATGTGCTCTTGACTGCAAAGATATTAGAAAGTTGGGAGAAACCTGCAGAGGAGAAAGCACAGGGGCAAAGAGCTTCCACTCTTGCGTGTAGATTTACTGATCTGTCACGACTTTATGTGGTTGAAATGGAAAAGAGAATTGGGCTATGTTTACAGCACCATAAACCTTTCTTTTAAACCCAAGGACTTGGCGACCCAGAAACTGTAGCGTAGCACCCATAAAACTGAGGCTAACACCGTCTTTTAAATCTGATGAAACATTTATCGATTCTTTTTAGATCTTGTTTTATTTGCTCCTCCTCTCCCACCTCTGGGTTAATAGAAGCGAATCAGAGGACAGCAGCGATACTGAGGATGGTGAAGCTTTGCATGCCAACAGCATAGGAGACATAAAAATAAAGACAGGGAGCTTCAAGGAAGAAAGAAAGATAAACACAACAGTGATGCTCTAGTGAGGAATTTGGGCAGCAGGACAGTCTGTGATAAAAAATAAACTGCAGTTCACAGTAATGATGACATGTCATGCAGTACAACAGTGAGACAATGGAGCTTGGTGACAAGAAAAATACATTTTGAGGAGGATCATTTTCAGGTACAAATTAACACAATTAATGTTAATATTTATATCAATAGTAGACTGTTTCCATCAGAGAAAACAAAAACAAAACAACAATAACAAAATGTGAATGCAGATGAATATGCGTATCCATTCTCAGATCTATTATGGTCTTATAATTCAATTGTTGTGAAGCAGGACCTGCATGTGCAAGGCTGATTTCCACTCCCATAGCCATAAACACACTCTTTCTCAGCTGTATGCTTGTCAACATATCAGTCTGTCCATGAACGAAAAGGGCAGAGAAAATCAACTTCACTGTGTTTTGTTCATTACATCATAGCACCGCTACGATCATTAATTCATCACATGTACATGTTAATCATCATCAGCAATCAGTGATACCCCACTCATCACTATCAAATGTCAAGAAGGTAATCAATGATTCAGTAATTTTGTTTGTGTCTAAAGAGTGTTTGGACATCAGCACTACAAAGCATATACACCTGTTCATCAGTTCATTTTTTTGCCCACTTGGGGCCAGAGGAAATATGGTGTAAACACAACATTGACATATTGTATTGTCATTTTACTCCAGCAGATTCAGAGCAACATTTGCATTCATTTGGATCATGTCTGCCTGCCCACATGCCTGCCCACATGAGTGGCGGTGCTTTATAGATCCTGTTAAGCTCTGTTTTAGCTTACTGCAGCTGCTAAATGTTTCACTATGCTCCCCACCTAATTGCTAAATATGTCTGATGCTGTTTGGTATGAACGTTTTTTTTCTTTACTGTTTTCTCAAAAAAAAAAACCCACAACTTTAATACGACTGAACATTGTGCCATACAGTGCCTGTCAACACTGGTGACATTCGCTGGAGTAGGGTTTTAACCTTTCCCCCTGTGTGCTCCCAATTCAATTTTTCTCCTGTTTCTCTCTGATTTCATAGAGAATCAGAATCAGGATTGCTTTAATTTTGTCAGAGGATCAAAGGAAATAAACAATCTTTTCTCAGCTTCTGTGCTGGACATGTGTGGTGGTAGATGGCACAAGTGAGCATGTGCGAACGACCCTGCCGGCGTGCATCGATTGTCCCTGTGCTTACTCAAGCCCTCCACTCCACTTAGTTTGCTGCTGAAAATGGGTGAAATGGTTGACAAGAGGGAGAAATAAACTTCCAAATTTCAGTTGACTTGCTGTGAGACTTCCCCCTTTATTGACTATCTGCCCCATCCCATTTGCTCATCCTCCATTCTGCAGACTGTAGCTCCCAATTTACTTCATCATTTTATTCCTCTTCTTCCTTTTGAAGGTCTACCTGTGAGGCGTGATGGCTATTCACACACTTTCGCACAATGCTTGTACTTAAATATATTAGTCTCTCAATTACATCTCTTCTGCTCACAGGAATTACAGTAAAGTAATATTTGGTCATTGGCTGTAAATTACTCTTCTGCTCAGATATACACAGATCCAGCAGTTACCTGAAAACAATAAGTAAAACATAATATGTGTTTACCTTAGCTCCAGCATGTATAACAGTATGAACTTGTCTTTTTAGCACTTTTACATCCACCTGAATTATGGCTATATGAACTCAAATTTAACGGTATTTTATACAGAAAAAATATGTCATTGTTATACTCTGATCCAGTGTACTAACAGCATTGACAATAAAAACATCAACAGTGATCATTGTATGAACGCTTATTGACACACATTTCAGACTCAGTAGCTTAATAAACACAGTTTAGGAATAGGACTCACAGCTGTAAAAGGTGGGCATGGACCCCTGACCCCCTCATACCAGTTTGGCCTAAAGCTCCATCAGAGTGGTTGGGAATATGTTCAACTTGGGCTGCACTGCCACATCGTTCTTGGACTTGCTGATATGTGTTGCTGATATAACATGTATTTACTGTTGTATGCATTTATTTTAAAATGGAGGCCAAGAATTTGTTCATTTTTTTAACATAAGAATCACACATCAATGACGCAAACAAGAATGTATGGCAGAAAGCACCATTTTATGGACACACCTCCAACTCCTCAGCCCTCTCAGTACCTTGACATGTTTCTCTCACTTTTATATTCACTGGGGCAAAACAGGCTGCAATGTCCCTTCCTCATTTCATGATAACTACGAGAAGTAGAAACACAACGTAGAGGCAAACATCTCATTGTACAAGTAACCATCCCTCCCGACTTTACACGGGTTGATACTATTGATTACTTTACTCAATATAGCATTATTTATCGAAATGCAACAGCCAAGACTGATAAAGTTACATGGTTAACGTCACAACATTGTGTAGAACTAGCTAGGATACTGACATTCGGATACTTGCTTCTGCTTCAGTGAATTGGCTCGATATTTAAGTATAGTGAGACCAGACATTTACAAACTAGATTTGCTTACTGGAGTGAAGAACAGGGGCCAGGGACACGTTTACAGAGGCACTGGCCCCTGTAGGCCCCTGTGTAGAACCGCAACTGGGTTCCTGGCCCCTCAAGACCTCTGGCACCCTGAATATCAACGTTTAAAATACATTTGTGATTTCAGTGCCATCTAAGGTTAAAAGGTGACTGGTTTGGTGTAAATAACAACTATATTAATACAGGGATCCACCAAATAAATAAATAAATAAATAAATACATACATACATACATACATACATACATACATACATACATACATACATACATACATAAATAAATAAATAAATAAAAAGCTGTGTTAAATGTGTCATGTCATACTAACAGGCTATGTAACCATTTGCCATTAAGAAAAACCTCACCTGCTTTATCATCAGCTGTGGAGGCACTGACACTTGATGTCCCCTAAACAATAGGCCTTGCTAAACATACTTGATGCCCAGACTTCCCTCACCCCGGACACTTCTTCTAGCTCCTCCGGGAGGATCCCAAGGCTTTCCCAGACCAGCCGAGCGATATAGTCACTCTAGCATGTCCTGGGTCTTCCTCGGGGTCTCCTCCCAGTGGGGCATGCCAGGAACACCTCCCGAGGAGGCCGCCCAGGGAGCATCTGAAACAGATGCCAGAGCCACCTTAGCTGGCTCCTCTCGACGTGGAGGAGCAGTTCTACTCCGAGCTCCTCCTGGGTGACAGAGCTTCTATTTTATAAATGATTTATTTCAACCAGTTACTCTTTCTTAAAAAAAAAAAAAAAAAAATAGAGGAGGACCAACCTCCTCTACCTCTATGGATGAGCCTCCTCTGAATAGGTGAAAGTGACAAGGTCACTTTTCATGCCAACTTCCTGGAGTAGTCAAACAGCAAGACTGCAAGGATCCTGGAGTAGTTTTATGATGGCTGGCACTTGGTGCCAGGATTCCTCCATAAGGCAATAGTTAGTAAAAGACTAAAGACTCCACACAACCCATCTGCATCATCATAGGCACCGAAAGACTGGCATGTCACACTTCCTCGCAATGTCACTTAGAGTCTTCTGTCATTTTGTATTCTGTTAAGGTGACCACATGTGATTGCAGTTAAGAGGGAAGGGGCACCGGTAATAGGTAATATTTAATGTGAGTGAGTTAATATTCATGTTGTTTCCAAGAAACCTTAATTCAATGCAACTTTTGCTTTGTGATACCAACATCTCCAGATGTGTTTATTTTGTTGATGATAAGCACAAGTGTTGCTTTCCTACTTCTTGAGCTAAATAGACTAAAACAATAGAAAATGCATTGTCAGCTGTTTTCGTAAACTAATGGAAAGTTGACTTTAGAAATGTTTCCCACAGGAAAGAAACACTACAAACATATGATGATCTTACTGAACATGAACATGCATTCCATTAAACTAGCCAAAATGAGTTCAAGCTTAAACATCTACACAAAGTGATGAGCTCGATTTTGCCTAAGTTCTTCTCCATCTGCAGACAACTGAATGATTTTTCAGAGTTGAAGAGAAAAACAAAGTCAATCGGTTACAGCACCACAAAGTATCAATGGCCAGATGGGGCATTACATCCATATGGAAAGCAAGTAAAGCAAGACCAACTCCTTGCCACCAGAGCAACCAACCAGCCAGAAGGCAACAATGTGAATTTTGGAAGTGGTTGAGCATAGGACACAAGCTGAGAGCTGATCATCCTGCAGTGGGCCACCCTTACAGAGTGTATAGTTTTTAAAGGCAGAGACACCCAGTGATGCAAGGGCACACTGTTGAAGATGTGTCCAGCTGTTCCAGAGTATAACACTGGCCACGAGTCAACTCCAACACAACTCGGAGTACCCCTTGACATGAGCAGCACATGTGTTACTGATAACAATGATGAATGTCCATTTCTATGTCAAATGAAGCTTTGCAAAATGCAAGGACGATAGTCAAGATGCTGATGTGGTTGAATTTAGACCAAAATAATACGCCTGACTAATCCTTTTGTTTGTAATTATCTTCAATTTTAGTAACAGGTATCCTTTTTTATGTAATTGGTATGCAAATGTGACATTTGCAATTCCAAATGATGGAATAGAATTGTTTTATTTAATTTCTGTTTTTCCAAAAGGTTCATTGGGACATTAATAACTGTGTATTGTTCAAAATAGAGCAGTCTAAATTGGGACGTAATTATAAGCAGTTGTATATGAGACTGTTTTAATAATACCAAATATAATTGGCTGTAAAGGGCTTTAAATGTATAACACAATTACATCATGAAAATATCGAGATAAGGCCTGTTTCCAGTAAACAGAAATTCTAGGTAACTTGCATGATATTTCTGTTTGTTTGCTATTGACTTACAAAGCAATGCATGCATTGAGATAACTTAAACATGTTAAAAACTGATTTTGGCTCTTTGTTAATCAAACTGATTTTAGCAATGCTTAAAACACATAGGATGGCAATTTCGTCTGTGGGTTCACCACTTTTTTATACCAACTTATTTAAAACTGAAATATCTGAACCACTACAGCAGATGGATTGCATTAGGTACAGTTATTCATGGTCCCAAGAGGATGACTTTGAGTTTGTTGCTAATTAGCAAATGTTAACATGTTATACATCATTGTGACCATGGTAACCATTACTTCTTTACCTGTGTTTAATGTGTTTTCTGGGTTTTTGTGGTGTCTTTTGCTTGTCTTTTTCCTATGGAGCCAGAACAGCGACAATTAATTTTGGCATTGAAAAAAAAAAAAAATGTGTCAGTGAAAACAAAACTTAATAAAGGAAACATGGCATTGAACCACTGTATTTAAAAATGTTGTACTATCACTGATACAAGTATTTGGCACTGAAATTACTACACTGAAAAATAAAACATTGACATATAAAACTTATTTCATTCAATTTGGATATTTCTTGGGATTGATGTGTTTTTCAAGACAATCTTCATGTCTGTTTTATTCCATAAACATAAACAAGTTTACTTCAGTACTTGATTTTTTATTTTTTGCAAGGTTTTTGGTTGATTTGGTTTGCAAGATGTTGATGTTTTCTGTTTTCTTAATGTGCACCTGCTGTGTGAAATGTCACTTTTATGACACAGCATTTTGGGGTTTGCGAATTTAAACACCGAGACAGTTTAAATGACAACAACAAGTAAAATAGATAATATGAAGACAGACTGGATATTTCCAGTGCTGTCTGACAGCAGAAGATATTGTCTTGATCTTAAATGTGTAGGGAGAATGAAAGGTATGGGCTTGTCCTGATAGGACAAACATATTTTCTCAGATTTTCAACAGAAGTAAATAAATGATAAATAAATATAAGGACAAATCCATTGATCACCCACCCACAATTGCACCAAATGTCAATGCCAAGTGATGCAGTGGTAAATGGTGCATCATACTTTTCCCTGACAGGGACGACAAACTAAATTGATTAATTTAAAAAAAAAAAAAAAATCATCATTCTTTTTCAGACTTGAGGAAGTCACTACACAGGAACTAGACAAGGCAGAAGGAGTGAAGTTAGATATATTACAAGACTTCAGGAAATGAACCTCCCATTGCAACAGATTAGAGGGAACAGATGCAAGAGTAAACTGCCAAAAGGATTTTTCTTAATTAGAGAATTAATGACACAGCACTGGTGACAGAGTACTGTATGAATGAATGATCATTTTTGAATAATCTGCTGTTGGATTTAACAAAATCAAACAAGTAAACAACTGCAGAAAACATACACCACCCACCAACACCATTGCAACAGCAGCAGCAGAAGACAAAATGTTGGAATAGTAATCAGGGGAAGCATGGAAATCAGAGCATATCCATCCCTGGATTGTGTTATAATGAAATATGACAAATGATTTATGTCTGGTGTTTATTAAACTATGGGAGGCAATTTGTTAGACTGCAAATTCACATACGTCCCCTTTTGTAATTGAATCACACAAAGTAATGAATATCCCATTTTGTTTAGTCTGGTTGTTTGTCTTTATTCTCTATTGTTTTGTTTGCTCCAAGAAATTAATCATTGCATACATTATGCAAGTGCCTTTGATTAAACCTGGGTGATAATTTTACTAGACATTTCATTCAAGTTTTTAAGTCATAAAACTACAGAGGAAACGTATTGTTTAAAAGTCAAGTTTAAATTATATTGGTTTTATATATTTGTTTTCTGGCCTTTGTTGGCCTTATCAGGTTTACTATATTGCAGTGCACACAGATCTAACAGTTGTGTTCTATAAAGCTTTAATTAAACTCATCTTGGTCAACCGCTCAAAGTTACACACCTTTTCTATCAGTGAACATAAAAGAAGCATTTTGACACACTCCGTAGTCAAAGGGTAAATACAAAGAATATTGCAAGTATTTAAACATGAACACATATCTATGATAACATATTGTTAAACTCAAGCCACTTAAAGCCTTTGCCTAAAGATTCTGGTAATCCATGCTCTTTCAACAAACCTGGGCTAGTTTCTAAACATCTGCAGATGAAAGTCATTAGATACAGTCAAAAGATGCGAAAAAGCTAGTTCAGTTAGGAACACTGTTTTCATAGGTTTAACCATTTAATGCAACACATTAAACATATGTATGGTTAGTGCTGGTGGCTCTGCTCTTAAGATGCTCCCTCAGTTGACCAAGCACCATGCTAAGCCAAAACAGGGAAGACACTGCAGAAAATCCCCCAAATTATCTGATTAAAGATATAAACATGTATCATGCAAGACGCCATTCACCAATCATGTGAAGTATCAATGCGTAGCAGCAAGCCTGTTGCAGATGCCCATAAAGCATCATCTTAGAGATGCCAGCATGTATCATGTGTGGTCGTACTACCTAATTCAGTGTAGTGCATACCCAGCTGAGCTGAGATTTATCTTATTTACTCAGGGATGAATGTAACATTGGTTGGCTGCAGAGAACTAGCAACCCATGGCTTTATACAGCTAAGGAGAACAGTTGGTTGGCAGGTTGGTTGTTCTGTAAAGAAATAGGATCCATCTTGCTTTGTACATGGAAGATAAAGGTCATAAATGTGTGTTAGTTGTGTAGTAACAGTTAACCTTTGCTCGGCCTTTCTGTTTTTGAATGTTTAAGGTGGCTTGGAATATGTGCGAGCAACAACAGTGATTATAGAAATGTTAAGATCACCCATAGCATTGAAAGAGTCTTAGCCTGTTGCATATTCTCGGCACCTGAGGAACCCATAAAAAACAATGATGAACACAGATTCCAGTAATAAAACAGCATAAAACCCAAAACACCCCTGCCTAAGAAGGGAAAGGGCTTATCATTATGTCTTGGTTACTCAGCAGAGACCATTTAATTAGATGGAAGAGTTCCCTAGCAAGTTACATACTCAAATACCTGCTACAAATGCTTCAAGGTATTTCAGGGCTTAAAACAATGAACAATAAAAGCACAAATCATAGTGTTGGGAATTGATGTTAAGGCAGGTGTGGTTATTAGAAATGAATCATTATTGATAATAATTATTTTAATTAAATCAATAATTAGGATTGAGTCATCAAACAGGGCGCCACCCTGGAATCAGCGATCAATAACCAGACCAAAATAGTTTCAAAAGAAGGGTCCACTTTAAATGTAAAATATTTGTAAAGTAAAGGAAATGAATCCGAGCACTGACCATCACAACCAGTAATTATCACTAATATATGTACAAAACAACCACCCAAAACTGCTATGTACAATATAAGATCACATATAAAATCAAATCAGTAACACTTTCAATAAACAAAATCCATCACTCGACTAAAGCAGCTAAACTATGAAACTAAAACAACAAACAAACTCAAGCGCAAATAACAAAATAGCATGTTGTGTGTGTGCACGTGTGTGTGTGTGTCAGAGAGAAAAAGAAAGCGAGCCAAGATGGCAGCTGTAGCTAAAGACACAAGATAGCAGTGAGCCAAGATAGCAGTCACAGAGTGTTCCGTGAAAGGACTACAAAAATGGCCACATATGACTTGGGGAAGTCACGTTCTACAACAATGGGCGGACATTACTAGCCCTTATGTTGTGTTCCAGTCAAATCTGACCGATTTAAAAGTTTTATATCTGAAAAATGTATTTAATTTGATAAGACTGACCTAAGAATCCATGACTTTGTCCACAAAGAGGATTTCAACACACAAAATAAATAGTATTTATTTACATACAATTTTGTGTATTGTTTTCAACTTTTGTACACTCTTGGTGTTCCCGGTCAAAAATGACCAGTCATTAGAAATGAATGGGGGAGACTACAATTGTAAAAAACTGATCTCAGGAACATCCTCATTTGTGTGTGCATGTGTCTGTCTCATATTGACACAGACACATGCACACACACACACATGCACGCGCGCGCGCACACACACACACACACACGCTCACACCTTGGGTCCCAGGCAACCACCACGGGAACCTTAGCCCAGTAGAGTCTCTCTCCCGCGGGAACAACACCTGTTCTTAGAAAGTTGCAACATTGTTTCAGTAATATTGATAATCTCGCAGCTTTGGTAGCCTATATAAATGTTTTTTTGAGGCGGTGCTCAGAGTTCATTGTGTGGCAGCACCATGGCACGTCGATATACCACACTGATGAGGAGGAGAGAGGCCAGGAAACTGACAGTGAGGATGGATTAGAGGAGGAAGTGTCAGAAGATGAAGATGACACAGAATACAATCCAGACCAAGAATCAACTGATGGAGAGGAATCCAGTGATGAAGAGGATGGCAATGCTGAGGCTGCTGTCACATTCAGGTCAAAGAACGGGAACTTGTCCTGGTCTTCATCCCCACCTGAGAATCAAGGTAGGCTTTCAGCTGAAAATGTCATCAGGATGACCCCAGGACCAACAAAATATGCCGTATCCCGAATTGATGACATCAAATCCTGCTTTGAACTGTTCCTGACTGACTCCATCAAAAACATAGTGGTAAACATGACCAACTTGGAAGGGAAACGGGTCTACAAAGACAACTGGAAGGAGGTAACCCAGACAGACATGAACGCATACATGGGTGTTTTGATTTTGGCTGGTGTGTACAGATCCAGAAACGAGTCTGGTCGGACAATTTTTCGGGCCACCATGTCACTCCAGAAATTTCACATGCTGTCACGGGTGATTCGCTTTGACAACCGTGATACAAGACCAGGCCCTCGTCAACAAGACAAACTGGCAGCAATCAGAGAGGTTTGGGACAAGTGGGTAGAGCGCCTGCCACTCATCTACAACCCAAGTCCAAACGTCACAGTGGATGAGCGCCTTGTCGCTTTTAGGGGACGCTGCCCTTTCAAACAGTACATGCCAAGCAAGCCGTCTAAATATGGCATAAAGATATGGGCAACATGTGATGCCAGTACAAGTTATGCCTGGAAAATGCAAGTTTATACTGGGAAATCTGCGGACGGTGTTCCTGAAAAGAACCAAGGGAAGCGTGTGGTTCTGGAGATGACTGCAGGTCTCAAGGGACACAACATAACGTGTGATAACTTCTTCACCTCCTACACTCTTGGTCAGGAACTGCTCCAAAAAAAATTGACCATGGTGGGAACGATCAGAAGAAACAAGCCTGAGCTGCCTCCAGCCTTACTTGCTACTCAGGACAGGGATCGTTTTTCCTCCAGATTTGCCTTCACCGATACTCACACTCTTGTGTCCTACTGTCCAAAGAAGAGGAAAAATGTGCTCCTGATGACAACTCTGCACAGGGATGCCGCTGTGAGCACCAGGGAGGACAAGAAACCCAATGCCATCCTGGATTGCAACAGGAACAAAGGCGGAGTTGACAACCTTGATAAGGTATGTTGATTTTTATTTTTCATGTACTTCTTCTCTATCATCAGATTGTTTGAACTGCACTATAAAAGTAAGACTTGGTTTTGGTGGAGTACACATTACATTTATGAACAACACTGAGTCAGTTCTATGTATTTGAATATGTAAACATGTTTTAGATGATTAGTTCAAACAATGCCTGGATGCTTCATGCAAATCATGACGTATCATTTGCATGTATTCATGATTTTATCTACTTTGTGCACTTTTGCAGGTTACTGGCACATATTCTTGTCAGAGGAAGACAGCACGTTGGCCCATGGTGGTGTTTTTCAACATGTTAGATGTGTCAGCGTACAACGCATTCGTGCTGTGGATGGAGGTGAATCCAAGATGGAAGCAGGGGAAATGTTTCAAGAGGAGGCTATTCCTGGAAGAGTTGGGGAAAGCCATGCTAGCACCCTCCATTCAACAACGCCAACACCTTCCCCGAACGCCAGCCTCTGCAGGATTGGTGAGAGAGATACAAGGCGGAGAAGCGAGATCACCTGCTGCAAGAGAGAGAGGTGACAAAAGGAAGAGGTGCAGTCTATGTGCGCCAAGAGATGTAAAAACAAGCATGACGTGCCAAAAATGCAATGCATATGTGTGCAAGGCACATGCAACATCTTGCACATATTGTCCAAAATGTGCATGAGAAGTTTGAGTCAACCCACTCCAAGTTTAGAAGCCTGATTTTTAACAGTTTTCAGTTGTTTTTCTGTTATTAGGCAAAAACAAATCTGATAGAGTGATGAATATTGTAATGTTATTGTTCTTGTTAGTTGTTCTTTAATGTATTAAGACATCGATCTTGTAATATTGGGAAATTGTTTTGGGATAATTTCCTTTGTACACAAATAAAATATTCCGGTCACTTTTGACCGGGAACACGACTAGTGTTACTTTATGTGATTGTATAAAAAAATTAAATGGTTTCAAAACAAATATTCTTGGTAACTTTGACCCTAAGTAGTCTGTAATAAACAATATACTATGTTTCATCTGATTATATTTTATAGTCAAAATAATCCAGAAATGATGTTTTTTAGAACTCGAATTCAAGATGTATACACTCAGATCAGTGAGGTATACAGGCCATAAATAACAAACAAAAGTTCAAAACTTGTAATGTTCACAAGAACTGAAGTTGATAAAAAGATCTAACACAACAAGTAGTGATAATATATGTATTATTACAGTTTTTATGATGAGTTTAAATGGAATGGTCATTTTTGACCGGGAACACAAAATTGTTTAACATGAAACGAACACAACATGAGGGCTAGGAGAGGAAAAAGAACACAAACTCACAAATCATTGTAGCTCACAAGGATACTATACATGCTAAGAATCTGCCCACATGCTAATTATGCCTCACTTGTAGTCGTGTTTTCCTTTTTCCAGCTCGCTTCTTCGTCGTGGATTAAAGGAGGTTGCAGCATCCTGCATTTGCTGTTTAAACAGTGTGGTCGACATGGGCACTGAGAAAATAGGCAAAGCTTTGTTAGTGGAATGAGCCCGTATTTGAGCAGTGGGCTTCACGCATGCCACCGGATGTCAGAATGGTCCCAACAATAGGTATATAACTGACAAGACTGACAGAGATAAGGCTGTGCAGAAGAAGTGAAATCGGACCACTGCAGATCTCTGTGGATCCCTCCAGATAAGCAGTCTGCAGCAGTCACCACATGGCGGCCTGACACCTTCTTTAGTTTATGCTGTTTTCCACTTAAATTTGTCACCTGTCTGTAGTTTACTGAAAGGCCGATTACCAATGCAACCCATAACATTTCAACCTGATTCCTTGTAAATGAAAAGCCCATTTAAAAGACGATCTCACATTGCACAACATGCAGCTTTACATGCAGTCATCGCCCTGTAACCAATTTAACAGAATTGAATTAGACAAAACTCCTCTGTGTTTAGTTTGAGATGCTATCAGCATTCAGCTGCTGTACAACATCACTCTGTGAGCTCTTCTGTGATTACATTAATGCTATCAAAGCCCTGCTCCTTTTGAACACAGTCTTAATTATTACAACTTTAATTAAAGACTGATTCATCCAGCTCTGACTGACTGTTCAGTGCAGGGACATTCACTTTCCTTCATGACTGTACATTTCGTACCAGACAGGAGGGACCCCCACAGGGGATGGTTGAATGCCTGTTGGGAACAATTTTATCCACTGATGATTGATTACATGTGTGGCAGCTTTAGCCATCTTTTGGTCAGATGACTGAGCTCATGAGTTGGGAGTTGCTGTCAGGATCCTGGAGAGGCCTATGATAGCTGCATCATCTGTTGGAGAAAAATAAAACTCATTAAAAATGACATGGGGTTCATTATAATTTTTTAGTATACAGTTAGATACCAAATAATCTGCCTGTCTTGTTCCCATCACCAGTCAGGATGAACAAACAGTCTATGAATGTATTTGTGGAGAGCATAGAGCAGGGTCCTCCTATAGAGTGTTTGAATGTGTCACTCATTGGTAAATCTGTGTAAAATCTTACTTATTTCACTCTGTATCTATCAGTTGTTTTCAGTTTGGTCATATGCGCCAAAGGTTGTTGTCTGAACACTGTCGACAGCACTCTAGACATACTTTGATGATCTATGGAACTTAGATTCGACTGGAGTAAAAAAGGAATTCTAAATGTCGGATCATTGAGTGACGTCGCCATGGGGCGGGGTTAAGGGATTACTTGGTAGGAAACAGTGTTTGGGTGAATGGCACGTGACAAGTGCCATCCACATCAGTGGCAGGACCCACAGTTTCCCTACAGAACACTGCACTGTAACATGGTGATCAATGTTATTCACCTGGTAATGTTGCTGATTACACTATGTGGACTTTTGCATACATCGATGCAGTTGCAGCGGTTCATGATCTCTTTTTTCCTCCATCCATTTTCAGATCACCTCCCCTTATCAATCCTTTTTTTTTTTCTCTCTCATCTTCCCCTGGTTGCCATAGAGGACAACTTTATTAAAATGGATGGCAGTGTTTGCTCAGGGGCGGGTGGGGCTCTCTGTCTTGTGGACCTGAATGTTTTTTTCCCTGCCGCTGTTGACTTATATCTAGCTGCCTGGTAATGAGGCTGGGTAATAGCCTACTGTGATCGACCGTTGTGCTATTACTGCCAGATACTGTGGTGTGTCGCAGTATACAGGTGTCAAATGCAGGGACTGTTGCTTGGGACAGTGAGAACAGATAGTAAACCATGTGCAGCATATGGTGGGCACTTTTGGTCAACTGCCCAATGCTTTTGTTATGAGGTGATTTCAACACTTCTGGAGATGTAATAGCTAACATTTCTTCAAAATCTATATATCAGACATCATTATTCATATTAAATCATTCAATTTGAGAGCTCAGGAGTGTTGTGAGCCTGACTTAAGCTTTTCTATGGCTGACTCACTTGGCAGTGTGCCACAAGAGAGAGATAATTATCCCGACTAGAGACACAAGTGCTGTAATTCCAAGATCGATCATGTGCATTTTAATTATTTTCTGTTGATTACTCAACCAAAACCCATTAGCAATTTGGCAAGTCTGCCTTTGCCAAGTCCAGAACACGGTGGTTTTTGCGCTTCTTTCAAAAATCAAAAATACACTCTCGGCAGCCAAAAAAAGCTAAACCCGGTAGTATTTGTGGACTGTGCTTTAATTGTGAGGCTTTTGTTTGCAGCAGGATTAAAACAGGACAGGAAGATTATTATATATTGATGTTGCTGAGAACTAATCTTTTGAGTCAATGATAAAGAATTTGCTCATGTTTGAAAATTCTGCAGTAATCAACCCCCTTCTCTCTCTTGTTTAGGTTAGAAAACATTCAAGCCATCACCATTTATTGAGTAGTAGGGCAGAGACAGGCTGTCTGTGTCCCTCTCTATGAACCTGTGTTTCAATAAAGTCAAACCCACAACTGGACAGTAAGATATTGTTCTTATTTCTGTGATTTACATGATTGAATCACAGGTCATATATGCAACCATCAATATTATTAATCAGTACTTTGAGTAAAATAAATCTAATAAATATGAGCACATATAAAGATCAACATGAATGCCTGTGTGATCAGCTGTATCAACAAAGACAATGAGTGATTGTACTAGCAAGTGTGTATTTAATCACTGTGACAATGTTATCACACTCACAGCACTGCCTAAACTTAGGTAAGAAACACGCATACAAACAAGAAAGCAGGAGCACTTCAGAATGGCTGTAAGTTTACACTTTATTTATCTGTATTATTTATCTATATTTATCTATTATCGATATTTCTTTACCAGTATGCCTTCATCTGAGATTAAGGCTGGGGTTGGCAATATTTTAGAAACCAACATGAGCAAGCTGAATTGATCAATCTGTCTTACCTTTCTTAATCAAAAAATCAATGAATAAACAGCTATATAAATTATATAATATAATTAATGCCGAAATCATATATGTTGACATGTTGTGTATGTCATGTTATGTATGACAAAATTGTGGCTGCACTTCCTCTGACCTTTTTGTTTGACTGCATCATTAATAGCAGGTAGGCCATCCAATCATTTCACTTGATCTGATTGATACGGATGCATGGGCTTAAAGGCCTGTACAGCCAGAGGAGTTCTTTCCTCAGTTTTTCTTTTCTTTTTTTTTTTCCTCAAAACATTTGATTTATTGATTACTGTTGGGATATTCAGAGATTTGTTTTTTTAACACAAATGCCAAAAAATGATTCTAAAGTAGCAAATTACCTTAAGAGGAAACAAACATTACAACATCTAGCTTCCAGCGCAAGTGAATAAAAAATGGATAACAAGTTGAATTGAAACTGAAAAATTAAAAGGATAATTTAACTGAAAATCTCAAAATAGAAATTAAGCATTATATTGGACTAATTTGAAGTCAGTTCATCCTAGTTGTCCCAGTTGAGTTCATCCTATGTTGTTTATGACACTTAAAGTGAGCAAATGGGGAAATACTGTCCGTAATCCTCGGCAACGGACTTTCCTGCACCCCCAACATCACTGCAGTGGCCCGATCCTGCAAATTTTCCCTTTAAAACATCAGCAGGATCTGGTCTTTCCTCACAAAGGACGCAACGCAACTCCTGGTCCAAGTGCTGGTCATCTCCTGCCTGGACTACTGCATCTCACTCTTGGCTGGACTCCCAGCCTCCTGACTAAACTGTTGCAACGTATCCAGAACGCTGCAGCGCGCCTCATTTACAATCTACCCAAATCCTCCCATGTGACCCCCCTCCTCCTTGATCTTCACTGGCTTCCTGTTGCAGCCCGCATTCAGTTCAAGACAATGATGATGGCCTTTAAGGCCGTCAACGTAACTGCACCCATCTCCTTTCAAACACTGGTCAGACCACATGCCCAGCATGAGCGCTCCATTACGTCAGCTGGCCGGCTGGTACCGCCATCACTGAGAGCAAACAAAGCCAGCTCAGCACAGTCACCACTCTTCTCTGTTTTGGCACTTCAGTGGTGGAACGAACTCCTGACCAATGTCAGGACAGCAGAGTCACTCTCCATCTACCGCAAAAGACTCAAGACTCATTTGTTCTGACTTCACCTTGACCCTGCATAGCATGACTCCCTCCCAACCCAGCGATGCACTTGTATGTTCTTATCATTAGCACTTCAAAGATAGCACTTATGCACTTAAAGTATCCCTGATAAATAGCAGCTGTGATCCTAAGATAAGAGCTTGACAGTTGTTTCTATATTTTTTTCTTGGTTTTTACTCTATCGAGAGTGATATGTTGTGATCTCTCTCTTGTGACAAATATACTTACTGTAAGTCGCTTTGGACAAAAGCGTCTGCTAAATAAATACAGCCACACTGAAAACCATACCATGTACCTCAGGTTGAACATAGATTTTGAACTCTTTCCTCATGGGTGGTTGAATGCAACCCTCATCAACAGTCTGAGCCTGGTACTTATGTCTAATTGGTTTAGTTTGGGCTTTAGGTCACAGTAATTGACCTCACACCAAGTCGGTCTCACAAAGCAGTGACTTTTGGCTTCATTAGTTCTCCCTTTGAAGCACAAAAAGGACAACTTTTCTGACCCCGAGGGAATGGGCTGCTTGATTCATACAAATTGATGTTTGGCTCGCTGTCTGTTTCATGGCCCTCACTAGCTTGCAGCACTTTGATCATTTTTCAAAGCAATAGGCTACACAGAGACATGAGTCAAAGCTTTTACACAGCCTCTGGGATTCAGTAAAGGGGGAACACTCAGAGGAGACGGGGGCAGTAAAAGGCCGGTGACTCTTGACAGGTGGTACCTGTTCACTGAAGCAGTATTGCACTCATCACAGGACAGATGCTAACTATACAGCAGGGAGCTTCACTCCACACTGACGCTGCCCTTACCCACACAGTGTTAAAGTTACAAATGTACTGCAGCAATAAATGTCTGAGCAAATTTGTTTTTGTGATGGATGGTAGGTCACCACAGCAGTGGAGTTATGTTTACATACATGGACATTAAAATGTAATTATCAACTTTAGGGACGCTTCAAAAAAAGATTTAAATCCAAAAAGGATACAAGAGTTGGACAATCATGTCTATGTAACAGAAACTGAGCTCCAGTTGTTAAGCTTCTCACCTTGCTGCAGTGATGAAGTAGTGCACTTCAGTACAATGTGACCAGTGTGTGATATACTCACGATTCCCAAGCAAGTCCTTAAGCTGACATGCTGCCAGCTCTAAAAAGGATTTCATGTGACTACATATGTTTACACATTGTTGTCCTTTATTAGCCTGGTAGCCATGGTAGAAAAACATTATATTGATTATCAATTGATGTGTTTTATTTCATAAAAGAGCCATTTAGTGTGATCATGTACCACCTTTATTTGGGATTTTTCTAAATTAAAACCAAAAACGAGTGAATGAGTATATACTCATGCAAAGTAAACCCACATAACTAAACACAAATAACTATTAATAATAATGGCTCTAAAGTTACACATTATTTTTTAAGGAAGAAAACATTGCAACATCTAGCTTCCAGGGCCTGTATATGTAAAATTAAAAAGTTTAACTGAAAATGAATACTGAAGAATTTGAAGTGGCAGTTTAACTGAAATGTATGTCTGTGTACAATTTACTCTTGACCTTGTTCTACCACTGCTGCTCTCTCTATGTCTCACCCCCTGTGAATGGAGTAGGGACCAGCTTTGAATGCTGTGTTTAATTGCAGCCACACATCCTGCATAGTGAGTGTAGATTTTAATTGTTTTTCAATGCTTTTTTCAGGTAAAAGTGATTTGAAACTGGGAAACAAGGGAATCCCTACATGTGAGAAGCCTGAAATAGTACATATTTAATCATCTGATTCCTTTAAGAAGGGAAAACAAATCTGAAATTGATGTTTCAGCCTAAATTTATAGATGACTCTGCAATCCTTTAAAATTTGAGGATTTCAAACTTCTTGTGATGTCAAGATTCCAGGAGAATTGATCAGAACAGTATACAGTATACTGATCATTCAGCAGCTCATTGCTAATCTATCGTTCAACAATAATTGTTATCTTGCACATGTTGTAGGCTGTTGCTTAGTCATAATGTATGCTAGTGTACAGATCAGGTCCTGGTTGAAATTTTGTCATATTTCACACCAGAATCAGCAGCAGCTTGTTTCATCTGTAGGCACTAGGGTCGAGCATCTGTCCCTCATAAGATGTATCTAGATACATGTGCTATGATGGTTGAGGTTATATCTTAGGACCCAAATGCAGACAATGGAGACAGGGAGTAGTGACGTGAAGATTCATCTAACAAACTGAGCTGGAGGGTGATGTGAACGAGATGACGGGGGATGCAGGCAGGAAGGCAGGGAAGGTTGAGACGAGCCGGTGCCAAGGAACCCAGGTGAACAGGTGAGCAGAGGGCAGAGCAGAATGTTGCTGGAGATCACTGTAGAGGACAACAAAGAGAAGTGCATGAGCACAAAGGCAAAAAATCAGACAACACCAAGTATCAGCACCATGAAACCACCGTATTGGACCCAACGATCTAGCGCTGAAGTGGTGGAGAGACCAGGTAGATAAAGGCAATGGATGACTGTTTCTCTACTATAAATTAGAATAAAACAATTCTTTAAAAGTGGCATTGCTTACCTTCAAATATATATTCTATAAGACCAGGGAAGACAAGGGAATCCTATGTATTTTTCTTACTATTATGTATATCTTTATCTTTACCCTAGAATGCTAACGTGCAGTTTTGTAACACCACCACTAACATCGGGTATGTTTTACCCAATATAATATACCTGATAAAACATACTTCCCATTGAAATATATCAAAGTTCAACAATGCATGAATACATACAGAAACTGAAGTACAAAAACTTGTTCTTCAGTCCACCTGTTCCTAGGACACGTGAGCCTTGTCAGGTACAGTCTCTAAAGTTTGATAAAAAAAAACAAAAAAAAAAACTAAAATATATTTGACCCTTTATTACCAATGTTGGGTGAAAATTACCTGAACATGTGCCTGTTGAAAAAAACAACAGGGATGGGAGCAGGGAAAGACACCTCCCTTCAATGACGTCAGTGAGCAGGGTGAAGCTACCCAACGACCCACGCAACTCAGATAGCAGCGGCGCAATGAAAAGCACGTGGGTGAAAATCACCCACTGTTGGTGTTCTACAGTTAATCTGTTTATGCCTCAGTGTATAAAAAAAAAACACACACCTGTTGTCGCTCTGAGCTGAATCTGTCTTCACTGGACCTCAGTGAACTGGGTTGTGGAGGTGAGCGTGGTTGAGGCGTGGTGGAGAGGGCCCGGGAGAGCAGAGCCAGATTATTACTAAATAACTGAGCGGTATTCAAAATAAAAACTGCTTGATTATTTTATCACTGATGATTATTTTAGAATAACTTGACTAAACCAGATATGCAAGTAATGTCATTCAGATACAAAATGTTTCCTATTTCTAGCTATTAATATTCAAATGTAATAATATCTGACTACCTTCCTTTCAGTTCCTTATAATGAGTCTTGTCAAAGACAGGCTGCAGCACTGACATTCATGATGCTTACTTCCACTCTGCTGACAGTTAGCAGGCCTTTCAGCCAATGGCAGAGGCCGGTCACCAGCAGCACTCTGTGGAATGCCCTCTCTTTTGCAATGGAAATTAGACCAGAGTAGAACTTGAAGTCACCCACCTCTCAATATAAATGCATTAAGGGGGGGAGGAATTGGAACTATCACCTAATCAGTGTTTGCTTTATCCCTTCAGGTTTTTCATAAGAGTGTGAAAATGTTGATGACAAATCCTGTTTCTTTGTGTGGAGGTAAGAAAGGTTTTCCTCTTTCAATCACACTTCTGCAGTTAGTGGGGGCAAAGAGCTGGGAGGGGCAGCTGGGAAATAGGTGCGAGCCAAAGGATTTACAGTTCAGAAAAGACAGGCTGCTTCAACAGCAAAGCAGTGCCATTGTCAGAGAGTAATTTCATTTCATGAATAAGCGCTTGACTGCTTACTGTGACAGCCTAGTCCTCATCCTGTCTGCCCTGGCATCGCTCCCCTTCACCAACCAATGACAGAATGTCATCCTGCTTCCAAAATGCACAGACCAGGAGGATGGGGCTTATGTGCAACAACCAAAATCTGTGCCACTCTGACGGATGTTCAAAAGAAAATGTGAGAGGAAGAAGGCTGTGTAGAGTCGACTTCATCACCTCTCAGTAGAAACCATTCTGACTCTTGCTCAGGCTGGGAGTAAATTTGGGGTGGTAAGATCTCTCTGGTGAATATCATCACTGTCGGGCAACAAATGGCATCCAGCAGGAAAAAAGGCACATGAGCCAGGTTCTGCAACAGCTCAGCTTGCATTCAGATAAGAGGAAAACAAATCACAGTGCTTAACAGTTTAGCACTGCCAGCATTCTGCTTAATGCACACAAACTATTCATTCACTGCGCACAATAGACACACACTGCATAGACAGTGTACCTCAGAGAATTATTAGTGGGCCAAGTGTTCCTAGTAATGTGGCCTACCTTTGTTGACACTGACATGCTGTGAACATTCAATGTAGCCGAAATCAAAACAAAAAAATAGTATATATGAAGAGCATTTATTTAAAGGCTTATTTGCATATTTTCTGTTCATTTAACATTGCTTGACTTCACATTTACATTTTGTTTTCATTCCACACATTCTTTTCATTTAACATCGCTTTTCTTTTACAATTTTTCTTTTCATGTCACATAACTTTTCTTTACTCCTTTAGTGACTTGTTCTACACATTTGTTGCATACTTTGCATTGTTTAAGACTGTTTTGGAAGGAGTGTATTTGTGGGCTGGGCCAGAGTGGTTAATTTTACATGAGGGTAGAGCGCAAACAGTTCTGTTGTCTAATGACATCCTATTCTGCAGCAGTTACAAATCCACAAAACGCGCGACTGCCCCCACCCTGCTCCTCTTCAGAAAAGTACATTTGCTGTCCCACTGATCGCAGTATTTACATGCGGGTTTTGTTTTTTTGGCAGGAGGAGTGCCTTCTCTGTCGTGGCGTCCATCATCCATCTGTGTTTTTTTTCTTTTTTTTTGCGTGTTGTCACTCATCATCTGATGTCACACACTAAACTCGTGACAACTGCCACCTACAGTACCTGTAGCAGGCTACCGCGAGCTACCTGGATACTTGACAGGTATGCATGACCCCTTAGATTTTTTTACTGTTTAAATTCCTTGAAGGACACACATTGAACATTGTGTAAAATATCAGAGCCCAACCGACTTGTCAGTATTTGCCTTTAGCGATTTATCAGCTGATTTATAAGGTTTCACAACCTTATGTTTAAAAAGTGGAATGCAACATGGTTGGGGTAATTAAAAAGTGGTGTAATGACATAGTTTGGCCAGCAGAGTGTGTTTCAATGGGGGATAAAACAGCTGGTGTCAGGAAATGTAGCAGCTACCTCACTAATGGTTAAACTATAAACCAGCACAAAAATGACAGTTGGCAGCATAACATAAGCCACCATGTTCTGAAATGCTAACAAAAAGTAACATTTTGCTTTTAGAACATGAATAGCAAACTTTTGTTGATCTGGTCATTTTTTTCATTTTTATACAGTCAGGAGTCTGTACAGGGTGATTTATCTTGAAAATTGACTGGATGCTCTATGCCTTTCCCGAGTCTCTGACTTCCGGCCGGTGCGATCTGCTCTGTGCAGCTTGTTGTGCTTTTGTCAAAAATAAACCAGGCAGCGGGATCACAGAGCAGCTGCGCCTGGCATGACTTCACTGTGCGCCCGAGCTGATCGCGACCGCTTGCGATATGTTACACACTATCTGCTACTAGGAGATAGAGAGTGATGACAGGTTAACAAGGAGGATGCTTTTTGGTAATTTTGCCAACGGGGGGACAACATCCCCCCTCATCCCACCTCAAATCGACTACTGTCTGTAACTATTTTTTTGTTGTATTTGCTAAAATTGTCATTATGATGGTAGAATAAGATACAGGTCAGCTGTGTATAAATCCACTGTCTGTGGCTCCACCCAGTGGCTGCTGGTTGATTTGCAAGAATCCACCGCTCCCAAATCAACACAACCAATCAGAGCCAAGGGGAGTATCTGAGGAGTGTCAATCATTGCATACACTGTTGGCAGCCCCCCTCCCTCTCGAAGTGTGTACTGGGCAGTGCTCCTCCCCCACACAGGTGCAGTGTCTGCTCTCACCTGGTTCAAGTTCAAACTCAAACTGTGAACAATGGTGGAGAGGCAACAGAGCAGAAACATTCTCCACCACTGCCCACATCAAATAAGAAGACTGATGAATAAAAGCAGTGTAAAAAGAATAAACTGGACAATGCCAGAGAGAAAACTAGGATAAAAATTGGTGCGTAATTTCAGAGGTGGAGGGAGCTCCAGGATTTGAAAGGAGCAACGAGGGCTTAGACAAGTAAGGACCCCTGCTTGATATATGTTTCATTCTATGTTTTAACCACGGGGCTATGGTGGCAGTGGTTACAATAATACTCGCAATAGTGCATTGCACCTTATGATGTTACAGTCGAGCTACGTAGCCTGTTGGTAAATCTAGCTTGTTAGCTTGTATGCTAACTCCGGTGTTTAGCTTTGTCTTTGTTAGTTTGTGTTCGTTACGTGGTTGAGTTAGTTTAGAGAAATAATGTTACTCATGCTTCAGAAAGGCAGCATGGTGTCACACCGGGTAATGATTGGCTGGTAACTCCATCTACCGCGATGTGAGGAATATTGTTGTTACTCAGGACATCTACTGTGACTCAGGATGAGGCACTCGTCATTGTAATTTAGTTGTATTGGTCAGAAATAGAAGGGCTTATGTTGTTGGTTTTAAGAATGCACCATCTTGGTTATCTGGCATCCTCTGTTACCGTGGTTACAAGCCTGCTCGTGAACAGCAGGCTCCTCTGAGGGGAGGAGCTTTGAAGGCAGGACTGCAGGCAGCAGAGAGGAAGGAGGAGGGACCTGGGAGCTGGATCATACTAATATTCTGACCAAGTCTACTTTTTTTCTCAAAACTCCAGACTGCAGCTTTAAAGAAAGAAATATTCAGAAAACTGTGATTCGAGATGCACTTCGATTTTTGATACGTCATGTAAATTATGTTGTCAATAGGTTTTTAAATGTTTGAATGCAGTACTACTGGCAGTACTTGAACACACAGTGTGAAGTTTCTGCCGCTAGGGGTCTCTCTATCAGAACAAAACAAAATACATTTATTATTAAAGTGTTATGTCAGGAGGACTGGGAAGAGATGCTTCTCTGAATGGATCATGTCTGGAGGACAGGGCTGGGTACAGAGCCAGACCTTCTGGAGGAATGAACACATCACATTCTGCTCTGATCCAGAACCTACTAGCTTGAGAACTCAGAAAAGGAGCTAACACTAAATGAATTTACCCAGAACCATTACTGCTCTAAACTAAACAACACAGATCTATACAACACACAGGAAATACTGCTGTGTTTATATGATGAGTAAAGAGAATTCTAGAGATTTGTAGCCATGATTAGCCGTGCATTGTGTGCTGTTGTCCTCACATATTAAATAGAGTCATTCCTCTAAGACTGTCTCGAGCAGAGGCCAAGTGGTGCGGCGTTGTGATGAAAACAGACATGTTAATTTGCAGACGGGCCAGGGCGAGGGCTGAGTGGGACACAGTGTAATATGGTTCAGAGCTGGGTCTAACCAGGAGTGACAGTTCCCTGTTTTAAAGGGGCGAGAGTACAGATGCATTATGCATGAGCGACCTGTGTTGCACAAGTCATGCTGCTTCACTTTGCACTGTGTTATACTATTACTGCCCTACTACTGCATTTGTCCTTCTGCTTTCATACAGCTATGCTATAAGCATTAATAAGATATAACTATGTTGTAAATCTGAAAAAAGAAATAGCCATTAGTAAAGTATATAATCCAAACCATTCATCCCAATTAGCCGCTAAAATGATTTGACTACTTAAAACTCATAAATTATTATCTAAATATACAGAAAGGCTTGTGAAGCTGGTAGAGTCCAGTAGGTTTGTGAAATTACAGTGTGCCAGAATATATGTGATGGAATGACAAAAAGAGATACACAGAATCAAACACGCAAGCCACCACAGTGTAAATGTCAGAGTGTAATCACCAATGTGTATTGGCTGCATGATTAGTAAATGTCAAGTTCTGGCCTAATGAACAAACAGAAACAACTCCCTGCTGACTCTTTATTCTGTGTTCTTAAAAAAGTCTGTTATTGTGTTTTTAATTACTGCTGGGTTCTTTCTATGAGGCAGCTACCTGGCTCTTGGTTTTTGAACCAATAGAACTGCAGTCCTGGAATATTAAAGGCACAATATGTTATTTCTGCCACTAAGGGTCTCACTAAAAAGATGAAATAAAAATCTACTAGACATGACTCAGACAGAAATGTTCACAGATGAGGTAATGTATTAAAGTTTTATTTAATGTATGTTGAGTGTTGTTCACCAACTTCTTTCGTCATCCTCTCCTGGAAGTTATTCATGGCAATGACATGAAACAGATCGTTACTTTGAAAACCATTTTGAGATTTTGAGCACTGAAACCTTTACGATAATGTAAGCATACAACTCAATAAAATATAAAACAAAGGGTAAGTCATTTAGACATTAAATGCACAAATGTTTCATGTTATATCTTTAAACTTGGACCAACTGATTTTTTACAGCATTTTTTAGCTACTTGGAGGCAAAACAAGACAACACTGACTTATTGTCATCTTTTATCTTTGATGTAGCAAATACATCCAGTGAGGACAGAGCAACATTAGCATTAATTTGGAGTCATCTTCAGGCTGATAAATGTCCAATTTTTAGTCTCTTTTTGGCAACCAGTCCCAGTCCTGAGCGAGGACTGTGCTAATCATCAAAGCAGAGAAGCTGTCTGCCGGGCACACTGAGACTGCGAGGGAATTCACTAAGGCCTGTGGTACCGGGTGGAGCTGAGGATCTTAACGCCGGATGGCTAGCATGCAAGCTTTAAGGATCCCAACCATTCCAAATACTTCATAATGAATAACTTGAAATACACGGATAGAGAGTGTGACAATGGCCCACGACATCCTTTTTTTTTGTTACGCTTCCAATTGGCATATGGGGATATGTTGAACTAATCTCTAATAGCATTAAAACTTTGTTTAAGTTAAACATTTTCCACTGACAGCCAACAAAAAGGTGAATACATCTAAGTTGTCACTTAATTGTATTTGTCATTTTGAGTCAGAGGGGTCATGTTTCCACATGACGTCAATTGGTTTGTTTAAGAATGTCAGTGGCAGTCACTTTTCGCATAAAGTGGACATGAACAAGTGTCATAATGCGAGGGCTTGCAGCCATACTGTAGTTACAGCTATAGACAGTATGTGGGTGACCCAAGGTTAGCACAACAAAGACAGCAGGGAAGTCCAACTCAACATGCCTCTCTGCGCCATATGAAGAGAGGCAGAAGCTATCTACAACTCTTTTGTGGAGCTTGACTATACAACAGTGATTGAAAAATTCTGTACCCAAGTACAATGTGATACATAAGAGTATGCTTTCATAACCCCGTGCAGAAGCCCACAGAGTCTGTGGAGGCTTGTGTCCAAAGCCTGTATAAGCTGGTATAAAATTGTGAGTTCAGAGGGACAAAAGCCTAACAAATCAGAGACTGGATTATTATTGGGGTATCAGACAATAAGTTAGGCACATCAGAGTGAGCAAACCAAGCGGCAGAGCATGAGTTTGGGTGCGGACACAGTAGACATTGTGAATCAAGGGAGGCAGCAGTTTCAAGCTAAAAAGCCTGACAATGACAGTCAGTGGTGGTGTAAACAAGGACACAATGAGTCAACCACACTGTTGCCTGTTCCCGCTGCAATAGAAATCATGGAAAAACAGCTCAGCTACGAACAAGACTTTCAGGAGGTGACATTTTGGACACCGAAAAAGTGGCTGTAGCATCCAGTAGTGCAACAGATAAAGATGTGTTTTTTTCTCGGAGTAGTGACTGAAGATATACCAGCAATAATTGAACAGCCTGATTCAAATGATGAGTGGCTGGAGGAGTTACCTATAAATAGCAGCACTGTGGAATTTAAAATTGGCACAGGGCGTCATTGTCAGTGCCTTTCAGAAGCACCGGCATTAATTACATGAATAACATTATTATTATTTTTATGTTTTTGCATTTTGAGCCTGCTTTGAATTATAAAGTTCTCTACTACTATGTTGTTTTATGTATGCGCTTTTATCTCTTTTATCCACTTTGGTTATTGGTCTGATGGTCACTGCTCACCTTGAACTATTAACAACTAACACAAAACAATCAGCTAAGAACTTGGGCCTTGTTTTTGATCACCGTCTCAACTTCAATCTACACATGAACAGTCTAGTTAGAACTTGCTATTTGCAAATCAAAAATATTGCCATTGTCAAACCAATGTATCCTTTGCCAAAAAGGTTTGGTCAAGATAGTTGATGGCATCAACACAGTCATGTTCAGAGACATAGGCTTGCTTAACTGTGATCAAGTTAAAATTTTACTGTAAGCTGATGGAGAGTGCCATAGTCCCTGACAGCGCCATGCAGAGTCCCATTCCACTTCCTGCCCAAAGGTGAGCCAGAACTTGGCCACCATGCTGCAGTTCAGTTTCAGGATGTCGCCAATTTTCTTATAGCCTAGGCCATCTATATGTGGAGCAACAATCCTTTTTTTTCAGATCCTCAGAGAGTTCTTTGCCATGAGGTGCCATACTGAACTTCCAGTGACCAGTATGAGAGAGTGTGAGAGCGATAACACCAAATGTAACACAACTGCTCCCCATTCACTCCTGAGACCTTGTAACACTGTGTGGAGCTGAGTGTGGTCGAGGCCCGGCTGCAGGAGAGAGAGGGCTGGAGAGCGCTCAGGAGAGCAGTGCCAGGTGAGTGATTAGCAGAGCTGGCACACAGTTACTAATCACTCTCTCCCTTTATATGCAGTACCGTACTGGACCTCAGATGGAGGGAGCCTGGGAGATGTGCAGGAGAGACGTCGTGGAGCGAGACGCACAAGCCGCATTCACCACACTGTTAATTATTGTGTGTAGGAGATTTGAGCAGTAAAGGCTTAAATCGACCACTGTGTGTGTTGTGCTGACCAAGACGACTCACGGTAGCCTGGAACAGGAAACACACTACAAGTCACATGACACTGGCAAGGGAAAATGGCTAATTGTGTACTCACTTTTGTTGCCAGTGGTTTAGATTAGTGGTTTAGTTATTTGTCTGACCCTAACATAATTCTTCCTGAGGCTTAAGAAGTTATTTCCGATGCTTACTTGTGTCTTGTCTGAAATGACTTACATCACTGAGTAAAATTCAAAATAAATAAATAAATAAATAATGAAGAGCACATTATTCAGCAAGTAAGATGCACCTACACAAGTGGTTTCACACCGTACGTACCCTCTGGTTTAATCATTTGAGAGCCTGCTTCCATGCATGAAGTGATGTCACTGTATATATATATATATATATATATATATATATATATATATATATATATATATATATATATATATATATATATATATATATATATATATATATATATATATATATATATATATAGTGGCACTTTAAGCTTCTGAAATAAGTATTTTTACTGTATGGATCTGGTGTGTGTGACCTTTACATGTGAGGAGGAACACAGATCATTGATTAACATGAAATACCAGCCGATCCTGTCAGCCAGGCATGAGTTTTAGCTATCAGTCGAGTTCATCAGCTGTTCCTTGTGCACAAATGTTAATTAATGTAGAGATACACATCATTTCTTCTGCTGGAGGATCGCCGCAAGTAATGTCATTAATATTTTCCTCATTAAAGATGTATTTCTCCCCTCTCATTCCACCCGTTATTGATTTTGATGATACTTTTTATAACGTGCCCTGCCTGATCCACAGACTGGGATCTGTGCACACACCGAGGACCCCTCTCCTCCCCTTCCTCAGTTAAATATCAATATATATATTTTCAGTCTTGTTGATGGGATACATCATTGTGAAACAGCAGGGCAGAGGGTCCAGCAGCTGAGGGCCACTTCCCTGTCCCTCAGAGAAGATGAGTGCCAATCTTTGAATGCTCCAGTCCTGGCACACCTGGATCATAAAGGGAATGTCAGAAAACACTGATTGGTTTAATTTATGATCTGCCCAAAACAAACCCCTCAGAGTCTGAATACCATCCCTTTGTGCTGTGTGACTCACTTTACCCCAGATCATCTGCTGTTTTACTAGCAAATGGACTTGGACATGCCCTAAATTCACTAGCACCATAAACTGTCTAAATAGGCCCTATGTCTATTGAGCAGTTTGTGAATGAGTGTAGTATTCCCTGCTCACATTTTTTCAGGTATTTACAGGTTCATGCCCTTGCTGAGAAACATTTCTCCTCCTTTCCATTGCTCCCAACAAACAGTTGGGCGGATGAACAATTGGACATTGTCATACTATACTATACTAGAGTGGCGTTGGCTGTGAGATCTTGGACAGCTCATGGCAACTGTCAAATAAGAGAATACATCAACTTATATCTCTATCAGACATGGCTTGCTTCAATTTAAAGTTTCTCATGGACTCCATTGCTCTAGAGGCAAGTTTTCCAGGATATATCCTGACCTGGATCCAACCTGCTCCTGATGCCACCAGGCCCTAGCCATTCTCTGTCATATGTCCTGGTCTTGTCCAACTCTGATACAATTTTGGTCTTCTATTATTGAGACAACTGCAATCTTTGGTGTGGTCCCTAATGGGGCTGCAGTATCTGTTGCCCAGTCAGATGCCATAGCTTTTTCATCAATATTGGCTCAGCACCTTATTTTACTTAATAGGCAGTTGGCTACTCCTCCAACACACACGTGCTAAATTAGGAATGTGAAGGCACATTTTAACTTGCGAAGCTGAAATGTTCAGCCAGTGGATCAATGCAGGAATTTTATGGGGTCTGGCAGCTGTTTCTTGACTATATTAAATTGGTATTCCTTGCTAGATACACTGAAGCCACAATTTAATTTACGATCTCTATATTATTTTTCCATGTTGTTTTCTAATGTCATTATTTCATAATTATGTGTGTGTCGTCTTTTAGTATCCTTTGGGGCTCATGAAGCTGACTGAGGGAATGCCAAGAGTGTGGAAAGCATCAAAACATCAAAACAAAAGGTGGCGTCTTTGAAAAATCTAAATCATAGCCTTGCTCTTGTTTAACACAATTCATTCATATAATTCCATATGTGTTCCCTCGTACTTTTGATGTCATCAGTATAGATTTACAATGTAGAAAATAATGAATGTATAAAAACACTGAATGAGAATGTGTGTCCAAACTTTTGATTGGTATTGTATGTAACCTCAGTGATGCTGGGGAAGATGCCTATACAATGCACTTTAACTGATACTAATATCAGATGATATTGATTCTTGTGTGGTAAGTTCCAGTGACCTTATCCTATGAAACAGACTCAAGCCCCTTTCACATATGCAATCCGGATAATTTCCAGAGAATCAGATCAGGATATTGTCAACAAATGCTTGTTCACGCATGCAGCACTCGACAGACGTGTCCATGTCCTTGTCAGATGTGCTCATACATGTTAGATATACTACTTTATGCGAGGTGCCATTTGCAGAAATCTTCAATGAGCAGTTGAAACATAATTTTCACATGTCCTGGTGTACCTCTGAGTATGTGTTACAGCTGATTAAACCAGCCCTATACTTCAGTTACCTCCTAGTGTCACTGTCAGATGATTCTTTTTTTCCCACATTTTTTTGTTTTGGCTTGGCTTTATTGACAGAACGGCTGAAGACCAACAGGAAACAGGATGAGAGAGACGGGCAGTGACACTCAGCAAAGGGCCCGTGGTCGGGACTCAAACCTGCGGCCGCTGCAGTGAGGACAGAGCCTCAGTACATGTGACGCCCACTCTACCCACTGAGCTAAACACCGCCCCACTGCCAGATCATTCTTGTGTTTTTCTCACAGCATGACAGAGTGTCGTGGCTCTCAGGTGCTCTCACCTTTTTGGACATCATGTACATGTTAACTCTGACTCACTGTTGATGTCACAATTCAACATCGAGAGAAGGAACAAAATATCCTGGTTACCAGCAATCTCTTCCGCCAATTAAGCATGGCATGACTTCTTGTTCCTGGTGTGGCTCTCCAAGAGGCCAATTCAAAGGTAATCAAGTGCAATGCCCTCTCATTCTTCACACCGTCCTCCTGCTGTTTCTGAACAACGTTCCATTTCAGGCAGGGCTCTTATTTAGCAACCAGGGAGACGCAACCCAGCAGCATTTTGCATCCAGGGAGAAGCCAGAGCATCAGTGGACAGGGTGACAGCATGACAGAGTGTCGTGGCTTCAAAATGTGTCTATTGCCAGTTAGATAAAGGGTTATTTTGAGCGTTGAGATGAATCTTCCACATCATTAAGTTGTGTGATGGGGGTTTCTGCAGAATGGCTAGCAGGGGGGAGGCAACGAAGCTGAGATGAGGAATGTAACGAGAGCCCATGCAGTGACATTTCAGTATAGAGCACAAAATGTGACCGCTGACTACACACATAAAATACTATCAACATAGCATACAAGATATAACTTTTTATAGGTATGCTGGTAGCAATAAGGGTTACATATGCAGTGCTATGGTATTGTTATTGTGTTTTTATCTTCTTGTAGAGAGGTGGAGGAGGGATGTTGATGACTCCCTTTGGCTTTAATTAGAGTTTAAGGGGTTTCATTGCACTTCTCTAAGGACTCCCAGGGCTTCTTAATTTGATTGCATCGCACAAAACTGCACAGTGAAAATAGAGGAAAACAAAACAACAACAACAACAAAACATGGAGACACAAGCAAACACAGCAGGGTAAGATAAATATAGATTTCTGTAAAACATTTTAGAAAGCTGGTCAATTCAAAGGCTCCGCATATGTGGGCCTCAGTTCTCTAACACAGGGTGACCCAAACATTAAGTGACAGGGAGCATCTGGCATACACTACTTTACATAGAATATTTACAATCGATAAACAACTGTGTGAACTAGAAAAAAAAATAAATAAAAAACCTCACTCAGTTTTTGTTTTAGTTCTATGACTAGCCAGCTAACATCATCCACATCTCAGGACGACATTAACACCTGTTGTATAGTTAAGGCCATAATTTAATCATCATTTTGTATTTGTGTGACTCTGTGTTGTTTGCTTGTTTAGTTTTTTTTTTTTTTTTAACTTCCCCTTTTACCTCTACAGTTATAATGTTTCTGAAGGCAAATATGTGGCCATGTTCTAACTTGTTAGTGTTGTGTGGTAAACTGTAATACGTACAAAAGTAGGCAAAATACATTAACTTTATTAAAGGAAATACTGATCTTCAGAACTAATTTCTGGAGTTTACTATCATCCCATACAGCTTTTGTTTACTGTTTAGACATGCTGGCAGCACAGCTCTAGGAATGGAATTATTGGGCCTTTTGCTGATATTCTTAACGCAGGTAAACAACAGAGATTGGAACAATGATTAAAATTAAAACTGCTAAACTACCAAATATCAGCACATTAATATTGTTATTGTAAGCATGTGTGTTCTGATGTGAGCATTAAGCCCAAATGACAGCCTCACTGAGTTGCTAGTGTGCCTGTAGATTCTTAGTCTTGTTTAACATCTACTATCATATTAGTCTGTCTTTCATTCCTGCTTTCTTTATTCATTTAGATTTTTTTCAGACATTTTTTTTTTTTTTTCTTTTAATTTCAAATCTGCATGGCAGTATAGTGAAAGTAGTCTCTAGCATTTACTCAAACAAGCTCTGGATTCAACAATGGTGGATTAGCCCTGTTTGCATAACCTTGCCACATAGAAAGGACACAAAGCCCAGTCTCATGATACTGTCACTGGTTGTACATGTTCATTTGGCTTAACAGCCTCAAGTCAGCTACAGTTGTTGAGTCCATAAATCAGTGTGTGTATTTGGATATGTGACATTTTGGTGCTCTTTAGGAGGCGGTGGGTTGCCTGAGAGGAGCAGGGGAGCTATGAGAGGCATTTATCCAGATGTCAACTGCGAGAGGCGTCTTGTCAGCAGAGCTCCTGTGCGGGCTCACTCGCAAACACACAAACATATATACAACTCAAACATCTCTGTCAACACTATGGAACGACTCCACACAAACAATCAATGCCACCAGCGTTCAGGGGACCATCAATAAGAGCTGGTCTCTCTGTGTTCAGATGTGATTTGGCTTGTCAGGTGTTTGATTAGCCTGGCTGTAGTCCTGTGTTAGAGCAAACGCTTCTTGTTAAAGACGACTGCTCTGCTCTGCTCTTACGACAAGATCCCCGCCGTGTGACGACCTTAACTGACCCCACGCTTGGATGATGCTTTAAGTGTATATGGAGCAGTTTACAAGTTGATGTCAATAGTTGTTTTTTCAAGGCTCTATACATGAAGTTGTAGAAACTGATGAGTAACTGTCATCCTGCATAATCAGATAATTTGCCTCTCTCGTTAAACAGAAGCATTTCTCAAGCGCAATCCTGAAGGGTACGACAAAGGTGCCGCTAAAAAGTGCTGTCACATGAAATGTACTATATAGAAGAAGTGCTGACTACAAGGTATAAAATCAAAGTATGCTGTACAATGAAAGTTAAATAAATTCAGGGTTGTCCCAGTACGTTGAAAGACACGTGCAAATATTTTGGCTGTGCTGACACACGAGATTCATCCATGAGGTAAAAAGCAGAAAAAACTTGGGACTTGCCATGTTCATGGCAACATGCAGCAGTTATTTTTAACGGCGTTAGGATCTGCTGAGCTTTGTCAATTTCCCCTTGTTTCTCCTGTGTTTTCCCCTGCCTTCTTGTTGTATGTTTGTCTACCTCTGTCTGTCACTGTTTTGTCTCTGGGCATGGCTGACCTACTTCCTGATCATCAGCCAGACTCCTCTCACCTCCTGCTCCACTCACCTGTGGTCCATCAACACTGATCACCAGTTACCTGTTTTAAGCCTGTCTTCCTCTCCAGCCTTCGCCAGTTGGTTGTGAAACCCTCCATGGTAACACAAAGGCCATGCTGGAGAAGATTTTGTGTAAATGTTGTTTTTTCACCTGTCTGAAACCTGCCTTTTTCCCCTTCTGTGCTGCAGACCTGCCACACACACTAGCCTGTACAGTCCCGCCCAGCCTTGCCTGTTGTCTCGTCAGAAACCTAGCTTTATATATCCCACTGTGGACTGTCTGGGAGCTGCTGACTCATTTTGAACCCTTTGGGTTTTCTATCTAATAGGGCTGTCAATAGATTAAAACATTTAGTCACATGTTTGCCTGTTAGACAATGAATAGGTATGTACTAGGGTTGGGCTGATTGCTGACAGCTATGAACTACTAATCCCAGACCATCGTAACATTTTGATTTAAAAGGCTCCTCACCGGAGAGCACAATTAATTGGCGCGTCCGTTCAGAGTTGCTGTAGGGCAAAAAAGTTGTCAATGTTTGTGATATGTGGGGAGAGGAAATGTATGTTGTTGCTCAGTGCATAAACATTACATTTCCATGTCCTGTTGATTTTTTATTTATTTCTTTTAAACCAGCTCTGTTAGGTGAAGCCAAGACACTCGGTTAAATCTGTGGTAGCAGTGTTTCTCTGTCATGCCATTTTTATACACAGTTTTCCTAAGCATAGCTTCTTCGGCTAGTTGGCCAATGTTGTTTTATACATATGAGGCTGAACAAAGCCTAGTTACAGACATTTGGTGCAGAGACGAGGACTTGGAACCTAACACAGGGATTAATGACAATGGTAATGGGAGACAGTTTCCTCTGCATGGTGAGACAGTCGGAGACTCGTGTCAGAGCAATGGTGGGAAACAGCAGAGAATACAGTGGTGAGCTAACATGCAACTGTTGCCTTAAAGACAACACTGAGAGGACACACTGCCTTCACATCACAGTGCTTTACTCTTTCAGTGATGTAACTGTTTTTCAGCCTGTAGCACTGTGCTATTGCAATTCAGGAGCAAGTTACAAATCTGTCTTCTATTTCCAGCTCATGACAAATATAAAAAGCTGCCTTATGTTGTCTTCTTGATATTGAAACAATATTAAAATTGAAACATAATAGCACTTCTATTGAGAGTGTTTCTTACTTACAGTAGTTGGCTTCTTCACTCTCCATTGCAAGGTCATTTTTGAAGTCAACTGTTTCACCTGTTAAGTTTGGTCAGCTGTTTTGTAGAAACTGATTAATCTGATTGATGTGCCATGGACAGTAAAAACACCTCATCTGCCAACATTCGAATGTTCCCTGTTATTGGAGAGTGTTTGATTGGTGTGCCATGGACATGGCAGTGGTGGAGCGTTATTTAAGCAGGCATCTTACAGAGAGTCACTTATAGAAATCCAGTAAAAGCACGAGGCAGATGAAAAGAATTCCAAATGAAGGACATATACACAGGGCAATTTCTTCCCTTTAGAGAAAGCAGGGCCTAGTAAGTATGACATGAAACTGAAACAGTCCACCTTTGATGTTGTGAGTAACTATAATATCTTTGTTTGAAACCAATTCCATTTCCTATAAAAGTCTGACCTGGTGCTCTGTAGCTGGGAGCTCCGTCGTAATGATGTAGCCTTGTGGAGGAACCTGATAGAAGAAAAGACAGCCCATTAATGCTAACCACTGAACCACAGAGACCTTTAATGTGCTGTCGCCAACTATCTGCACAGCTTTGTCTTGCCAGCAGTTTCTCTAGAAAGAAACCACATCGCGAGGATTTGTAAAGCTGATCGATTTGCAATGATATAGCTAAATTAAGTGGCAATCCATCATGTTTGTACATGTAGACAGCTCTGTCACAGTCATAATTTCTGCTTTGTTCCTCTTTTATTTTGCCTCCATAATCACTTCTGTAATGATCTGTTGGTGTGTCAATAAGGTTTGAGTTTCTGTGGGTGCCACTCTTTTCTTGTCTCTGCTCATAGTGTATAAGCACTTCTTTTATTTTTCATGCTTATTCCAAACGAACTGGACACAGTTAGTGGATCATTTCCTATACAGTATGTGCTGTTGTATGTTTTTTTTGTGAAAGGAGTGTCATTCTCTAGTAATTCTCAAGAGATCAATGAAAGGTTAAAGTTCAGAATTTTGGGGTGTGTGTTGCACATCAGCGCACCGATGGATGATTGGAGCACTGTAGTGTGCATATTCAGTTGCTGCTCTTAAGGGGTTTTTATTCCTTCAAACATATGCTGCAAAATGGTTTGCACTGTTGAGAGGAAACATATTGTTCAGCCCAGGAATTGTTACTGCCAACCAAACTAGTGTTTGTCAAAGCTGTTTGTTACAAGACGAAAGTCAACTTAATAATTAACTGAAGACTTAGTAGCCTACTTGGTCAAAAACATCATGATTTAATGTCATTCATTTACTGTTACTACGGCTTCTTTCTGTATTCTTTATGGCAGAGTTGATCTGGACTGTTAAAAAGCTAGTCAACAGTTAAGAGTCAGCTTGAAGCAAATTACAACAGCATAAAAAAGAAGTCTCCCAGCTACAGCTGAGAGCTGCAGCTCTGGAAAGGTAGCATATGCAATCATGCTAATCAGTGGATTTGAATGATTAATCGCAGAATGTTCTGTTTTTTTTTTTTTTTTTTTTGTGATTTTATATTTGTTGCAGTGCAAAATATTACCAACTGAAACAGTGAAACCTTCCCTGCACCTGCATGTTAAGTCATGTCTATCCTTGCCCTATTTATGTTTTTACTTGATATGTATTTTATTTTTTCATAACTTTTAGAAATGTGTTTTTTTCTTTGGATTGTGTCTGATAGTATGTCAGTGTGTTTCGGCGTCTTTTTCGTCTTACGTGTCTTACAAGAATTTGGGCTATTTTGGGTAGTTATTGCTATATTATCCTGATTGATTGCTTGATTGATTGATTGATTGACTGGTTGATTTTGGATTTGAAGACAGAAAACATAATCCAAAGGACATCATGTTAAAGTGATAACACTTATTTCTTGGAAATGTGTTGGAAATTTGTTGGAAATAAGTGTTATCACTTTAACATGATGTCCTTTGGATTATGTTTTCTGTCTCCAAAAATCAATCAATCAATAAATCAATCAATCAATCAATCAATCAATCAATCAATCAATCAATCAATCAATCAGGATAATATAGCAATAACTACCCAAAATAGCCCAAACTCTACTTAATCATGCAGTTTATGGACGAGAGGATGCCATCAAACATTAACCAACAAAGTTTGTCCACTCACTGTTAGACCCCTTTAAGCACCACTGAGTAATGAGTACAATTTAAATTAATATCTAAAGTAGCACTGTTAATCAATTAAAACATTTAATCGTTGTGAATTTTCATAAATTAATCACACATGGGAGAGGACAAATATGATTTCTTTATGCAAATGTATGTTTATTATTGCAACAATCAAAACCAATGACAGATACTGTCCATGCTATTCTCAAGAATAACCTCAGAGGTACTGCATGCTCAAAAAATATGCTGAAACATGGTAAACTCATAAAAATTAAAGCTCGCTCTTTGTTCTCCTCTATCTGGCCTCCTGTGTGTCTGCTTTTGGGTTCACCTTTTAGTTTTCCCCCTTTAAACTGCAGCAGCTTTCATCTGATAACGTTTTGCAGATGTTGCAACTAGGCATTTGTCTGTGTGGCTCAGTGAAGCAGCACCGCCTTGTTTTGACAACACAACTCCTGCTTCTGTTCGTCCATATAAGAATTTAAGAGGAGACCATTGTATTCTCAGATACCGTAATATGTCTCAGCAGTGTGGCCCATTAGGAAGCCTTTAATTTCTTACTGCAGAGCTCAGTGTGATCCACAGAGCCCCGAGGAGCTATAAAATGTTGATTTATTGCTCTTTCCTACAGCTCTGCACAAAGAGCCTGGAGAGAAGCTAATGATGTACTACTGCAGCTATTTAAGCCACCGTTTGAACACTGGTTTAAATATGGATGGGGAAGTAAGAAATTAGCATCAGTTTTGCCACTGTGATTTCCAGCCTGCCAGCATTGTCCCAGACACAGACCTCCACATTCTTACAAGAGCAAGAGAAGCAGTGCATACAAAGAAGAGTTTGATTTATAAGGAACAGTCAAATATAAATGATGAGTTAATTTACAAAACTGAACTGGTGGGAATATCATTTTCCAATTAAGATTGATTTTTGTCTATGGACAGCAATTATTTTACACAAAATAACGCTTAAAGGCAAATTATTTGGGGCTGTATTTATTTTGCTTTTTCAACCCTGTTGTAGTAGTGCCACATGTGATTTGATTTAGGAGAACCTTGAGTTTGAGTCTGGCTCATTTAAAGTGTTTTGTTTTTTTTTTATAAGATATACTTGGGTTTTTTAGACCGCCATACTATTTTATCTATTTTTACATCTGACCTTTCCTGAGAAAGTTACAGCCATTTATTGTAACATAATCGTTGGCGTTCTGTCGCGGTCCTGTTTTTTTGTTGTTCTCGTTTCCTGTTTTATTGTGAAGTTTTTCCCTCATGTGTTGCACTTTGTCGCACTTCTCAGTTCCTCCCTCTGTGTGATTTTTCCGCTTTCAAGTGTTTTTCTGTTCCTTTCCCTCACCTGTCCTTTTCCCACCATGCTCCCCCTGTATCTGATCCCCCTGTGAGTGAGTCAGTATAAAGTCTTTGTTCTCCCTCATGTCTTTGTCAGTTCATTCTGTCTTTCCCTGTGATGCCACCCTGTTTTTCTCACCCGCATCATTGCCAGGATCTTCTCCAGTGTTATGTTTCTGGTTTTTGTTTTTTGCTGTTTTTCTTTGATTTGTATTTTGCTTTTGTTTGCACTTTGTCTCAGCTCTTTTTGTTGCTGCTTGTTTTTGTTTTTTTATCCTTGTGACTCATTTTGGTTTATCGGGATTTCTCAGGTTCTGTATCATTCAGGTTTGTTTTATTAAAGCTCACCTTGTGTTCCCCCGATCTTGCCTCCCATGTGTTTGCATTTCGGTCCTCAATTTTTCCAAATCATAATTGTAACACCTTCTTCAGGAAAAAACAACAACAACAACAAAAACAATTGATAAAAAAACAAGTGTAATCCAATTTTTGATTTACTGAGCATGTGGAGTAAAAACAGAGGACACCAAAGCAAAAATGACATTTTTTTCAGAAACAAACAGCATCCACTGAGCAACAAAAGTAGCTTGGTTCCAACCACTGCCTGTTAGCCCAGAGGAAGAATCTCTGTAGGTTTCCTTGATAAACATATAATCGTCACCTTCACTACGAAGCCTTAACAAGACATGTGCAAAACCCCTGAAAAGCTGAGAAACTCCACTTTCCATGAGTTTGAAAGCATATGCAATTAGTGGTTCAAAAGATATCAAACATGGCAGAACAACTGGAATTTAAACAGCTAGCAGTGTCAAGGAGAGCAGAGTAACATTTTTCCCTCAATTTTCCAACATTTTATTTTTAACACACTTCGCAGAGGTTTTTCCTTGTGCACCGAAAAAATCTTCTGTCACGTGTTCATTAGAGTATGGTCACAGCAACAGCGAGGAGGACAGCAACAGGGTCAGGCTGCCTGGTGGAGGGAGGAAGAAGGCTAGCAAGGACCCTTAGATACACATGCGAGAATGAGTTATCAGTAAACGGGCACGCCACGAGAGAGTGTCCTGCAGAATGATCAGCGCGATGGAGAAACAAATGTACGGCACCATGAGTGACAGCAGAGATGAGGAGTTTGCAGCGAGTGCTGGTTGGCTAAATCGTTTCCTCCGCCGCAACAACTTTACTTGCAGAAGACGTACAACTATTAAATTAAACGCCTGTCCCAAATTGCCGCCTGGTCTGTTAAGTGACTGAAACAAATAAACGCCCCGGCTATTATTTGGTAATTTACAGTAACTACTTAGCTGTGTATCCTGTGTGGCTGTGAGTGATATGCAGGTACCATTTCTTTTGTATCAACACATTATTGTCAACATGAGTTTATTCACATTATCATAATACTGAGGTTTGGAAGACATGCAATTCAGCTGCAATTCTTAAAAAAGCAGTGAAGCACTGGTTTATTATCACAAGTGCAAACTAGAAATACATGTTACACATCTAAAAATGTGACAAAACCAAGAAATGACCACTGTGTCTGCTACTGTGACTGTTAGTAGGAACAGCAATGTTTACAACAGCAAAGTCACAATAAACTCAATCTCTCAATATTAATATTAATATGAATCAATATTAATGATCCCTCAGTAAAAATGAATATTTGTGGACTGATAAACAGCCGACACAGACAGCTGTCATAATATTAGATTATTATTAACTCTCATTAACAAGCAGTTAGCTTAACAAGCACAAATGGGTGCTCTTCTGAAATATGATTCATATTTAAGCACGTTGAATAAGTGGAAGGCGACTTGTTAGCCCCCACAAGGAAGTTATGTTAATAGATTTATAACTCACAAAGGTTCAAGTGGCTCCACTCTCACGTCTCATCTCATATGTGTTGTGGTGAAGCAGCGGCTTCTCTCTCTCTCTCTCTCTCTCTCTCTGTCTCTCTCTCTGTCTCTGTCTCTCTCTCTGTCTCTCTCTCCCTCTCTCTCTCTCTCTCTCTCTCTCTCTCTCTCTCTGTCTCTCTCTCTGTCTCTCTCTCCCTCTCTCTCTCTCTGTCTCTCTCTCTCTCTCTCTCTCCCTCTCTCTCTCTGTCTCTCTCTCTCTCTCTCTCTCTCTGTCTCTCTCTCTGTCTCTCTCTCCCTCTCTCTCTCTCTCTGTCTCTCTCTCTCTCTCTCTCTCGCTCTCTCTCTCTGTCTCTCTCTCTCTCTCTCTGTCTCTCTCTCTCTCCCTCTCTCTCTCTCTCTCTCTCTCTCTCTCTCTCTGTCTCTCTCTCTCTCTCTCTCTCTCTCTCTCTCCCTCTCTCTCTCTGTCTCTCTCTCTCTCTCTCTCTCCCTCTCTCTCTCTGTCTCTCTCTCTCTCTCTCTCTCTCTCTCTCTCTCTCTCTCTCTCTCTCTCTCTCTCTCTCTCTCTCTCTCTCTCTCTCTCTCCCTCTCTCTCTCTCTCTCTCTCTCTCTCTCTCTCTGTCTCTCTCTCTCTCTCTCCCTCTCTCTCTCTGTCTCTCTGTCTCTCTCTCTCTGTCTCTCTCTGTCTCTCTCTCTCTCTCTCTCTCTCTCTCTCTCTGTCTGTCTGTCTCTCTCTCTCTCTCTGTCTCTCTCTCTCTCTCTCTGTCTCTCTCCCTCTCTCTGTCTCTCTCTCTCTCTCTCTCTCTCCCTCTCTCTCTCTCTCTCTCTCTGTCTCTCTCTCTCTCTCTCTCTCTCTCTCTCTCTCTCTCTCTCTCTCTCTCTGTCTCTCTGTCTCTCTCCCTCTCTCTCTCCTCTGACAGAGCAGAGCTGCAGTGGACAGAGAAGTGGCTTTATAGGCTCAACACGCAACATCGTATTACAAGGAAATGCGTGCGGTAGATAACCATGGCGTTTTTGTTTTTACATCCCTGTGCACAACAGGAATTTATTTATTCATTAAAACACACACACACAAAAAGGGCAATTTTTAATCCAAGGCAAAAAGGGCAGGGGCTCAAGCACCCCTTGGGCCCTATGTGTGCATGTGCCTGGTGCTGTTGCCCTACACCTTCATTCAGCTGTGAGTCTGACTACAAAATGAGTACACTCTGTGATGAGGTGTGCTCCTATGCTTAAGAGGTACTCTAACCTTACCTAACCTTAAATGAATCCATTAAAAACATAAATAAATAAAATAGCTCTCATAAACCACACTACCAGTCCCTGAATAGTGCAATTTCACTACCCCATCAATTTAAAATCAATGAATACATAAAATAATAATAGAATAGATAAAGAAATAATAAAGACATTTGGTTGGAAAAAACTTTGAATTTGTTGAGCCTGACCCCATCTTCTATCAGACAAAACCAAAACTGGTTTAGATGATGGACTAACTGCCTCTCACATAGTGAACACTAGTGACCACCATACACAGCTAATTAGAAATGATAAGGGTGCTTTCATCAGGGTGCCTCTCTGAACAGGTAATCATCAAATAAAAAGGGCTCTTTCTTCCCGGATGTTTTAATTTGTTGTGATGTCAATCAATCAATCAAAGCAAAAATATAAATATAATAATTTAGAACCAAGATTGTGACGAACACTCATGAAGTGCAGTAGTGTGAATGCTCCTGGTCAGCAGTTCAGCAATCTAACAGCTTGTGGAAGGAAGCTATTGATTAGTCTATTTGTTTGGCCTTTTTGACTCTGGAACCGTTTTCCTGATGGGAGCAGTTCAAAGATTGTGAGGAGAGGGTGGGAGGTGTACCTGATGGTGTTCAGTGTCATGCTCCTGCAGCGGCTTAGGAAGAGTTCTTGGACAGAGAGGAAGGAAACTCTGATGACCCTCTCAGCTCCTCTAACAATTCTCTGCAGGGCTTTTTTGTCTGTCATGCTGCAGTTGGAGTACCATGTCGAGAAGCAATACATCATCAGAACGCTCACCAGCACAACACTATAGAAAGTCCTGAGGATGCTGATGGGGAGAGAGGCTTGTTCAAGCTTCCTCAGGAAGTACAGTCTCTGCTGGGCCAGTTTCATGATCCCTAAGGTGTTTTTATTCCAGATTAGGTCCTGTGACATCTGCACTCCAGGGAACTTGATGTTCTCCACTCTCTCCACCGTGCAGCCACTGATGCTGAGATGAGCGTGACCTCCTTAAGTCGATAATCATCTCCTTTGTCTTGTCCCCATTAAGCACCAGATTGTTTTCTCTGCACTCGCCCTCTAGTTGATTAACTTCTTCTCTGTACACTGATTCTTCATTTATGAATGAGTCCCACCACTGTGGTGTCATCCACAAAGTTGATGATCTAGTTCCCCTCGTGTCTGGATGCACAGTTGTGTGTTAGCAGTGTAAACAACAATGGACTGAGTACACAGCCTTGAGGAGATCCAGTGCTCAGTGTGATGGAGTTGGAGGTGTTATTTCCAACAAGAACAGACAGAGACATGTGGCTGTGTTCAGGCAGAGTAGGAGGAGTTTCTCCATTAGTCTCTGGGGGATGATGGTATTGAATGCTGAGGTGAAATCAGTGTAGAGGATTCTGGCGTAGGTGTCTTTCTGGTCCAGATGATGACTGAGTGCAAAGTGGTGGATATTGTATCCTCTGTGGAGCGGTTAGGACGGTAAGCAAACTGGTGTGGGTCATGTGATGCAGGGAGGCTGGCTGTGATATGTGGTTTGACAAGCCGCTCAAAACAATTCATCACAGTTGGGCGGTAGTCGTTCAGACAGGATACAACTGACTTCTTTGCTGCTGGTATTATAGTGGATGTTTTGAAGCATCTGGGGTCGATGGCCTGACTGAGGCAGATGTTGAAGATGTCAGTCAGGACATCTGCTAGCTCACCAGCACAAGTTCTGAGCATACTGCCAGGATGTTATCCAGGCCTGCCGCTTTCCATGGGTTGACCCTGGTTAGATAGTGGAGAAGGACCAGTCCTCCCTCTGGTTGTCGGGTTTGGTACTTCAAAGCTTACAAAGAAGTTGTTGAGACTTTGTCAGTGCTTGAACTCTGCTACATCTGCTTGGTGTTCCCTGGATTTTCCCTGCATAGTTGCCTTCTGCAGCCTTGATTCCCTTTGAGAGCGCAGACCTGGCTGAGCAGAGAGCAGTCATATCCCCCACCCTGACGGCTGCATCTCGGGCTGTCAGCAGAGAGCGTACCTCTGTAGTCATCCAGGGTTTTCGGTTGCCACATGCAGGGTCTTAATTACAGTGACATCCTCTGTGCACTTTGCAATATAGCTGGTAACCACCTCAGAACACTCTTCAATGTCTATCTGATCCCCCTAGGAGGCTTTGCTATCTTTCAAACATGTAGCTGTTTATTTTTTAACCCTTGTAAAGGATATAAATAAAGATGGTCTCTGGTGTCATATGTGAATGTCCTCCTTCATCTTTGGTCGTCCACTGATACCTTGAAGGCGTGCATAGCTTTGCAAATATGGCACTATACAGAGCTTTAGAGGACTCTTTGCTTCCATCCACATCTCCATGGCCCACATGACTGAGAGAAGGAGAATTTGATGGAAATGGATACATTACATTGCAACTCTGCTCTTACTGGAAATGTAAACATTGCTTCTGTTAAATGTCATCCAAACACGCCTCCTACAATAATGTAGAAATAATTTTCTGCAGACTACGAACCACAAGCTACAGTCAATTATATGGTGGGTTTGCCAGTCACTCCAAATTGTATGATTAAATAGTGTACAAGTGTTTTTGCTACCATCAGACCAACACAATTGCCATTTTCATAATGTTATACATGATACATCAATCAATCAATCAATCAATCTATCTTTATTTGTATGTCACTTTTCATACACAAAGTAGCACAAAGTGCCTCACAGAGATTAAAAACCACAACGGAGTTTAAAAACAACAAAGAAAATCAAGAAAAGAAAATCAAAAGAACCCAACCCTCCCACCCCCACAGATATGCACAGAGAGATACCTAAATAAATACACACTCACATACACACTCCCAGACATATGCACACACACACACACACACACACACACACACACACACACACACTAGCTGTCACTAAAGAGTAATGGCTGCGCACTGAGACCTGAGGTGAGGAAGAACACTACCTTTGGGGGCCAGCCACACTGAGAGAGATCCCAGTCCAAGGCTGCAGGGCGTGCCACCACCGAGACCACCCCAACCCGGGCAGACAGGAGGCCTCGCACCAAGGTTCAGAGCCCTCTAGCTACCTGGGCCAAAACCTTCCAAGGAACAGCACCCCCAGCGGCAGAACAGAGACAACTCTCAGTCTGACATGCCCCCATAGGGAAACACCAGTGCTAAAAACATGATGGAGTAAAACAGTAAAATAGGATAACATTTACAAATGCTAGGCCTAACATGGCATAAAAGGAATTAAAAAAGAATCAAAGAAATAAATTAAAAGCCTGGTTGAAAATGTGGGTCTTGAGCCTCTTTTTAAAAACCTCAGCAGTCTCTGCGACCCTGAGGCTCTCCAGCAGGCTGTTCCACAGTCGGGGGCCATAATAACTGAAAGCTGCCTCACCATGATTTTTTGAACTAACCTGTGATATGGTTAAAAGGTCAGTGCCAGTAGATCTCAGGGTCTGCAGGGGGCTGGTTGGGTAAAAGCTGATCTGGGCCCGTATTAACAAAGACTTTTATCTTAACGTTAGGAGTACTCCTAAAATGGACCTAAAGTTTTTTATGCAGGAGTCGTTTCTTAAAAGTAATTAACAAAGCTGCTGAGACCTACTTTTACTTATGAAAACATCACACATTTGGCTTTGATTATTTGTTGTTGGCGATTGTCTAAAGGAAACCGGATAAACTGACAGATTATATGGGGTCTACAGAGCGGGTTGATGGTTTGGTATATAGAGCGCCTTACTTATGGCTGTGATATCCCTAAATTATCCGCGTTGCAGAGCTGCATTTTGCCCATAGCCAAATACCAGAGTGTTGCCAAACATTTTATCTCTGGCATTATTGGATTGTTTCGGTTGGTTGGGGACATCATTGCTAGCAACTGCTTGTTCCGCTAACCACCATCCTGCCAGCCGAGAAGTATCTATTTTTCGAATGTGACGTAACTGGATAAAACAAATTTAAACAGAACTTTGTTCTGGAAGAAACTTAATGAAAGCTGAAGTACACAAAAGAAATCGATTGATACTGTGAAAAAAAAATAAATAAATAATAATAACACACAAGCACCTCTCCAAAAGTGATGTCTTGAAGCAAGTAAAATGTGAAGTATAAAAGAGAAAGAGAGTGAGATGCCTTTCAAATTTATTAACTCTGATATCAGGCATGACCAAAAGGGGTCTGATATGCCAGTGCCTGCACTTTAGAGAAGATTAGGAGTCTAAACATTTTAACATTTCAGATCATGTTTTACCTTTCCCAGCATGTCACCATGGCTTAATGTAGACTGTTGTAAACACAAATCACATGAAACATTAAATAATCAACATAAAAAAATGATACTTGGTTAACACTTAAACACACTTGATTATACAGTAGAATTAATTACTTCTACACATTTCTTTTAGTTCTAGCCTAATACTAATTATAACCGGGAGCACTTTAAACATAGACTCGTAACATGCATAAATTAGTTCGAAAAGTATTTTCAAACTTCCAAATCTTACCAGGGCTCACCACTGGAGGGTGCTGTGGATCCACAGAATACAAGACATTTTCACACTTTTAACTTATCTTAATCATCTGGAAGAGAAAATTAAGACTCTTCATGAAGAATGTAAGGGGAGTTGGTCCATAAATTACCATTGTGTAGGTGTTATCTGATCCAGGCGAGGATGAGATAAGAAAATGGGGAGGTTTGGAGTCTCTGTGTGTGTGTACATATGTTTGTTTGTGTGTGTGTGTGTGTGTGTGTGTGTGTGTGTGTGTGTGTGTGTGTGTGTGTCACTTAAACAAGAGCGTTCAAGAAAAATAAAATTATAGCAATGTTTAGGCTCAAATAGAGATACAGAGGATGTTCCTATTACAACATATACTTTCAAAAGTCATTCAGTCTCTGGTGATTTAATTGTGATCAACTGAACCTAGCTTGACCCGTAAAGAAAAAATATGACTGTCTCCAGGGGAGCAGTGGTTAATCCTGTTATACAACTTAAAGAGCCCCTCCAGATGTCTGCGATAGAGGAAATAGCAAGTCTGTGAATTGTCCTAAGTGACACCTTTATTTCAAAGAAAATTAAAGTTCCGCTGGCCAGATAAAGATAGTCGGAGACTATCAGGTGCCTCCTGGTACAAAGGCACGGGGGTCAGCTATGTTAAAAAGAGAATACTTTGTATAGAAACAAGGCCTCAGTTCTTAGTTCATAGTAGAGGCATGCACATATAAGATGTGTTCCTACAAGGGACATGACCGAAGAAAATTACATGTTTTATTTCTTCTTTGTGTGTTTAGCAGAGAGCAGCAGCAGGGCCAGGTCAGCAGGGCTACTGTCACTTTATACCTAATTTGCATTCCACCTTTTTGTTCACTTAATGGGCCATCGTCCAGCAGGTCTTCCAGCCCCCACAAGGTGCACTGTCATCACACTGAGAGCAAGATACTTGTATACTTATAGGTTTATGTATTTATATACATATACATTTGAATATTCAATTTAACATAGTTCACAGGAGAGCTGTTATCTTAGCAGTCATATTAACATAGCGTCACACTACATACATCTGCTTCCTTTGGAGTCAACCAGGCAAAATATGGACAGCTCCATTCTGCCATTGCTGCGGACATTGTGTTCAAAGTTATAATAACGTTGTGTGTTGTGTTCTCTACTCTCTGAAGTGATTTAATTGGTTTAGAGAAATAACGTTACTCATGCATTAGAAAGGCAGCATGGCAATAAATGTTGCACCTAATGATTAGCTGGTAACTCCGTCTACTATGATGTGAGGAATATTGTTGTCAGGATATCTACAGTGACTCGGCATGAGGTACTCGTCATTGTAATTTAGCTGTATTCATCAGAAACAGAATAACCAAGGCTAATGTTGTTGTTATTTTGAATGCTCCGTCTTGGCTATCTGGCGTCCTCTGTTACTGTGGTTACAAGCCTGCAGCAGGCTCCTCTGTGGGGAGGGCCTTTCAGTGCAGCAGAGAGGAAGAAGGCGGGACCTGGGAGCTGTGTCATTCAAATGTTTTTGATAAGTCCACTTTTTTCTCAGAACTCCAGACTGCAGCTTTAGTAGGGGACGGGTTGTGGGTGGATGAAATAATTCATCTTTGCTGACGAACAAATAATAACATAACCTGCAATGGACCCCAATAGCAGAAACATTAAGTGTTTCTACCCCTTAAGAGAGACGTTGTGCACTTTTAAGCACAACACATTGTTTAATTATTTCAATCTCCCAACTCCTGAGCTCCATCACTGCAGCCCCCAGGCGTCACTGCAGTAACGCAGTGGCAAACAGGTCATATGAAAGGAGAAACATCTGTAGGAGTGCATTTCCCACCCACAAGTGATAACATGGGCAGTGATTGCCACATAGGATTCCGTGGCCCATGAAGTCCATCTGTCACAGGTGAGCACAATTTTTCCGCGGACTGGAATGCATCCTTCACTTTTCCTCTCGTCTCATAAAGAGCTGGAATAACTCCTTCAGGGAAATGTTTTCTTCCTGGGATTCCATACCTTGGTTCCAGTGTTTGTAGCATCTGGCAAAAACCTTTTTTTTTTCCTCTCTACCAGGGCTGGACTGGGACCAAAAAACGGCCTGGGCATTTTTGGCCATAGCGGCCCACCATGATTATTTAAACAATATGCTGAGGCATGCGACACATCAAAGGATATATGCGCTCACTGTTTTGTTTCAAACATTAAACCACAGTAACCTGCATGGAAGTGAAAAACCTTAGTAAAAGATTATTCTTAATTATTATTATTATTATTATTATTAGTAGTGGTAGTAGTAGTAGTAGTAGTATTATACAGTCTTTTAATACTCTCCTTACAATACTCAGACTTGGAAGAGGCCACAGTGACAAAATTCCCACCTTGTAGCATAATTTATCGTCAAACAAAACACTGCTAGAGATGTCTTTAGACAAGTGTTTAATAAAATGTACTGTTCACAAACACAAATAAGATAAGTCAAGATAAATTAGGCCTACAGTGAGACCATGTCAAATGTCATGACAGCATTTGCACAAATTGCACAGTGTTAGCCTACAATTCCACCAGATAGCCTACTATTTAGTGAAGATGTAGGCTACACGTAACATTTTCTATCATCATTCTGCGTGTGTGTAGGCCTACGTGTGTCTACCTAGAAATCTAGTAGTCAGAGCCATGTCGTTTATATAACGTACATCAGCGCTGGGGGTTTATTTGGTGCACTGCGTGAAGACTGACAACAATTTCGAATTTCAATCGCGACAGAAGACCACTCGTTAATTTGATGTGGATGGCAATATGGCCTATTAATTGGCAGACGGTTCATTTGCGAGTAGCAGCTAGGTAGGCTAAAGGTGCAGGACTGCAGGTTGTCGACAAACACTTAAATGCACGAGTGACACACACACACACACACACACACACACACACACGCCTCAAAAAAAGCCCTCTGCCTTCCCTACATGTCCCTCCCTTCACTCTGCCAACATATTGGCTACCTCTTACCGGACTCGTAACTATTCCTTCCTCAATCTGTCCCTGCTGCGTCACGTCTCTCACCACCTCCTCCGAATCAATTTGAATAGGGACACTTTCTTCATCTGTGTAACTAACGTTACTCTGTTGCACATCCCTTTGCGTTACTTAGGCAGCTTGAGCACTTTGGACTGCCGCTGCACTGCTGCTAGATGTTGATGATGATGGCCCTTCACCTGCATCTGCAATTGAACGTGTGGGTGTGGTGGTGGCAAACATCTCTGTAATTTTAGCACATTTTGCTGCTTCCACTTGCAGGCTTTTACGTCTTTTCTCCTGCAGCTTCTCTGCACCCCCCTTGCTCTTTTGTGATCTATCCATCTCAAACTCCGTTAGACCTCTAAACAGCAGATTTTTCAAGGGGAGATGAGGGCTGGCCAGGATTGCCCGGTATGCCCTATGGTCAGTCCAGCCCTGCTCTCTACATTTGCTCTTGTGTCTACGAAAGCACTGCTTCTAAGTTCAATTTACATTTTATATTTGACAGTCACGTAATGTTTTTGTTGTATTGCAGTGAAAAATGTAGTTTATTTGCATGTGAATGCTGCTGAAGTGAAGTGAGCTATGAGTAGCTGCAAGAATTTCTGTTGTGACAGCTTTTTGGTAGCTTACTTGGTGCATGTATACACAGTCTTATCTTCTGCTAGGAAACTTTATCTACATTGTTCACAAGATATTTGCAATTTATCGTCGGCATAGAGTCCACTATTTGACAGTGATATGTTTGTATTACAATTACATGGCTGTGGTTTGCATTATTTTATGTCTTTGCATATATTTTGCCATTAAACAGCATGCACTAATTGGTCATATTTTTCTGCATGATTTCAGTTTTCTGGCGAAGGCTTACATGAGAATGTGAACAACAGTAAGGAGCATTCAACTTTAGTCCAGCATCCAACTTGCTTTTGAAGCTCATTAGCTATCTGTCAATTTGTGTACAGCCACAAATATTGAGGGCAGAATACTCGGCAACAAGAAAGGAAACTTTACTTTAAACATTGTATTCACCACTGCAAGTTGACTTACAACGTTAGTATTGGCAGCTTTCTCAATGAGGAGATCAGGTCGGGGATGTTTGCAAGTGGTTTTCCATGTCCGCGGTGTTGCCCATGGACTTTACTTTACCAGACAATTCTTGCACATTGCATAGTCTTTGTTGACTTTGTTTGCCGTATTAAACGCGGCTGGGGCATTTACTAACATTGCTGTCTGGCATTATCCAGCTATAAACTTCCTCTCCTTTTGCCAATGCACCCATGCTGAATTGCTGTCATAAGGCAATCTGTGCCATAGACCATCAAAAATCTAGTGCACAAGCAGATTGACAAGGATCACAAATAGAGATGCTGCTTTCAGTTATTTAACACGTTGCCATGAACACATTTATGTCACTGCAGCAAATACTGTCGCACAATTAATCATTAATCATCATTAATCATAAACTTTCCAAAGTAAACAGAATTCAGCTTTCAGCTTCTGAAATAACTTTTTTATCAACAGAATTTAAATTAAGTGCTTCGCACAAAACTATTTTACGGTATGAATTTGGAACGAGTGTGTCACCTTTCGATGTAATTTATGAACACAGACCATAAATAACATGAAATTCTTACTGATGCTGGTGAGTAAATAGTTTTGAATAATCACAGTTTATCAGTGGTTCCTCGTGTGCAAATGTGCATGTGTTAATATACATATACATGCCATTTCTGGTGCTGGAGAATTGCTTCAGGTAATGTAATCAATATTTTATCATCAAGGACGTGCTTCACCAACCTGCATTCCACCCACTATTGGTCATGGTGATAATTTTTATGACCAGTCTGACTTGACCCATGGACTGAGATCTGTGCAGGAATGCACAGCAGCCAACTCCTGTTCAGTTAAATATCAATGTATTTAGTCATATGAAGTCAAACAGTTCTTGATAGGACAGTTGATTGTGAATTGGCAGGACAGATGACCCAGCCAACAACCATGTCCTTGTCCCTCACTGAAGATTAGTGTTTAATATGTGCCCACACAGAGGGAATGGGAGACAAAACTCAGATTGGTTTAATTTATGTTGCCTCACTTTGTGGCCAGATTATCCACTGTTTAGCTAGAAAAGTGGACACGCCCTAAACACACTTGTGCCATGTGCTTCAGGTCAAGTGCCACAGACTGCAGAAATACTGCAAATACAAATCTTAGTACTCACATTACGTCCTTGTTTCAGACATGCACCTATGATACACTTGAAAACCGACCAACTAGTTTGGAGCAATCTAGTGCAAACTATTCCCCTTAGAGTCCCCTCAACTAACATCAAACCAAAAAAAAAAAAAAAAACATCAGACACAAACTTAGTATTTGATATGCCTCGAAACATGTCAGTAGGTAATGTTAATTTTAATGTTAAAGGGAAATGAGAGAGCTTTTGATGTAAAAACACAGCAGTGTGTTTGAATGTGTTTGTGTGTGAATCACTGAATGTGAAAAAAGTTTAAAAGTGAGTGTTAAGTTGACTGATAAAGTGCTAAAGAAGGCTTTTTACCATTCTGGACTAAATATGAACAAACTGGCAAATGACATTGAAAGTAAAATTGGCGGTGATATTGATTGGCCAAAAAGTTAATAATAATGAGAGGATGTGATACTGTGGATGATATTGAAAAGTGGTACTGCACATAATAGTGGTCCTATGGTTGTCAGTATCCATTGTTACAGAAGGGGGAGGAGTTATACATTTTGAGAGCCATGGTAGAAAAGACCTCTTGTGGCCTTCTGTGGTGCTCCTCAGTTGTTTCAGTCGACAGCTAAAGGTGTTCTGAGATGACTTCAGGGTAGCATCATGCAGAGAGTGAGCCATATTGTCCATAATATGGTGCTGTTTTCTCAGCATCCTTCTCTGACACCTCCACCAAAGACCTTATTGTGTCTGATGGCATCAGGTGCCTTCACCCTGCTGCCCCAGAACACTATAGTGTGACTCTAAATGACTTTGGTGAGGGAGGGAACATCTGCAACATGGTTCTGCAGAAGCTGAAAGATCTGAGTCCCCTGAGAAATATAGGCACATCTGACACTTCCTGTAAAGAGCAGCAGATCAGTGCTTTTAGTCCAGTTAAACTCATTCTCTTCGTGGATGCCCAGGTACTTGTAATTATGCACACGTCCACCTTGATGCTGACTGGGTTAAAATGGGTCCTTTGCTTCCAAAAGTCCACCACCAAAATTCCTAGTCTTTGTAATGTTAAGTTCCAAGTGGTTTCACCCACACCACTCTACAAAACTGTCTGTCACATTCTTCTACTCAGCCCTCAGTCTTCTGATACAGCCCACGATGGTGAAGTGTCTTCTGCAGCTGACAGGACTGTGAGCAATATCTGAAGTATAAGGTGTGGAGTGTGAACATGAGGGGAGACAGGAACCTCCCCTGAAGTGCCCCCATGCTGCTCATCATGGTGTCTGACACACTGTTTTACAGCCTCACATACTGTGGCTGGCCTGTGAGGTAGTTGGTAATCCAGGTCACTACATCCACCTGCATGTCCAGTAGCTTATTGCTGAGCAGTGCAGGTTGTATGATAGTAAATGCATCAGAAAAGTAAAGTGAACTTACTGTGACTCTCACAGTGTTGCTGGCCTCTTCCTGTTGAGTATAAGCTCTGTGCAGCAGGAAGATGATGGCGTCATTCGCTCTAATGTGGGGCTGGTAGGTGAATTGCTGTGGTTCCAGTGATGGTTGACCAATAATGCTCAGTTTGTAATAACAGTTGTACAGAAATAAGGAATTCCTTATTTTGACTTAGCCTCCCTATCCCCTAACTCTGACCTGTCATTCTTGCTGTATCTTCAAGAAAAAAAACATTTAGTCTTACAAAATGTGGCGAGCAAAACCTATGAATACGGTAAATAAATCTTGTTTTTAAAGCTTCTTTCAGGGGAAAAAATTAGATGTTGAGTTTCTTAGGAAGGAGATTTAAATACTGCACTTTTCCTTGTTACTACATATTTATTTTTAAAGGTAAAACAAAGGGAGCATGCAGTATCTGCTTTGTTAGGTTCTGATGATTTCTTTTAAAGCCAGGGAATTGACTTAACAACCTACCCGTAGGAACACATTAGGTTGGACAGTCCAAAAAAGTTGGAAGCCATCTTTTTATTGTTAGGGTAGATACTGCAATTTGCCTTTGACTTGCATTATAAATAAAGATTACTCTGTCAAACACAGAAAAAAAAATAACATGAAGAATCTGTAACTGAGGAGTCATTGTATCAGTCAATTTGACAATATGTAATAACAGAAAAAAATAACTGAAAAATATCTAAAATATATGGATTATAATTGACTCACTTTCTACAGCTGAGGGCTTTCTTTTTAGAAAACACAGCAAAGTCCAGTAATGATGCTGTAGACAACCTGTCCTCTGTTGTAATGACACATCTTTCTCCTGAAATAAACCTTTGTTAACATTCCAGACATTGACCAGAGGTGAGGCTCCACCTGGAATTTAAATTCCCCTCGGCACACATTTCCTGGGAGATTTATCCCCATGTTCATGCTGTATTTACAGAGGCAGCAGGCCGTCAGACAGCAAACTGCTGTGAGCAATCAAGACCATGGTTAGGTTTGCCTAACAACCTGCACAGAATGAACAGCAGATAGACAGCCACCAGGAAGGGAAAAACTGAATTTAATTGCATTTTCAAATGCTTGAAAAGGGTTATCTCTGCTATTTTCCTGTCATTATTACTAGATATTAAATGAACTCAAAACTGCAGGGAAATATAACCTTAGAAGGAACCTTTTCTTTGGTGTTTCTTAACAATAACAAACAAAGAATGAATTTGCCATTTTATGTTACATTAATGCCTGAGACGAAAGGACAGCTACGAATTTTCCACCTTTGTTTCATGTCTTTGTTTCTTTTTTTTGTCTATTAAACATTCTAATAAATAAAGCTTGTGCACCTGTGAGTCTGTTTGTTTTGAGGAAAATATTACAGATTGAAGTGCATCGGCACTCTCTGAACCCAATAATTCCAAACTGTCAGAACGGAGATCAGAGATGATGGACAAATCTAGGAAAAAAAGGTAACATTTTCAGCACCACTGGTGGAAAGTGAAGGACTTGAAGCAGTGGCTGCACAGCATGACATCATATTTATCTCTGTACAGAAATGGAAAACAACACACATAATAATCACCCCTGTTACAGATCAAATTAAGCCTATTGCTAAAGAAGACCTCCCGCTAGAACTCTGAGGCAATGCTGTTGATTACCTCTTGCTGTTAATGTATGTTTGTCCTGTCACTCACTTTGTGTTAGAAAATGACAGTTTAAAACATATTTTTGTCCCTGTCTTTGGTGCAAGCCTGCTGCATGTCTCCACCAGCATCAGGAGAAAACACAAGCAACTTGAACTGACCAATCACAGTTCTTATGGTCTCCACAAGGTATCTTTGTAGCTGCCTTAGCCAAAGATGTGAACTGTAGGAGCTTGTCAGGTACAGTGTAGAGCAGGAGTGGGCAACAGTTTTTCCAGAGAGCCAAACTGACTTTCAATATATAAGCTAAGTGCCACACATTGGGCAATTAAATTTAAACATTAAACACGTAACTCTGAAATATGTTTAACTAATTCTAAGTATCGAATTTTTCACTGAATGAAGAAAAGACCTGGGTAATATAAGCTACTCATGAACAAACACGTGGTCTTTCATGTATATTAAATATACTTCATGAGTCAGTTACCTCTCTTTGCAAACCATCACAGTTGAGATCATGTCAGATGTTGAAATGCACAGAGGACAGATGTTTATCAGTCAGTCGTGATCAGTAACGTGACTTGTTGTAGTTCAATCATGTCTCCATCTTGACAACCGCCGCTGTTACTTGTCACTTGAGGTGAGTGACCAAGAGTCAATCTGAGGCCGATTGTTGAATTGAGATTGAGACAGCGCCCTCTGTTGGATTCATGCTAAATAGCAACGCTGACTTGCTGTCATTGTTCGCCTTGATATTCCTTAAATTAAAATCGCAATTCTACAGTACACCCCCTTTGAAAAGTACCATTTTAAACAATAATTCAATGAACACACAAACAACCCTTTTTTACCCTTTTTACTTAGGTAAAAAACAAAAAAAAAACAATGGATTGCCAAGTGGTGGCCGAGCCACACAACCACCTGCCCACCCTGGTGACCTGGAAGAGGCAGGCCACACAATAATTAGTCATAGACAGAGAGTTCAGAGTTAAGAGGCATCAGAATGTACAGAAATAAAGACATATGGAGAGAGTGAAACAGGAGAACAATGATCCAGTGGAGCCCAGGGTGATGATCCAGATCCATCAATATATAAACAGATTCTTTTCAATGTGACAATGTAAAATCTAATACTAAAGGTAACTCATTGAGACTGAGACCAACCCACTGAATACGCTAGCAATCGACATCAAGGAGTAATTAAAGGCTAAATCAAATAAGTGAGTTTTGAGTTTAGATTTGAAGGCATCAATAGAGCCAGAATGTCTGATGTCAGGAGGGAGGTTATTCCAGAGGAAGGGAGCTCGATAGGAACAAGCCCTGCAGCCAGCTGACTTCTTCTTAACCCTGGGAACCATCAGGAGCCCTGAATTTTGAAAGTGTTATGCTTAAATTGGAATAACATGCTGCCTCTCTCTTTTTTGTAGATTGTATTATTTTTGTTAAGGACATTGCAGCCAGGTTGAGATGGGCAACATACAGTCCAGAGGTTGGTCCCTGTCTGCAGACCATGTGTGGAGTAGAGGCTACTTGTGTATGCTCCTTAGTTACATTGTAACTCCTTAATGCACAGTTATAAACCTACTTTAAGTCCCTGCTGGATGACTAGTTCACTTCACATCAAGTACTGATTTCTGAGTAGATGATATTGCCTGCCTTGCATATGGCTTCATACAGATGGATAAACTTGATTTATATCGGTTGTAACGCATGAAAGGAACACTTAACATTATAAGAAATGAAATTCTGTGTGCAGAGAGACACGAGTCCTGAGATTAAAAAAAAAAAAAAAAAAAAAAAAAAAACATCCAAGAGGTCTCTCTGCAGTGGGTACATAAAAAATGAAATTAATATCGATCTTCTCAACTGATTCTAGTTTTGATGGCAACTGAGCATTTTTCTCAATGTCGTGACTTTCCCTCCAAATTTTCAACAGGCTATTGACTGCTGGCCCAAATTCAAGCAGAGAAGACTTGGTAAAACTTGACCACTGACACAAATTAACACAAAAGGCCTCTACAGTCACCTTTGGGTTTTCCACTTTGGAAGAAATCATCAGATCTAAAGGTTTGGCCCCTTGGATTTCAGTACCTTGAGACATAGTTACAAGTGTGTATATGTATTTTCTGAGGTTTCTGCCTGTGAAAAGGCACTTTATTCTGTTCACTGAGGATTGTGGTCATGAATTGCTGCTTAACACATGAAAATTGATAACCACGGGAGAAGCTGCTTTTTTAGCTACCTCGTTAACTCATCAGCTATGCCTGTAAAGGTAATGTGCAATCAGGCAGACCAAAAGTGACCACACCATCAGAAGATGAATACATCACACTTATTTCCCTAAAACACAGAAAAGCAACTTAATCACAGTGTTTTTTAATAGACTCCAATCACCAAAAGTACTGTCTTGTAGAGTTCTCAGAGGACGAGTTGCAGTTTCTAAACCATTTCTTCACATTTTTCATTGTTCACTGTCATCAGCTCAGGTGCACTTTAAATCTGTGTTGTCTGGTGCAAAATCACACGGTCATTAACGCCACTGCTGTGTCCTTAGAACCTGGAGTTTCAATAATGGTTTGGGCTAAATCCAGCTGTGTCCTGTAGGTATCACCTAAACTTACCAGGTGTATCTGAGCGACACAGATTGACTCTCAACTTGTCGAATACAGAGGCTTGGTTAGGTGGTTAGTTAGTTGGAAAATATACAGCTGGTTAGACTTGCAAACAACAAACAACATACTATTCTGACTTTCAGACTGTTACCAAACACACTGTGGATCCAGAAATTACAGAAGCTGCTCAACCAGCCTCTTTCACCACCTGCAGAAGGAGGACTTTTCCCTCAGAAACGACCCGCTTGGCCCGTTTTCTCAGTGCCCATGTCGACCACACTGTTTTAACAGCCAACACAGGACACTGCAAATGCCTTTAATCCACGCCGAGGAAGTGAGCTGGATTAAGGAAGACACGCTACAAGTGAGGCGTAATTAGTGTGTGGGCAGATACTAGAAGTTAGAGTGTATTGTATCCTTGTTAACTACAATGATTGGTGACTTTGTGGACCGCTTTGGCCCAATGGCCAGATCTTTTTATGCGCTGTTAGTTTTACATTGTAAAACATCGTTGTTGCTTTTTTTTTCAGCTCATCACCTCTCTCCCCCTCTCTTAACTAACCCACATGTACATGCACGCAAACACACTCATAGAAATCTTATGAGCGACTTGTTGCAGACTTATGGTTAATGACTTTGCTATAACATTTGATTCGTGTTCCTTGTGGGAACCCCCCTTTCATATTTTACATATGCCTCATGGTAGCACCACTGCCTTTTCGGAACAATATCTTTTGTGTGTATCCTAAAGTGCACACAGAGCCAACAGTGTTGTAACCATCGCCATTGTTCAAATCCTGTGCGTTCGTTCCATTGACTTCCTTTGGGTGACGTATTCACATCCATCATTTTTGAATTCCAGATGCATGATTCAGCAAAACCAGAATCCTAATGTCTGAATTTTGTGCATATATTAGTGATTATTACACTGAAAACCTGTGGCTACCCAAACTGGACCTTTGTCAAAACCTCTAAAAGATCCAGAGCAGACAGAGAGGAGGAGATGAACAGACGTAACAACATCATCATTCCTTATGTCTCGGGGACATCTGGGAATCTCAGCATGATGTCATTTGAAAATGGAAGTTTGACACATGAACACTTTTTTCACTTATTTAACTTTTGTGAAGATGAACTCCGCCTGCATTATGCATTATGATTAGGACTCATGATGCGTAGAGGGCCTTGAGGTCTGTTGCACTCTGAGGGGGACAGCTCGGATGAAATATCTAGCACATTTTGATTTGAGATTTGGGCTTTGCTTATACCTTTAACAAGTAAAAGGTGGAATAATTATGGCTAGTGCACATAACACCGCTGGTTCATTTATCATAATGTGGATCCTGGATAAACATTGGATATTAGGTGGAATTCAGTGTGTGAGAGGCTTCATTATGGTTTCAAATCATCATCTCACCTTCTATGTCGCTGATTGCCCTGGCCTCCAAAATGTTTGTACGTATGGCTCAGAATTTACTCATCGGTCAATACTCCTGTCAAGTTTGTTTTTTATAGAGATCCCAGATCATTTCAATGAATAATCACATTTGAAATGGATGAACTGAACCGGTTCTAAACAGTTTAAGCTACTGTAGTCAGATACCAAGGGACGCAGTAACATCTACTTTATGTGTTGTGTTTCCTTTTGTACTGACAAAACAGTAACACAGCCAAAATATTCTGTTGTTCTAGACTTTTATTTGGGAAGATATATTCAGTCAAACAATATTTACCAATATCGACAAACGGGACAGTATAATACTGAATAAATTACACTACAAGCTGATAAATATTAAGTTATTTTCTGTAAAAATACATTAAAGAAACAGAACGTACAGTACAGCGGTGAATACAGGAGAGCTAAGGCTGTCTTGTCTCACCATGATGCTCTTGCTCCATCTTCATCTGGTGTTCTGATCAAACACCACATTTAGGAGCTGTGTGATATACAATACAACAGTAATCCTTCACGTCCAGGACTGGAAACACCCCAGCTGGTGCCTCTGATCTAATCACTGAATTCTAATTTGTGGCTTCAGCTTTGATGGTAACATTTGGTTAGCAGAAAACATCCAGCGAAACAAGAAAAAAACAAATCAGCACAATGATGATTACATGAGAGGCACAAACTAGGGCCAACTCTTGACACATTGGTATGGTTGGAAAGGCCTCCATCCCCACACTGATACACATGTAAACAGAGGCAGGGATGATGGAGTAGAAATGTTGTCGCAGGGCAGCTCCCTCCTACTGGAAACCAGCTGCTTAGGTTAGGGATCATACTGGGCATGAGCGCCGTGATGTAACTGTAATGAGGCCAGCTACCTGTAAAACACAAGCACAGCAGACAACAGGCATCAATCACCTAGCAGACACCAACTCTTCATGCTGGCACTGTGAGCCGTTACAAAGCACACGGTGGATGCAGAACTCTCTCAGGAGCCCTGCCCCAGGCTTGTTATTCCCTTTCATTTGTGAATTACTAATTGGCAAGAAACCAATTTGTTCTTTTTTTCCCCCTAAAAGTTTCTCAGGTCGTGGGAAGTAATTTATGATTGGTGGTCAACAGATGAGTTTTAATTAAGTCCAGGCCAGAGTTCATAGTGCTAGAGATGTAAGTGGCTTATTAATCACAAACGTGCAGACAAGCTCGGAACATGAATGGCAGAAGCACATCATTTTTACCTGAATTTCAGTCAATAGTTGGCCAACATGAAACCCATAAGTGAATTAAGGCCTGCAAGGAAAGAAGGTTCTGAGGATCATCAGAAAAAAAATATATATATATGGATTACATGTGGCATTTTCCCAATATGTGTTTCATTCAAACATTCTAACATTGAAAGGAAATCACTTGTCTAATTATATAAGTTAGTTTTTTTTTTTTTTTTTTTCATGACAACCTGAAAAAAAGACTGTAAAGCATTAGACGGAGACAAAAATGGACAGAATAAACAACACTAAGACTTGAAAGGTGTTGAAAGTGTGTGAGCAACCTTTGGCACCTGAACATGTTCATAGTGATAACTGTAAAATCACTGGAGTTTACCTTGTGCTGAGTCAACATCATTATGTCAAAAGTCATAAGTACAGTGTGTGTACAGGTCTCTGGGAGTATTACAGCATTTGTAAAAAATAAACAAATAAATAAAAATAAATAAATAAAGTTGTGTGAAGCCTCCTGTGGCTCCAGAGGAAGCTGTAGGTAATCTGATAAACTACCCTTTGGTAATGTTATTCAGTGGCTAATTGCATTGTGGGTAATAAAAGCACTGTGTTTTAAAGGGGAAGAAGAATGTATAAAAAGGGCAATAATTCCACTTCTGCTGTATCAATACTGATCATTGACTTTTTAACTGTCCATAATGAGTGTTATTGGAGTTCGATACAAACCAGTGGACTGTTTTTCCAAAACCTGGTGTTTTTACAGACATTATGACACGGAAGTCAAAAAGAGGAAAAAGAAACAGTGACCAAGCAAGAGGAGAAAGCAAGAAAGCAAGACAACTGATTGAGACTGACCACACACATGCACACACACACACAAACACACACACACTGTCCATTTCAGAGAATGAAGGCAGAGAGAGGGAGCGGTGCAGACAACCAGGCATACTCAGAAGCAAATTTTATTTAAAAATTATCTATCTTAATATATATTTTTTATGTAGCAGTTATTTTCACTTTTATTAAATTTTATTCAGATACTCTGCCAGAAGTGAGGAATGTTCAATTGAAAAATAACGAAGCGAGGACAGCAAATAAATTTGTGTTTCCCAAAGTTTTCTGATGGACTCCAGGGCTTCCAGAGCCTTGAGTGATAAGGAGAAGATTAAAAATCTGTTAGGTGAGCAGGACCAGAGAGTTCAAATGGAGGCTCTTTGTAATATTTCTGGCAAAAATACAAACAAATACCAACAAAAGTAAGAATATTAAAAATCACAGATATGGCTGAAATCCGCAGCTGCACAAACAGGCATATGCTAATAGTTCAACAGCACAAACCAACAGACAGGAAGTTCATATCCAAAATCCTCTCAGATGTCATTCACTTCGTCAGCAGCTATCATTGTCAGAGACGTTAGGGGAAATTTAGAAAATGAAAACCCACCATCACTGAGAGCGACGCAGGAAAGGGGAGCATAAAGAGGGGGGAATGGATCGAGAGGGGGAGAGTACAGAGAGCTGTAGGGAGAGGAAGAGTGATGAGAGTCTTATGAAGTTTGACAGGAGAATGAACATGACTACACTGCAGAGCTTGTCCATGAAAAGTCCTAAGGCGTCCGTCAGATTGGTGATTTTGTGCCCATTGCACAATGTTTCAATCCTGACCAACTGGAAAGATGCCAGTTTGATGCCAGAGAAGACTTATATCAAGGTAGATCTGTGTGTGTGTGTGTGTGTGTGTGTGTGTGTGTGTGTGTGTGTGTGTGTGTGTGTGTGTGTGTGTGTGTCAGGGGGTGTGTGTAGACAAAGAGAGAGAGAGAGACATGGGTAAAGATAGCTCTTTGAGGAGATCAGAGGCCATTGGATGACTGTGTCTGCTTGGCTCACACAGTCAGAGAGTGCTGCCAGTGAAGGCCACATCAAAGCTGTGCCTGTCTGTCTGCAACCCACCCTCCTTCCGCAACACACACACACACGCACGCACGCACGCACGCACGCACGCACGCACGCACACACACACACACACACACTAAATAAATACACAGAGCTCGATCTTATGGTCGGCGCAAGTGCAAGTGTCATTGTCAGTGTCAGACCGACACAGTCGTCATTTTCACGCCAAGCGCCCACGTTGTGTAAATAGTAAATGCCCACGTGGTGGAGTCAAAAGCGCAGTCTGTTTCCTGCTATTTAAAAGATGCTTAGAGGCGCCTACACAGGGTTGGATGATTGTGAAATGGTGGGGCAGAGGGTGCAGCAGCTGACGATCACATCCTTAATGAAGGCGAGTGCCATGGGTTAATATGTGCCAGGCCCTGGCGCACCTGGCTCTTAAAGTAATTAATAAGTACTAATTCAAAGTCTATATATCACCTCTTGGTTGCCGCACTTTGCGCCCAGATTAACTGCAGTCTAACTAGTGTAAAATGTACTTGGACACACCCTAAACACACAAGCGCACTGCGCTTTAGAACCAGGTGTTGCTTTAGACCATCTAAATAGGGCCCACAGACACACAAAACTTACTCTGGCTACCTTCTTTCCTCAGCTCATAATCCCCTGGTGACCTTCACTACTACTTGCTCTTTGTCTCAACCTTTACCCTATCCTGAATATTAATTCTGGTTCATTACATCTTCTTCAGTGGGATGATCAAACAGGCTGAAACCAAGCTGAGAGTTCATCCAGATTGTTGAACCAACTTCATATAAAAGCCATAGTCTCATTGCGGTGAAGTGATCACCATGAACAGTCAGCTAACTGGCTGATCTCCAAGCATGCTGGATTGTATCTGTTCAGCACCAAACAGCAGACGGACACAGTTAGCAGCTAGGAAGTGCAGATAGTATTTCCCTCAGGAGTTGTTAGAGACTTAAAACAGTGATTTTACATTCTGAGGGCCCAATCAGACAGCCAGTCAGTCGAGCCCCACACAAATGTTTTTGTTGAAGCCTATTCTGTCTAAAGAAAGAGCAGTATGTGGTGCACACTCGCTGATCTGTCACTTTTAGCTAGCTAACTTCCATTGTCTCTGTATATCCCATAAATCCTCCTCATTGCAGAAGCCCATCAGTTGTCTAGCCATTTGAAGGTAAAGCTAAACTGAGCACTCAGCTACAGCGTACAGTACTGAAAGCTGAACCAGGAAGTGTGTCAGTTTTTGTGATTTGACTTTTATTCACTTTAGACTTGACTCTGACTCACAACATGATTCATGGACAAAATAAATGCCCTTTAAAGAATGCCAAGTTGATTTATATAACTCCTTCAAATCCTTTGACAATCATAATTAGCACCCGTCAGCCAGAGGGAAGGAACCAATCTGAATCAAATGCAGTCTACAAAACTAAACATAAAAAGCCAGTATTTGAAAAACAAGATGCTTTTCAAAAGTGAGCACTATATCAGACAAAATGTATTTTTATACTAGGTTGCTTTTCTCAAAAAGAATATAGTAGCTGGCTGGGTATTGTTCAGTGGTTTGTTTTTTTTCTCTTATCATGTTTTTAGGTTTTGGCTACTAATACACTTGGATAAGGTCAGTGAACAATGGTGATTTTAGTTGAATGTTTTAAAAGTTAACACATCTAATGATTCAAGTCAGTGTTTATTTGCTTAAATTGTCAAAAACACAATTTTCAGCTAATCTTAACCAAGGGCTTTCAATTGCCTTCATTAGGATTTAGTTACCAAGAGTAGATATTGTAGCAAAATAGACTGTTACATGAATATCCTCCTTTGGTTAAAAAAAAAAAAAAAAAAAAAATGCCTCATGTAAAAAAACATTTATGCAATAAATTCTTAATATTCATTTTTCTATGTGAGGTTTTGCTTATTTAAGCCTGATGAATGTTGTAACTGAGATTATATCATTAGCATAATAGCACCTCTTAATTGCCTTATCAAGCTACAGTTCTGCTCCCTTTTTTATAACAAACGTATCATTATCAGTAGTGGTATGAAGGTACCCAAAACATGAAGGCTATACTAATACAACTGTCAATAATATGTCATCAAAGCAGAACACTGTGACTGCAACCCTGTCTCATAGAAATTGTGTCTACATACAACTATGTTGTAACAGTCAATTAATTTTGAGGGGCATGTAATGCTGACTTCATTACATTTTCTGTTTGTATAATGACATGAAATAAATGCCCCAAATGCTGATACTAATCTCAAAAAAATTCACTGACAATTTATTAAATTTGTTTTTCAAACAAAATAGCAAATCTTGCGATATGCTATCAGCTGGCAGTGACTGAGGATTAAAGCATAGTGGAGGTCGGGGAAAAATCGTGGTCTGTTTCAATAAAAAAAAAAGTCAGCAGTGACTTGACACACAAGATGTCATATATAATTCAAATAATGTCTAAGGACCTACAATAGTCTACGTCAAACACACATCAAAATGTCCAATACGAAACAACTGTGTGATCTATATCTGAGTGAGGCAGTTATACTGGTTAATCCAGAGTGTTGGCAGATTTAGAGGTTTCAATCTAGTCTAGATCAATACAGACTCATTGGTTTGGTCAGCGCAGTTCTGTCCCATTTCCAGAACATAGTGTCCAGATGCAGGAAGCTAATAGCTCATATCAATCACAGCCAAAAATGGTTTCATGGCATCACCATTGATTGTCAGTCAGCAGCAGAATGAATGGCACCTCTGTAATGTTGTGGAGAGCAAGCCAACAGGGTGAGCGGTGTGCAGGAGTGAAATTTTCAGAGTTTTTTTTAATACTATTTGTAATCCCACAAAGGGGAAATTATTATTATTTTTTTCCACTCACATTACACACACACAGTGTTGAGGAGATGAGTGAAGGGGCTGCCACACATTCTACAGCCAACTACTAGTCTACTTCATACTTTTTCCAAGTGGAAAAAGTGTTTTGTTATCCATTGTTGCTGTTAAAAACAGATAAAAGGGTGTTTAACCAAGTCAGCCCTGGAAAGTGCTTTCACTTTTTCATTCTTGGAAGATCAGGGCCATTCAAATCAGGCCATTTTTTTTTCTAAATGACCAATTTGTTCGATATTCCCTTGAGTGCACAATACAAAATATAAGTAGTGAAATACAAACAAAAAAGACAAAACTAAAATGAAAAAAAAGAAAGAAAAAGAAAAAAAAAAATCCTTAACACATGTGATAAGACAGCTGTTACACTTGACAAGAAGGCTGCCAGGCCAGTGACAGTGCCTGTAACAGAACTGACATTTCAACGTTTGTAAGCATGAAACCACTGTATATTGGGACATATGCAGCTATTTTTGTGGTGACAAAACCAGGTATTCAAAGCCAAAGACATGATGATTTCCTAACCTTAACCAAGTTTTTTTTTTTGTTTGTTTGTTTTTTTGTGCCTAAACCTAACCAGACCATAAGCACAGCACTATCACAATATAACACAAACAATGTGACCTAAACAAATGTAGTTGCAACAAAAAGAAATATCAAATTCCAACATCTGTGTGGTTTGAAAGAACGTACATTGCCATTATTATTAATTTTTTTTTCTGGCGATTGGATTGTGACATTCCTATCAGTTTCAGCTGTACTTTGTGTTTAGTGCTAATTGGCAAATGTTGGGCTGCTAACATGCTAAAATAAAGCAGTAACTGTGGTATAACAGTACCTGCGAAGCAACATGTTAACACTGGCATTATGAGAATGTATGCTTGTTGAAATTAGCTCAAGCACCTCTGTGCCTGCAACTTAGCGCTGTTAGTACAGCTGTGGACTTGTACTCCGTGAATTCTGTAAGTTTTGCCAGTTTGATCAGCAACAACTTTATTCAGCTTAATCCATAATTTCTTGATAATTCTTAATTAAACTACACCTATAGTAACATACAATTATCTTAAGTTTATTAGATTTTTCTAAAATGGTGCATGCTGCCGGCTCTTATTGTTGACTTCGATGACGAGTGTAATTTTTTTCCCCAGTCACTCAATGTATAACAGTATAAAGCCAGTCAAGCACTCTGTGCTGCCACAGTCATATCACAGTCCTCACACGATGTGATCCAACATTAAGTCTTCCACTGGAGTCAGACGCCACTCATTTCACCTGTTCAGGAAATCAGCCAGTTTTAAGTATTCTCGGATCTTCTTGAAAGCTGTTTGCAGTGCATGCTGGGAGTTGAGCAGACAAACAGGCAGTGAAGTGTTTGCTTGTGTTCTACACTGGAGTAAAGGGTGGCATTTTGATTTGATTGGGGATTAAAGGTCATGAGGAAGTATTTAAACACTCCTTCTCAACTTTGGGCTAATCATTCCTCCACAGCTTTGAGTTGGAGGAGTCGGAAGCACTTTCAGATCACCGTTGTCACACTGTGTTGTCTCCCACTTTGCGGTGACAGAGCCTTACCCACCCAGCCAGTAATCCCCTGCAGCTAAGTTTGAAGTAAGCTGACGGCATGGAAAAAGATAAATAAGGATTTTCATTTTTTACCCTGTAATGAAAAATTGCACAGCACTTCCTCTCCTCGCTGCATTTATCTCTAATACACGTTCAGATATTCCCCTGCTATAATTTACCACAACGCACAAAAAACTTTCCACCTTGGGTTTTTCACCGTCCAAACAATGAAACTTGAAATTAATGAACGAAAAATGATTTCTTTAGACTAGGTATACAGACATTTAACACATGCTAAACCTCAGTGAGTAACACGTCTACATACACACAAAAAAAAAAAAAAAAAACTTTGCCGACTTAGAGAAGAGAGATTGAGGACGTCAGTGACAAATGTCTTGCATTAACTTTGTTGTTTATTTTTCTCCCCCGAAGATGTGAAATAACCCTATTAAATCAAGTAGTCACTCGACCATTAATCTCAATGCAGCTGACTAGTCCCTCAAAGCTAATGGGGTTTAGAATTTGCATGAGGCGAGTTTACCCACAAAGCTTCGCCTAAGAGGATTGCTGTTCAGACAGAGAGCTTATTGTCACACTTGTTGATAGACATGGATTAACGATACCAGACCAATAAAACTCCACTAACTGTGGCAGCAACTCACAAGTTCCCCTTCACTGGCTCAGATCTCTGTTTCAGAGGGACAGAGATTCAGACAGTCTGCAGCAAGCATTGGAAAGTTATAAACCTCTTATTCATTTTGTTTAAAGAAACACTTGTGCCAGTTTGTCAAGCATCCAAATAATATTCCTCAAGCATAGCAAGACTGTAAAGGTAAAGAGAGAGCCAAATACAATTCCTCAAAACTTACCTCCTGTTTCCTAAATATCAATTGCTGATTTAATATTTATTTTTCTGTCATATCACCACAACGTTACAGCACTCTTGATTTTCCGCACTGTGTTGTCAACTTAGCTTTTTACATCATTTGAATAAGCCTCTTTCAGTGCGAGCGTGTGTGGTGTGTTTCATAGTGACTAAAGCAGCTTTGGAGTCTAAATATAACATGTATCCACTGCATTAATTCTTTAATATTTATCAGCGGAAAAAAGGTGCTCGAAATGTGGCGTATATCCGTGTTTAAAATTCAGTAGGAAAACAGCGAGAGAAAAAAAAAAATAAATACACAAGTTCTGCTAGGGTTCCTACACAGTTTAATTTGCACACACACACGCACACTCAGGTTACACCTCGAGGACAGCACAAATCCCTCAGTATCCTTTGGAAGAAACTCTCTATCTTGTCTACCACTGTCCACATTGAACTACTGATCCACAGTGTGAATTACAATAGCAATCTGAGTGCTGACTCTCACTTGTATGATAGAGGCTCAAGTGTGACAACAGGCTGTTAGGATACAACATCAGAATTTCATTTTTTTCTTTTTCCCTTGAGTGAAGTGGCGTGTCAAGGGAGGTTAAGCGCATCATAGTGACTGTGTAATCTGACTCTCTTGTGTATAAAAAAAATCATTTCCCGCATTTTAAACTCTTAAACAAGGTTTTCATATCTGCATAATATTGGCCAATAATTTTGGCCATCATAACACCAACAGCAGTAGTTACAAGGGTGCTTCAGCAAGGGGGGTGTACAACTTTTGAGCTGCAATGTAGGAAACTTGGTTTTATATATACAACAGTATATCATAAACTGCAGCCTAATTAGATGATGGTCTTCCAAAACAGCATCGCTTAATACTTATCTCTGTGAACTGAAGAATTGTGCTGCTTTTACTGCGACATCAGTGAAGCAATGTCTGGCTCCAAACAGGAGAATTATAGTCTGACAAAACCCACTGCACTGATCATATCTGAAACAAACCGTTAGCTGTACATATGTTGCTAAAACAGTAACAAACAGTCAGCAAGCATACCTTGCAAATGACACAGCAAAACAGCCAATTTAACAAATAATGGTTGAATTTACATCTGAGTTCCGTTTAAATTAAAAACAACACATCTATTCTACACACTATTGGGCTTTGGAGTCACTCAAAGTCACAGATAGTTTGAGCAGCTCTTAATTTTAAACGTGATACCTTACCAAGTCTACCTGCGGACAGCTAGGGGGTATTCAGGGACCACCAGTGGACCGCAAACCACTCTTTTGAAAATGCTTATATATAAAATGCAGTCTCTGTGGACACAAAACACACATGTATGAGCAACAGCAGTTTAGCAATGCACCCGTTACACACTGCTCACACAGGTTGTGTGGCTAAGGTGCAAGACTGCTGTGTGACTTCAGTCTGAGAACATGTTTTCCCATTTATCCCTTTCCAATTTATCCTCTCCCCAGACATCACCATTAAACACTTGTGGAAGGATGTTCCATGTGACACATTCTGTGTTGTGAAAAAAAATGGTGGCCAGTGAAAATACGGTGGCCAGGGAGCAAATGTAAAATGAAACAAAAAACAAAAAATCAATGTCAACATCTTACAAAATTTCAAAATAGTTCTAAGATTTCAACAACCAATCACAATATAAATACAAAGAGAGGATGAGACAGGATTTATCATGATGCCCAATATATGTAGTCCATCTTAATTCTCTTTTGTTTGTAATCCGTTATAAAACCAAGACAACAAGAACGTTTTCCTCCGAGCCAAAAGTTATAGATGTCTCGGAAAAACGTATGCATTAGGACCTATTGTGAGTTGTGCTGGACGTACCTGTCAGAACAATCAGAGCAGCAGAACTTTGACTGGTTTCCAGGCCAGAAAGTGTGTTGAAGGCAGTTGGTGTTCAACAAAACAATATTGCCACGAGGTAAAAAAGAATGATTTCTTAATTGCTATACAAGTAGAGATACATGGCATTTGCAGCAGTGATATAAACCAATAAAACACACCATGAAATAGGGCTGTGTATCTATCTGTTTGTCTATAGTGTGCAAATGAACAATTTTGTCCAACAGCCAAATGGCCAGTGAGTGTTAAGATTATACCACTTTGGCCCACAGGAGCAAAACAGTTGAGCAAGAATATCAAGGGTATCAATATCTTTTTTTAAAATAAATGCTATCTGATACAGCTGTACATACATTTTCAGTTCTGGCTCATTGTTAGCACAAACAGCATAAAAGATTAAATTCACTCTCTATTTCATCTCACTTTATGTCATTACATTTTTGCTAACAAGACATAATTTCACTACTGCATTTTATATCAACTACTCCTGCTGTCTTTGTAAATATCACAATATATTCAGGCCAAATGCAATTTGGTTATACAGAGCTGGAGTCAAAAGTTGAATTCTTGTAGCTAATCTCTCAGTGATAATTCACCCTTCATACAGTACAGGCACATGCAATGCAGCGCATCTTTCAGTGAGATTACACTCTGCGAGATGGATGACATCCCCGTGGTAAATCACATATTTGTGTCCATAAATCCACTTTAACATCAGAGAAAAAAACCTGCAGTGGTTACAGTAAAGTGAAGTACATAACATTATGTGCTTAGGGCTAGTGTTATGTGAAAGCCATTCTCAGAGAAATACATACAGATAGGGCTAATACAAATCTGGACTTGTTATATTTTAGAGACAACATTAATGGGAACTAACTTGCTGCAAAAGTTATTCAGCCATAATCACACACTTAATTAGAAATGACAAAACCAAACAGAGAACTACATCTGATCAATAATATTATAATTTTACTGGTAGAATAAACCATAGTACAAATAAAACATAGTTTGCATACGCTACTTACTGTGTTCCTTTCCTTCAGCTAGTCCTCAGCTCTTTTCCAGCACTCCTTGTAAACTGCCCACCAGAACAATTAACTATTTGAAATCACAAACAAAAGAACAAAAAAAAGGCACGCACGATGTGTGGGTCTGCCTGGTCCCTGCCCTTGGTCCACTGTTTGACGGTGCGCTGCTTGTAGGCGGGGAAGATCTGCTTCGCATGGCCATTTGACTGAGACATTGGTGCGGATGTGCTGACCTTATGGCTAAAACAGGGCATTACTGTTATCAAGCTATTGCTGGCTAAGCAATCCAGGTCAACTGTTGCATTTCTGTGCCAGTGCATGGTTGATTTGTTAGAAAATGACATGTAACATGACATGTTCTGAGGTAACGGATGGAAACAGAACGATTAACAGAGGCCCATTGACACTAATGAAATAAATCAGTTGAGTGTCAGGGATTAGGACAATAAATGATTACTACATAATTGATCTTAGGCCGTTGATGAATAAAGCCTCAGCGCTATGGTGACAGGTCTGGCAAGGCGAGATTAATTCATTTCAAGCACAGAAGGCTACATTTTTCATGCCACTGCTAGCTAATACATATTTATTACAAACACAGCATCACTGTTTTTAAGCATCTGCTGAATAAAGCTAGTCAATGCATCAGCATTAACATTCTCTAGCCATTACTTGGTCAGCTGACCTATGAATGAATGTTTAAAATATGGTATCTGAGTGTGTCATTGCATAATCTTGATCTTGTTAATGTATGTATATCTAAGCTTTAACTTGTACATTCTGACATACATAATTTCTTGTAAATTCTGCAATCCATTGCATGTCGGACCACATACATCAGTCACAGTATTTTCAATGTGGCCATCCATCTTTGAATTACTTTGCCATTGCTGACCAAAGTCTTTCATCAAAAGCAGACCATTGTAGTCCTCTAGCCATTGCTGGCTAAAGCAGATTCATTGCAAAAGATTCAGCATGATGTATAGTCATTGCTATCTTAAGCTGTTTACTGTAAGCCCAGCCATTGCTGGGTAACTTATTCAGCAAAATGTATAGATGCAGAAAATGACAGAGGTATGTTAAGGTCTTTATTGCCTAAGCTTAATCTTGTCAATGTACGCAATTCATTCCCCCTAGCCATTTTGTCATTGCTTGTTAGACATTCTGGTGCCAATTGTTTACACAACAACATGCATCATTCTTGGTATTTTCAATCAGGCCGAAACGTTGCTGTCCAGGTGGGTGCTATTTATTCATAGTTAACTGTCATTCTCATCTCTTAGCCTGTAGAGACATAATATTAATAAAAAAAAGAGGATCGACAACGTAAAATGATAAACACGGATGGATAAAGTTATTATAACTGGTGTTACGTCCCTGTAAGGCCAGGGGATGAAGGGAGTAATGTAGTTAAAATAAAACTGAGCGTAAAGGAGGGAAAAGAAACAGGAGGTAGTAGTTACTCTAGAAAATAGTTTATTTACAAAAGAAAATAACACTAATCAACAGATAGATTTCTACAAAAGAAACTGTGCAGTCTGCTCAGTCACTGGCTCCTGCACACCACAGCTGCCCAGCCCGATGGTGTGGACATCACCTGAACCACATTCTATAAAAGCAAAACAAAAGACAAGCCACCTAGATGAGAAATTGTTAAGTGATGAATCAGCTGAATGGACTTCTGGATACCGCAAAAGGGGTCATGGTGAGAGAGATTAAAGACCTGGATCCATACAGACAATAACACATACACATGCACATACAATTTGCCCAGTCTTATGGATCAGAAGTCATTAGAGAATTATGAACTGCATGTGAAATTATCTGCATGAAGTCAAGATTATTGCAGTGTGAAAATGCATGCAGAACAATTTAATTGGACTGCTGCATGACTGCATCGGTGAGAGCAGATAAGAATTAATCCTTCCCTTTTAAAGACACGTTACTGTAGGGGATGACTTTGGAGAATTTGGATCATCAGACTGTGTGAGTAGTAGTTCACATGTATTATGAATAATGGACTTAAATATAAAATCATAAGAAAACAACAAGAAAAAACAATATCATGGAATTGTTACTATAGAAATAGATATGGAGAAAACAAAGAATGAGATGGTTGATATGTACGATAAGAGAAAGGACAAAAAGATAATCTTTGTATGTGGGACTTCAACATAGATTTCTTCAAATCAAAAGAGGCCCAAAATGAATAAAGATTGTATTAATATACTGTTTAATATAAGTCAATTATCTATCGAAAAAACAACTAGAATAAAGAGTGACAGTGTACTATGAATACATAACATTTTGTGTTCAAATACCATTCTTTTGGAGAGAATAGATGAAATGGAGTTAGTTGATGTTAACAAGTTCAGAACAAAATACTGATATATCACTAGCGAAGAATATTAAAGATAGCATAGCAACACCACTGACCCATATCTTCAAGCAGTCATTATTGACATGCGTCTTTCCTAACCAGCTGAAAATGGCGAAAGGTCATTCCCATCTAAAAAAAGAAAAAAAAAGACACCTTGATGTTTCTTTTGTTTTTGTGTGGATTTTCACTGTGTTTTTTCTTTCATACCTTACAAAGATTTCGCCGGACACAAAACACAGAAAATGTGTCTCCCCGGATCGGCCATACCCATTGAAAATCTGAAAGTTTCGCCAACTCAGGATTGCAAATCGTATATTGTTTTTTTTTATTTTATTCTACGCTGGTGGCTTGCATGTATTTGTTCCATTTCCTTCCTCATCCATCAGGTATCCTCCCATTTCAAATGAAGACGCTAAAACTTCTTTGAGCGTCGGATGGAGGTGCGCGCACGATGCACCTCATCATGTGATTGAATGTATGACGTAGACATAAACTATAAACGGGTAGAAAACAAGGCATTTTTAATGGGAACTTTTCTAGACTACAAAGCAAAGGAAACCATATTAAAGTTTAACATTTTCACCCTAAAAATTGGACAAATTGTATCCCAGGAGCAATTTATATTTTCCCCGGGACAGCTGATGAAAAAAAGAAAACAATTCTGGGAAAAAATGGGATGAGTGGAAACTTTATTCCAGACACAAGGGCCATAATGTCTGAAAGCTGACTCTCCCTATGTTTTTCCCAAAGTCGTTGGGGCAACCAGGAGGCCAGCTGCTGAGGATCTGGGGAACTTGCTGGGTACATATCTATGAAGCATGTCAGAAAGATAAGATGGTGCCAGGCCATTTTTTGATTTAAAAACTAGTAAAAGTATCCTAAAAATCAATTCTAAGACTAATAGGCAACCAGTACAGCGACTTTAAATTGGGTGTTATATGTGCTCTCCATCCAGTCTTCGTTAAAACTTGGACTGCCACATTTTGACCAGACAGGAGTGCATTACAATAGTCCAGCTTAGAGGTTATAAAAGCATGCATCGGTGTTTCTGTATCAGCCTGCAAGAGAAATGCTCTGACCATGGCAATGTTTCTCAAGCAATGAAAAGATATTTTGGTGACATTTCTAATGTGAGTGTCAAGTTGTCAGTTTTAAAAAATGGGATTGGTATGGGATCAAGTGAGCAGGTAGAGGTTTTTAAGTCAAAGACCATCTTACTGATTTGTACTCTATCGACACTGTCATTGCCATATTGTATTGTTAGAGTTGGTCACGCAGACGATCATAGTGTATCTGGACTTTGCGTTTCGTCCATCTTATGTTCAGCTTTTGGCAGTTCCTTTTGAGCTCATTTGCAGACCCATTTATCCTTGGTGGTTTACAATTTAAGGCTGTCTTTTAGGTTTCAAAGGTGCAACAATGTTGATTGTTGCCTGTAAGTTTGAGTTAAACTCATCCAGTAAGGAGTGGAAAGATGTGGAGTGTACTTGTGGGGGCAACAGACCAAAGTGCCCTCTGAAATTTTCAGCCACCTCTGGTGTGAGGTATCTTCTCTTTCAAGTGCACTGAGCAGCAACCTGAGGCATGAGCACAGACACAGTAAATTATGTGCAAAATTGGTCTGAAAGTGCAGTCATTGATTGAGGACATTCAACCCTTTGCAGACTACCAGGTCCAGGTTATGTTCATAATTGTGGTTCGATCCATGGACATGTTGCATAAAACCAAGATCATCCAAAAGATTAGCATGATCTGTGGCATTGTTGTCATTTCTGTTGTTTATATGCAAATTAAAATAATAACAGTAGATAAAAGCTCTGAGAAGTTGGTTAAAAAATTGGAATAGGAATTTGGTGCTCTATATATAGTAATTGTTAGAATGGGTGAATGACATTTAAATATAGTGAAGAGATATTCAAATGACCCCCCCATCCACTCACTATGAGGTTGCTTGTGAGGACGGTATTCGGCAGTTGTGGGATGGTGCATGTTCATGGTTTGGTGGGAGTGGCTTTGGAGAGCGGTCTGAGTGCAGGGGCGGGGTTTACTGGTTGGATACTCTGAAAATCTAGCTCGGGCTTAAAGGTTTTTCCAATTTACTGACCCCAGCTTTAAGCTGAAAAGTTTAAGAAATGTGAACTTTTATTCTTTAAATTGCTAGAGGGTTAGGGTTAGGGTTAGCTTAACCCGGCTAACCCTTACAATACAAAAAAAAACAATGTGTTTTGGTGTGATCATCCCCTTCCTGTACTAAATAAATTTAATAAAGAGCTTGTTAATTACTCCGTATAACAGTGCAATGATAGAAGAATGTTCCTCCTTTTATGCGCTCATGCTACATGTTGTCGGTCTGATCTGTCTGATTAGTGGAGGTTATAAATACAGGCTGAGAAAAAGGTCGACAAACTTATGCCAGTAAAAATACTGCAATTCATCTGCACATTTTTTGTGGCAAAAACAGCCTTCTGAATAGATACTTGGAACATCAATCAAATTTATGGCATTAAAGTAGAGAGCCCTTCATAGTAAAGACACACAATATTTTTGTCATAATATGTAAGTTCTCCACGAGTGAAAACCTTTAAGATATGCAAGTATGTCCATATTTTAGTTGGTTATTAACAGAGCTACATATTAGCAGCAATAAGACAGTTCTTTGAAGCATCTGCTTATGTTCCAAGTCAAAGTTGAACTTAACCAGATATTAAAATGCCTCCACTGTGAAATTCTATTTTGATTAATGATGGCAATTTTCAGACCTTTCATCCACTGGCCAGTTATTTTAGCCTTAGTACCTATTGTAAATCCAATAACAGGCCTTTATAACTCCCATTTGCCCCAGTCATGTCTTTAATAGCTGAGGATGGGCTGGGAAGGATTGGATGACCTGCAGGAAATTTCAATTTTGTAACCATCAATAGGTGAAGAAGGGGCATGATGCAAATGTATTTCCTGTAAAATGTGATAATTATATGTTATTTTAACATGTACAGCATTTTCTCTGCTGGGGATCTGAGTGCTGTTTAAGCACATGAATAACATGCATATAGAGAAATCTCGCTATCAAATGACTTTGTAAACAAGATGCGAGGGCAGTGTCAGTAACATAATTCAAATAGAAATAAATGTCAGGGTGCAGTTATTGCATAATTTAGAGTGCCATAAAGAGCCGGGCTATTGATTTGAGAGCAGAAGCATCTCCGCAGTTATTTCTGTCAACATCAACCTCATTAAACTTATGTATGGCATTTGCTTTTTCTCCTTTCTGCCTTTCTTCCCTCTGTTCTCCACCATCTTACCCTCACTTTTTCATGCATGCTGTCCGGCTAGATGTCTGTTAAGACAACAATACATCATTGAGTACACTTGTTGCCGTTAATAGCCATTTAAACTGTGTGTGTTTTGATCACTGTTATCCTTTTACTTCTTAAAACACACTGGGAAAGGGTTCGCTAAAATGTTTACAATGACAGTGCTTACATGGTGATATTTAGCAGGTGTAATGTATACCATTTTCACCATTTTAGTTTAATGTGTTAGCATGTTATTTAGCTAATGCTAAAGGTTCTAGATGAAAAGTCAGGCATCACAATTTAAATGCATCCTGCTGGAATATTATTGTCTGTTTAGATACTGGAGATATTTCAATGGATATTTTGAAACTTTGAGCTGCTGGTGGTGCGTCAATAAGGATCGCAAGGGGCCAGAGAATATCTGTAACAAATATCCTGGCCATGTATTTTTCCAATAATTGGTGAGATATTTCATATTACAGGACAGACTGAAAAATCCACTAAATGACCAACCCACACGCCATCCAAAAGCTCCATCACTATTGCGGGCCAAGAAGTAATGCAGAGGATTGCTTGATATAAGAAAGTTTAGACATGGAGAGCAGAAATCAACAACAACAAGACATATCAACCTTTCCCATTTCTAATGATTTTCACAGTTCTAATCTGATAACACCTGTCCACAAGATCAGTGAACTGAAGGAGATGCTGAGCCTCATTCCGATGTCCGTTCCTGTTCAGTTCAGCCTCTGACTAAACTCTGCACTCACCAGAGTAAAGTACATATCCTTTCCAGTCGGCAGTCAACAAGAAAAACTAAACTTAATTGCAAATATAGTTGTGTATGTTTGTAACACATAGTAACACATAGTAACAAGTTACATAACCAATAAAATATGAAATATTTATATATATGAATATATAATGAAATATTGAATTATAATATAACTCAAATCATGAGTAAATCATACTGGATGACATCAAATACACTCATGTGTTACTGGCATTTCCTTCTATCATTGTGTTAAAAGTTATTACAGATACTCAGCAGCATATAATCCCTTTGAAGCAGAATTAGAGATTCCGGACCATCACTTTAACCTACGCTGACTGGATTTTTTGCCACTTGGAGGCAGCAGAAACTAATTGTGAACACAACACTGACATATCATCACCTTAGTTAGTTTTAACCTAAATTAAAATATGGAACTTGAAAGACTGGTTTACACATCCAGTGGTTACAGAACAATAGTAACTAGTCTCTGTGTCTGTCTGCTGTTTGGTGCTGAGCAGTTAGTGGGTTCATAGCTTTCTTTTTGAAAAAACTAATGCCTGCTGCTGCTGTAAATGACACTCTGAGAGCAGTGAAAGTGGACGAAAGCAATAAAAGAGCAGACGGACAACCAAACAATAAGCTGAAACTGAAAGTACATTAAGCCGAGGGGAGCTGCAGAGTCAGGTGATGATTGTCTGTCCTTTTCACACTGTCACATTGTTTTTACTTTGTCATTACATACATCCGTGTCAAAACCATTATCCACTGGATCCACATTCCAGAGTGCTAAGTCTGTGCTTCATTAGTTGTCAATTCCATTTTGTGCTTGCTTATTGAGAGAATGCCTGAGTTAGTGAAACTCCATACCACATTTTCACTGCTAACTTGCACCATTGCAAATTGACATGGATACTGAAACGTTGCTATGGATCCCACTCATCTCCCCAGAAGACCAGCTCTACTCCACTTCTGATTGGTTGGCTTTGTTGGCTGCATTCTCTGTGCTTGACTTAAGATGATAACTCACAAACCGTAGGTTTGGAATTGGCTGTTTTTGATGGCAAACAGAGCGGTCTCTTCAGTCCATCCTCTAGTCTTCTGCTCCACTCGTCACTGATTGTCTCGGTAGGGGGGACTCCCACCGGGCTGCCCTGCCACATGGCCTGTTGGCTCTTCCTTATGGCCTGTAGAACCTGCACTTGTTTTAAGCAACCATGAGACACACATGATGCACAACCCAGACAGTCACTGAACTTGCAGTTGGTAATGATAATGTGTCACTTTCACTGAGTGACCTGGAAATTGAACTGGTTGCATGTATGCTGCAGAACAGTTCCACTATGGTGTTGCTCTGTGCTCCACTGTCTGTCAACCCCCATCAGCTGCATTTTGAATGCAGCAGGGCACAACCCTGCTGGACAGCTGGAGCTGCCAGACCGAGCAGTTCCCGCAACAATTACAGATTCACGCAGGACAGCAATTGTACGCAAGTGTTATAACCACAACAGCAAACAGACCAAAGGTTAGCGCTCGTTGGGAGCAAAGGAGTAGTGCTTGGATTTGTCTCTTTTAGGATATTTTTGTGGTAGCATCAACACAAAGTGTTTTTTTTTTTCTGAAAAATAACTGGATATCATGTTGTTGCTTTGGTATCTGTCTGCTCTGTGCTGAATTTGGCTCAGTTGATAAGAGTTGTGTTGCAAAAGAGCAGATATGCAATGCATCACAGCTAGTGGAAGTACACACAAAGACTAGAGTGGAACCCTGCGGGACCAAACAAGGAGCTGGTGGAATTTAGGGGTGAAATTTAATGGCCCTGGTAGTCTACTGGGCTAGCAGAGATTAGTGGGACCAGCGCCAACATGGTTTTTGAGGGATGGATGTGTTCATAAGAAAATATTTGATAGGAATTAAATACAAATTAACTTTGAATATACAGTGAAATCCTTTGTCATTAAATATATTGAATTTTAAAACAAAGTTGACACTTTATCTCAGACAGCCATGCATGGGTATTAAAGTAAATGTAGTTTATACAATAAATCAAAAAATATGATCATTTCATTTTAAAATAAAGTGTCAATCATAACTTGCACTGAAGTATAATTTAGAGCCATTTTTATTTAAGAAGCTATTAAATCTATTATGAATCAGTCCTTGAATCAATATACATATTTTAGCTTTTTAATATAATTAATTGTAATGTGGGGCACTTCCTCTGGATAAAAGTGTAAAATGTAGACCTACTGATAATTTGAATCATGTTATTATAGCCAGACAAAGTGTCAAACCATCTGTTACAATGCACCAGAATACATTATATGACAAATACACATCACACAAAAACTACACAGAAATTCTTGGTGAAAACCCACATTTTAAATGCTTGCTATGCCCATGATTTGACACACTGTCATTCTTAAAAAAAAATAAATAAATCATACAATATAGGTGCATTCAAAGTGCAAGTAAAGCTAGTTCTCTTGAGGCACTCTCAGAGCCAATTATAAAGTGTGCCACTTCCAAGTCTACTGTCAAAGACTGCAGTTTGTACAGCGATCAGACATAACGTTATGATCATCTGCCTAATAGGCTATTGTGTCGGTACCCCTTTTGCTGCCAAAACAGCCCTGACCCGTCGAGGCATGGACTCAGCCACAGCCATTGGTGGTCATAATGTTACGCCTGATTGGTGTATACCCCGCCCATTATTAGGTGCTATGATGGTTACAGGTGCCATGATGAAAAGATTACCAGCATTATATAGCCACAAAGGACATATGACTGCTGACTTCTTACAATATATAATTACATAACATCTAAGTCTGGCTAGTCGCAGTGGGCACCATAGATGAGGTTAGCTACAAAAAGAGGACCTATTGCAAAACATGATTCTTTGAAGCTGTTGAGTCCTTACACATCCTGCAGCTCCCCCCACCTCTGAAATGACTCTCCAATATTTATCCAGGTTTTCTTTCTGGCACCATCTAATTCTTTCTTTGTATTGCCAGCAGTATGTGCATGAGCATGACTGACACTTCTCAGACACTCCCCTTGGCTCTGGTTGTGTTGATTAGGGAGTGCTGGATTCTTGCAAATCAAATTACAGCCACTGGGCGGAGTCACAGACAGCTGACCTGACCATCTTATTCTACTGTCAGATCATAATGACAATTATAGCAAGTATAACAACAAAATAGTTATAGACTACAACTTTAAGTTCAAATTTTATCTTTGGACAACACTTTTGTGGTCTGGGAAGATTTAGCCACAAACACTACTTGGTAAGGATTAGGAAATGATCATGTATTGGCTTAAAAAAATCTGCTCTGGTTGCCACAAACCTGGCGTAAATGTCTGAATAAAAATATCCATTAGTATCACAATTACAAATGTCGAAACACAGTCTCTAAACTCACCTAGCTGTGACGCTAATGCCGTCCTCTCCACCTCCTGATATGAAAGTAAGTATGTACTCATGAAATGTAAAAATGACAGGGTAAGTATTGTTAAAATGCCAATATGGTTTGTCTGCTGTTAATTTTAACATGTCCATTGTTTGCAGAATGTTAACTACAATATGTGACTGTATTCTGGTAATTGATTTGTGCATCATATTAATACTATTAATTTACATTATTATTTACATATTCTTTGGTGACCTCTGAATGAATAGAACCCACTCTTTACAGACAACTCATTAGAATTTTACAAATTACAAAGTTTCCAAGGATAATAAAAAGGTGTCCATTCTCTTACAGCAACATAATACTGCAAGTCTTTTCTGGTATTTTCTGAACAATGTTTTAAAATCCTACCTCTTCTCCAGGGAGTAGTTTGTGAGTGATTCTTTCTGGATCATGTACTGCCTCACAGGTTGTGTATTTGGTGTCTTTTCATTCTCTTTGATTTTTTCTTTAACACTGTTTATATCCACACCTTTTGAAGCACTCTGGGCAAACTTCTTTTGGTTTTAATGCTACATCAATAACTGGACACAGAAGGACATTTTAAAGAAAAAGTTAGGGTTTAGGAGAGAGTGTGGATTGAGCTTTGAAGTGATCACTGGCAGATTGTTTGGGTTAAGCAGAGCTGGACCTGACCAATTTGGTGTCCTAGGCAAGACTTGCTGGTGCCCCTTGCATCTTGCCACCACAAAACAAATTCATTCAAAACAGATGGCCAGTTGGCAGGATCTACTGATGCAGCTTTTTCTGTATGGGCCTCATGCTGTATCACTGGTAGGTGCTGAAAAGCCATCTCATTTAGCACACAGTCAATTTAGAAAAATAAAAAAACAACCGGTGTAAAATATTATTGATCAGTGATTGTATTCAATATAGAAGCGCGAATAAAAGAATAGGAAGATTTGAAGAAGATTTTGTTTCTGCCTCTGACCCAGGCAGCACAGACATGAATAGAGCACCACCTGCTGCTTTCTTGCTGGCCTGAAAGCGCCAGACAGGACACCATCATCCATCCCGCCTATCCATTTTTTTTTTCTTAATGACATAAGCCTAACAAACTCAACATTACTGCCTTACTTGGTGTTATACCAATAGATATTAAAATAAGTAGTTTTCCTGTCAAGTTAAGGGCTAATGTACACATGTGTACATGGAAACAGTCAAACAGAAGAGTAGTGAAACAGAATTATCCTGTGAGAGAGTATCTTAAAGATTGTCTGTGCCAACTCATGAACAATAATAATTTCCAGATGTATAACTGATGACACTAGATGTAAATGGAGTGAAACAGGGAAAATATATCGTAAAACATTTCAAAGGGTTTGTTGTAGACAATCCCATTACCTTAAAGATGCCTAGGACCCTGATACCAATATTTGATACCGCTTGGGGACATTATATGTTGTCTGCTTCAGTTGCTGGTGACAAAATCACAGTTGTATGTTGGATGTTCAGCATTGATTAGTCATCTGTGAAGGCAACCGACCAAGCTTCATCTCAGGGCTTGTTGCAGTTTACCAAGAGGAAGCTGCAAGGACACTGGAGTTTGTTCAAAGGTAAATCCTAGTCTTAGATAGTGTTTAAATATTTTGCCCCTTATTCCAGGTCTGTTCAGGAACACTGGATTGTCATTTACTAGAAGCTGTGCCTTAAATCAGTGGCTCTCTCTTCGGTTCCTTTATCGACTTTACAATTACAGCTGTTACTTTTGATAGCGAGTTGAAGCTGGCATGTTCATTCAAGTGTAATGCTGGGTTCAGTCCAAATGTATTATCACACTTAATGTTTTTGAATTAGAGTAATTCCCTCTCCTTACCTCTCACTTCACCTCTCTCTCTTTTTATTTCTCTCAAACACAGAAGTGCCTCAAAGCACAGTCCACCTCCTTTCAGCGCACATAGTTAAGGGACAGGACTGTTCATACTGGTCACGTCACTGCATGGCGCTCTGTGTGAGCCCTGCACCCCGGTCCCACCGCTCTCCTTAAGTATCATTACTCTTAATTTTCTTTCATATTTTGATCCACTTTCACAATGTCCCATCAGCTATATTTGTTAGAAATAGCAACACCACTGTTTCTGAAAGGTCAACACAGACACTGAAACTATCATTGCACCAGCCATGCGCAGAGCTTCACGCTGCAGCGTGAACAGTCTGAACAATCCAATCGACAAACATGGTTGCCAAAAATGATTAAGTGCATTGGGAACTCCACTTTTTTTTTTATCATTCATCTTGGTATAAAGACAATGGCTACCCACAGTTTTGTTGGCCAGCCTTACGTTTGCTACATCAGCCACAGCAGTGATTTGGAACTGTAATATGCATTTAGGCTGCACTACTCCTGATTTCGCCACAATATTCATCATCAGGTGTCATCAGATTCATTTTGGTTTGGATATGGTTTGGTATGATCATTATGGTATTTCTTTTTACTTTAAAAATAATATTTTGAAATCAGTTAAGGATAATGGGTAGTTTGCCTAATGCCTAAAACCAAAGTTGAAATAAAGACAACTCAGTCAGTGTCATAATGGCAACAACTGGTCTGTTGTAATCATGTTTAGTATTTCATAGTGATAAAATAGTTTATCAAATGGGATCACTCTCTCATATTTATGAAACACAGAGGTAAATATCATGAAAAAAAACATCTTTTTTATTTTGGTGAGTGCAGCAAATCTTTCCTTACCGTAATCTAATATCTTATGTGCTTCCCTGTTATTATATTTTTAGGCACTTAATTAACCCTGTAGAAGGGAACAGCCAGGGGAATCCCCGTGTGCTACCCTTACAAAAATCCCATGGACTTTGAGTTAGGCTTCATATAACCCTCAACAAATCTCCATACAGAACCTGACTTTGACAGTGGAAAAGCCCTCACTGCAACCAGTCATTTTAAGGTAACAATTCTCAGCATTGTGTTCTGTTCAATATAGCTCAGTCCAGTTGCCTGTACTTAAGGCAGGGTACATTAAGTAAGGTGTGCAAGTTGTAAGATTGCTGAGAACCAGTTTGACATGTTTGACAGTTTGTATTAACTGTATTTTACAGGATTTCTTTGCTTGAAATGTGTCAGCTACTGAATGTGTTTGATGCAGTGGAGTTAATAAATGTCCATTTCTTGTCAGTCAGTGAGCAAAGGAAACGATTCAGGGTCCATAGACCGGGAAATTCAGAAGGAGAACCTGTTGAATGAGGAATGGTGTTTTATGGATTGAATGTGTTGACAGCTGACAGTATTTTACTGTAAAGCGTATATTCTAAACAGCACAGTACTGTATTATTTTTAACAGTAATAAGCTGTTGTTGTAGATTACAGCGGGTACACTGTTGAATAATAGTAAACTACAGGTAAATGGAGCTGCCAGTAGTTTACTGTAATTTAACCAGGACATGTCTTACAGTGTATGTGAGGGCACAAGACAGGCACCCTGCAGGGAACCATCTTGCTGCAGACTACAACTGCAATGGTCGGCCTCATCACAGATGAGAATGACAGGGAGTACAGAGAAATGACCAGGAACCCCCCCTGAGACAGATGAACATCCATGGAATGGAGACAACACAAATGCACTTTACAGGAAAGGTAAAAGCAAATTCTACCTGCTGAGGAGACTCAGGTCATGTTTGACTCTGTTGTGGCATCAGCCATTTTCTATGGACTTCTCTGCTAGGGCAACAGCATCATGGCTGCTGACAGGAAAAAACTTGATCAACTGATCAAGAAGATCAGCTCTGTCTTGGGATGCGCCCTCAACTCAGTGCAGGTGGTAGGTGAAAGAGGGGTGATAGCTTAGTTATCATCCTTCTCTGTTGGAGAATGACTCCCACCCTATGCAGGGCACCCTGAGAGCACTGGAGAGCTCCATCAGTGACAGGCTGCTTCACCTTAAGTGTGTGAAAAAGCAATATTGCAGGGCCTTCCTTCCTGCTGTTGTCAGAGTGTACAGCACGCCTTGCTCCCAGTAGACCCCATACACACACCGACACTGACTGCTAGCTCAATATGCCTCAACATTGTTCTTGTGTTTTTTTTTTTTTTTTAACTTATTTCATTAATATATATATTTTCAATATGTTGTACTTATTTATTATTATTGTTGTTAATTGATGCTCTCTGTTATGGCTGTCGCTTCTGCTGCTGTAATAATGCAAATTTCACCATTGTGGGACTAATAAATGATTATCATATCTCATCTTAAATAGAGGGGACAGGTGCATAGGCTGAGCAAATCATTAATACAGATGCATACATTTTTAAGTAGCATGTTATTGTTGTCGCTGCTGGAGATGGAGCTAGTTTGAACAACTTTATATACAGTTTCATATACAGATATATCTGACGGGTTGTGAGATACTTAATAGGAGGGGAAATCTAATGGAATTGGATTATAATTTATCATAGTTAACAATTACTCCTAATAATCATAAATTATTATTGATTGTTATTGATTATATAATAATAATAATAATAATAATAATAATAATAATAATAATAATAATAATAATAATAATAATAACAATAATAATAATAATAATAATAATAATAATAATAATAATAATAATAATAATATGTGGTCTTTAGTTTGTTATTTTTTACAAAGACTATTGCTGGTTTTCTGGAAAATTGTGGGGCTGTTACATATGATATCACTGCTGTGGTGGTTGCAATAGACGCTGCTGCTGAAACCACGGCTTGCATGTTGTTTGTATCATTTTTTGCTTTGTGTAATATTCTGGGCTGTGAAATTATGTGTGTTGTTTTTTTAGGTGTTTGATGGTGCTCTTTCAATAATAAAAAAGTGATTTTACAGTGCTCCACAGATGACATAATTTTTCTTCTTCTTTGGATTTCTGACAGCTAGTGTAACCTGGACGTCTTCACCATTGTTTTGCCAGTTTTAAATGTATGTGCACCACTGGATGATGGATCTCATGGGTCTGCCGACTTGGTCCATTCAACTCCTGCTTTAGGTAAAGCATTATAAATCAACCAAGATCTTCTTATTTTCTTTTCAATTTATTATACAGGAACATTTAAAAGTAACACTGAGTTACAGTTAAGCAGGCCTGACTCAGTTTAAAAATTGGTTTCCGGCAGGTTCCTGTACTGCAGAACATGGAACATAACAGTCATGTCACATCCAGACATAAACACATTTACAGGACATTAGCATAGGCTAGACATATACAGACAAATAAAAACAAACAATACAGATGCAAAGCAATGCATTGGGCAAACAATACTTAAACAATACATGAACAATCAATGAGTGCAAGTATAAGTGTTGAGAAGGTGTAGTTTGCATGTCTTTTGAAATATGTGGTAGATGGTAAAGTTCTGATGTGATAAGGAATGTCATTCCAAATTTTGGTGCATGTATAAAAGAAGGATTTCAAACCACAGGTGTTTTTGTATGGAGGGACTGGGATGAGTGCCCGTGAGACTGACCTAGTGAGATGCACTTGTCTCATATTACGTGACAGGAGAAGTGCAGCAAGCGTTGGTGAAGTGCTTTTTTGAATCTGAAAATAATATGTAATAGCATGGCTCTGCATGTAATTCTAAAAAGACAAGGTATGTAGGTACGTTTCAGAAACAGAGTAGGAGAGATATGATCTAATCTTATCATTCACAGAGTTTCTAATTCAACTCATTCATAGTTTAGAAATGTGTTCACGGTATGAAAGATGTGAATCAAGTAGTACACCAAGATATTTGTAGGTCTTTGTGATGACAAGACCTTGGCTTGCAAGGGAGATAGGATCAGTGAAGGAAATACATTTTCTGGGAGAGTAAAAGAACATACATTCAGTTTTCTCTACATTGATGGTCAAATGGTTCTTTTTGAACCAGTCATGTAACAGCAAATCGGACAATAATTTGGAATCTATGACATTAGGATGTGGGTCAGAGAGAGAAATCACAGTATCATCAGCATACAGGAAGCATTAAACATTTGCCCACTTGAGGGAGATCACTGATGTATAAAAGAAGAGGTAAGGGTCCAAGAATGCTGCCTTGTGGAACATCCATACCACAGACTAAAGGTTGGCATGTTGCAGGATCATTTTTTTATAGCTTGTGACCTGTTCCTCAGATCCAAAACAAGCATTTCAATCACAGATTAAATGAGTGAGGTTTGTTAAGCAGGATTTGATGGTTCACTGTCAAAATCTTTTCTTAATACAGATCATCTACATGAAATATAATTACTTTTTTTTTCAGTTTTACCAGATATGCAACATTGTGTAGCTATATCTTTTTGTGACCCTAATTAGAACCATACTTCAATAAAACTACAACTTCTGGTCCTGAGTTGTAACAAGCAAGCTTGACTCATGGTATTTCAATTTGATTTGAAATATGTAGTTGTTAAATGTGTGAAATTCAATTTTAACCATAATTTATCAAGGAGATCTTTGTTTTTGAAATTTGAAATTACTTGCTAACAAATGTACTGCCAAAGCCGGCAGTAATCTTAGTAAAATCTAATAAACTAAAGACCACATACATTCACTGCGTGAGGATTATGAACACAAAGTGCATATGTCATGATGAAAATGTCATCGAAACACATTTTAATGCAACACCTTTCTAAAAATATTGATAATAATAAAGGAATGGCAGCCATGTTTTTTTGTTCTAAAAAAAATGTAGACTGTACACGATTTTACACTTTGCCCTGTGGACCAATATAGCTCTTATACATTTTCATGTGAGACTGGCTGCTCAAACAGTACTATGCACTTCATCGCATTACCTTTTTCTCTTTCCCATTTTCTTCTGCTTCTCTTCCTCTTTTTCGCTCCAGGTTTAGCAGGGGGCTTTGATCTTTTTGACATGATTTTTAATCAGCTAATATTCATGTCACATTTCCGTCACAGGCAGCCCCAGCATGTTGACAAAGCTAATAGAGGGTTTGATAACAGGGGGCTGATGTGAAGGTTTGATGCTGCAGGAAACTAAAAAAATAGGCTCTATTTAGTAACTTAGTTATGTCTTGCTGGGCTTTCCTGCAAGTTTGAGAGATACTAGTATTAAATAGTATTACTAAAACATTGTAGAAGCTAATCATTTTGTTTTTTTCTTCCCTCATTTGAGGCACCCCTATGGATGGATGGCACCCAAAGCATCTGCCTATACCCCGTGTGACAGGCTGGCCCTGGGGTTGTAGATGCCATGATCACCCATCATTTTAGTTAAGAATAGGAACAAGATCAGCAGGTCAGCCATTTTAACTAGCAGCTATAAGAAGGATGTCTGAGTGAAGACCAGCTCAGCAGAGAAAAAATTAATAATCAGACATGTACACATAGATAAGCATACTCTCGGCTGTAGCAGAATTAATTTGTGCTGACTGCAATCACAAAAGAAAAAAAAATTACATTTGTGGGACTTGTGTCAGTATAAAGTGAATCACAATATGATTAGACTGAACTTCCCTAACAAACTTTCCTTTTTATTTTTATTTATTTTAAAAAAGCTTCTAAACTAAATCATGTTGATATAAAGTAGACAAAAATAACCTGCAAAAGTCTAAGGATGCAATAATTAATATTTTTGTATGAATCTTAGTTTTTTGAAAATGGTCACAAAGCTGCTGAGTATTCTCACTCAACTCTGTAGTTCCCCTCATTGGATCATTTTAGCCTCAATCAGATAATTAATTGCTGACAAATGTACTTGTTTGTCTCACTCTTGATGAAATGAAAAAAGCTCTATTAAACCCGCTATACACAACATGATCCATACCAATGAACACACAGACACAGTTAGAGACTAGCTGGTGAATATTTAGCAGCTAAAAAGACGGATCTTCCCCTCAGGAGTTGGTGGTGACCAAAAAGTTTTATATGGTGAAATATGACATCATTCATTAATTCTACCTTGAAGCTGATCTGTCTGTTTTATCTTAAGTCTATAGTCTTAAGACCTCATTAATAATTAAAAAGTTTGGTTACAAACTAAAAAGTCTATCATCTTGGAGTTAGAGGACAGTTGACCTGTTAACACAAGTTATAATATTGCATGCAGTAACTTGCCATGATCAGTCCACCACAGATAAAAAGCACTTGTTGTCAAATGTTACAGACGCAAAGATGCAGAAGACAAATAACACTTAATATGCTCATTAATAACTAGAATATTCAAATTTGATGGTTTAGACACATTTACTGAAAATAAATGCTTTCATGTCATGCACATGTGGTGCATACCAGACAAGCTAAGAATACTTCACAGAGCTCATAGATACACATATATCTGCCTAAAGTATATGGAGACTGTGCTTTGTGCCGAATGACATGTCTCAAGATTTGCCCACATTTGCTGGTCTGTGTATGTATTTTTCAAGCTGTTTAGCAAATAGAAAGTTACTTTGTACTTAAGTTTGCACACCTGTCAACTCCAAGCTTGTTCCCGACAGTGTGTAGAATATCTCCAGGACACACTTACAAAGATCAAGAGCTCTGCAGTCACAGTATCAAAAGACACACTCACATTAGGTTACACTTACATTTTTGATCTGTCTGTTAAAATAATGTCTGTCACATACCCCTCAATGATTTATAACACGACTAGATTCTGAATGCAAAGATGACATCCATTCAGTCTAATGGCCAAAAATGTTTGTAGCTTCCAGGGTTACTTCAGCTTTATTTCCTGGTTGTGCAGCCCACTGAATATCCACAGTGGGGCTTCTCATGCTGGCCCCGCCCTCTAGTTCCTGCTCAGCTCTTCAACTTTACACTGTGAAGATGTCACACATTTTGAACCTTTACCTTGTAATTAGTTCAAGGTGCATAGGGGGATATATTCTTATTTCTCTTAAGTGGGAATGACAAAGTTGTTTTTTTTTTTTTTTTTTATCTCATACACATTCACACATACAGAGATTTTTATAATCCTGCCTAATCTGGGGAAACAAAGACTTTCATCTATTTCCATAATCATGAAGAGCTACTTATCTGACATCTGAGTAAATAATGGAAGATGATTTCTCCCGGGAATGTATGCATGTGCCAGAAATCAATCTACAATAAAGATACTAACATTTTAAAGCTATTTATCTGATATTTTTTCATAATTTTATTAAATTATATCAGGTTAAAACCCACAGACAGAATCATAGCTGAGAGGACAATACGCAGCAAAGTCAAAACAGTCATGATCATGTGGCTTGTCTTCAATGACTTTGCAAAATAACAAAGACGACAGTTGCACAAAACCAACACTGCAGTCAGCCAAAATAGTAAGACCAAGAAAATTTCAGCTAAATGTGAACGTCAAACATGCTTACTACTACAATACTAGTGTGACAAGTGGTGCTATTAATGCCAGTGAGCACAAGATTCAATTGCATTGTGTTCTTTTGTGATGATGTGCAGAGGATCCTCGTGCATGACTCCTTTCTCAATTCCACTATCTTTGGTCTGTTTTTTTTTTGCAAGTTGAGCAAGCCGGTATTTATCATCAACTCACTTTACAATATAGATGTTATTACATATATTTCTGTTTCTGTCATCAGTTACCATGATGAATGTGACATGGCACCTCATGAATTCTGTATTGACCAGCAGTCACTACAAAGCTCCTGAACTGCAGATAAAATCATTGCTTTCAATCGTGACATTATCAGAAATGTCATTGACCTGCAACACAATCCTTCCTGGTCCCCAGGATAGCTTTGGAGATGTTTGTACACAATGTTTTGTACAATATTGAATGGCATTTCATTGAATACACGTCAAGATATTTTAGTATCAAGTTGGACAGATTACTATGTGTGGCTCAAACGGCAAAGGCAATGGACATTAGGCATTTGTGAGGATGCAGACTTTATTTGGCCCTCTTTGCACTGTTTTGTTTTGTAATGGAATCTTATTAAAAATGTTTGACTCCTTTGTTCAACTTGTTGTGTATTCTTTCTCTGTTGAAATGTATTTTCGAATGGACATTGTCTCCATAGACGTTGTCTAAAAAAGTGCATGGACATAACATTAAGTGAGACTTTATTACATTTGACAACTTTGGATAACCTGTTCATTTCCAGGCGATGTTTAAGCATAATAGCATCAAATGGTCGACTTTCCAATGGCAATGGTTTCTTATTTTAGCACTGAGACTGTCTTGCTGTGGTAACTGATCGTGTCTGGCCATTTGAACGTTGACTGCCTACTGCTGAGTCTCAACATGGGCCGGTCACCATGGAAGCATTGATTCAGCCTGCTGTTTTATGAATAGAGGGCTTTGTTCCACAGGATTTCCATTTTCCTCCCCCCAGAGGAAAATAGGTGACGATCAATACTATATGCAAGCAGAGGCATCTTGTATTGAATGACAAGAAAAAAACAAAACAAAAAAAAACATTTTTTTGCGAAGAAAGCCTTCAAGCCATGATAAATATGAAGCTAAAATTGTAGGTGGTCCTTTGGTGTTCTATGGCAACTTTGTTAATTTTGCATGATCAGGGTACCATTTTATTTAAAATGTATGTCACATAAGTTATGTTGATGTTAAACACCAACATCAGCTCAGCTTATCTTCTTTTTTACCACCAGCATTATATAATATGTGTGTAATATAAAGCAACAAACACGATTCCTTAAACAGACAGGAGAAAATGTGTAGCATCACTCATTCATTAGAACTATATTCAGTAAGTAAGTCAACTATCACAATATAAATTATGCCATAATTTCAATTGTCATATTGATTAGAACATTTTGGGGGGATTTTGGCATATTCATTTATTTTTTTTATGCTATTTTTTTTTTTTTTTTTTTTTTCCAGCAAACAATTCACGTATAATTTTCAAAGGATTTCAGTGGTAACAATTCAAAGATTCTTAATGGCCATTGTCTATGGTGATAAACTGTCCAATAATTTCTATTTAATATTACACCTATATTATGCATTTTTAAGTTTATATAGGAAAAGCAAACCCATTAAATGTACATGGTTCCATTAGATAACTAGAGATCTGCTGCTGTTGAATGACAAAACTCAGTTATATTGTAACCTTGGTTCTCTGAGTCAGGGTCCCTGTGCATATGCAATAGTTATGTGTGTGGAGAGAAAGTCTAAATCAAAATTTGAACAAAATAAATAAGTAAAACTGGAAAAGAAAAACAAATAGAAACCCAACCATGTTTTGTTATGTTAGCATATAATGTTAGTTAAATGATATTGCTGTGCTTAGGCCTGATTACCTTGTTTGTCTGTTATTCCTGCCATGTATTACATTTGGACAGTAGTTTTGTGCAGTACATTTGGTGTGCCAGTAGTTTTGTTTGGTAGAGAAGTGCTGATAAAATAGAGAATGTATTTTGACTGCAATTTGGATTCTGAGAAACTGCAGCATGGAAGAGTCAAGATGTTAAGTTTGGAGCAAAATTTAACATTAGTGAAGCCTGCTAAGATTGGCAGCCCACACATAGTGATGGTTTCCAAAAACATACACAGAATTTCTAGCGTTGGCAGATTCCTGAACAACACTGAATGAAAGGGAAATCTTGTAGAACTAGTTTCATCATGAGGGATATAAAGTCTACTCACCTCAGTCATTGAAATGGAGAGCCCTGCCTCCTCAAAACAGGTACAATAACAGCCATGGATCGTTACAAACTGCAACACTTTCTCTCTTGTGCAGGATTTGTTGTGGACAAGTCAGTCGGATCATGTTATGTCGAGGCATTACCTTACTGTATGCATAGAAGGAATAACTATGCACATCAACAACTCTTTCGGCCTGTATATGGCCTGCAAGTTTGGTTCATGCTATGTTTATGTGGAAATGTGCACCTTCCTGTCTCTATCTGACCTAATTGTTGAATTCTTACATTTACTTTATGTTCGCACATTTAATGTTGTAAATATTTGCTTTTTCCAGGTTCTGGAAGAAAGTTTGTATCATTTTCAATGTGTATTTACTACTGTGTATAAATACATACACATTAATTGTAATCTTTGAAAATGTAATTGACATGAGAATATTTAAATTACAAATATTGCTAGAATTAAGTTAACATAAAGTGATGTCTCCACTAATGAATTGAGTAAATCCAATGCATTATTTTTTGTCAGTGAACTGAATAAATACATAGACAACACAATGGGCAGTCATTAGAGTTTACATTGCCAGGCAACCACTGAAGTCCTATGAAAGCACAAATTGTCATGAGTTGTGGCTCCAAAACAGAGCTGTGCAGTCAGTAGCTGCTCTGTCAAGGAGGCATAGCACGTGTTCACCTTTCATCTTTCATCACCTTTTTTTTTCCTTGTTATTTTTAATTTTTTTGTTTACATATGGGATGCTGACTGTCCATGTCCAGTTATCATCATAATAAACATTGTACATTTACTGTATCTAAAGAATTAACAGTTACAATCCTGCATCACAGTACAGCTTAAACAATTCTAAGAAATCAATTAGTCAGTTGAGAACAAAACACCTTAAATAATTGTTTTCGTTAATTATTAAACAAAAACACTCTGATTCCAGCAAATGTGAGGATATCCAGATTTTTTTTGTGTGGATTTTTATCATAGTAAATTAAAGTGAATATTTTGGGGTTTTGGAAAACAAACAATATATTTGTGAATTACACATTTTATAGACAATAAAAACTGTGTGATTTAAATCTCCTGAGCTTGCACACCAAATGGGACTCAGCATTAAGTTCCATCAGGAAGACCATCTCTGTGTTGCTCATCATTCATATTCCTCTCCCTCCCCTCTCTCATAATCAGCTCACTATGGGAGTCTACTCAGTTTAACCAACCAGATAATGCCATTATCCTTTTAAGCCAATTATATCACTGCTGACAAACTTTGATCTGTTCTTCTTTCTGCTGCTGTCAGTTATCATTCTAAGTTCACTCATTGCCACCTTACTGCACCCAGTTGACCTCCAGCACCCAGGTCTGAGCTCAGCAGAAGCCTGCTGACATGCACCGCTTCATTCCCTCCTTGAAATATGATGACGTCATGTTGGTGTGTATTTGCATGACTCGTTCAGTCATATGAAGTCACTCCTGATTAAACTGAATGAACACACTTAGTCCTAGGCCAGTTTATATGGCCAAATGATATGTTTGATAGTTCAACATTTATGATCACTTCTTAAATAAAGAAAAATATCAGCCCTAATTTTGGAAACATAGCATTACTGAATACAAAACGCAACAGAGTCAGATGTCTACAACATAGGTTGCAGTGTTGTAGAAGTTAGATCTTACCACACTGACCAGTGGTCTCATTTTCTTGATGAAACAGCAATGATGATGATGAGGATGGTGAGGACGATGGTGCCGGCCACAAGGAGGTAGCACTTCCTCTTTCTCAGCTGCCTCTGTCGGGAGAGAGGAGAGAGGATTCAGTGGGTGGATGGAGTTCAAGCATCAGACAGAACCACACTGGACACTGTAAGACATTCTAAGTCAACATGGAGTTTTAAATCTTTGCACGATAGTTTTTCATTAAATGCCTGAGTTTATCTGTGTTTCCACACAACGCTGGTGGTCAGCATAAAACAGCAGTGGTTTAACCAGTGATTCTTTAGTTGATGAGAGCTAAAATATTCAGCTCTATATCCCTTTTTTTTGCAGTCATGAAAGAAAGTGCCATAGTGCATTAGCAGCCTTGTAAATGTCAAGTTCCAGTTTTACAGCCACAACATCCCAGCTGCCATATTTTGTGGTGTTTGAACTAATTCCAGACATCCCCACACTGCTCAGTTACATTCACTCACAACGAGGAACATAAAAAGACGTCTTGAAAGTGAACATAAAAAAAGTAAAATGACAATTCAACCAGAAAAGACTGACTCAGTTGTAATGGAACTGGAGGATCCAAGGTCATGCTGATAAATACAGATACACTGCAGGACTGACTGAATGGGTTGAAAAAAATATATGTAATCTAAATCAGCCAAAACATATTTTTCTTCTCCTGAACTAAATTAGCTTGATTTGCATGTCTCAAGGCTTAACTCAGGATAACAACAAAGCAACCATCTTTCTAAAAAGCATTTTTAGTTTTTTTTTTTTTTTTTTAATCAAGGGTTTTTATTGTGTTGCTTGTAATTCTTTCAACAAATGGGGCTGAGAATGTCAACTACATAATCCACGAGTGTACAGAAGAGTGGTGCGTACATCAAAAACTGCTTGATCATAGAAAACAAAACTAAGAAACATGTAAAAGCACACAATTTCACAGTCACTTGCACTCAGTCAGTTATTTAAACTGCTCATAGCTCTCGGATAGTTTCCAGCCGTATTTTTCTGTTTAATTTCTAATATTGCCTGTGGTATAATTGAGATTTTAAATGTTTCCTCCACACAGCACATGAGCTTCATTCATCCATGTCAATTACATGCCATGTCTGTAAAAGAAAAAAAAAAAAAAAAACGTTGACTGTGTTAAATAAAAATATGAAAGTAAACAGAGTGGAGAGTAGGGGTAAGGCAATATTTATATTTTCTAGTCTCCTCAGGCAGTGACGATGTGTTGAAGCACAGGATCTATGTTGTTTTGAAACGCTTTTTTCCCATTTTTTTTTTTTTTTTTTTTTTTTCCCCAGCCTGTTTTCTGCTACAAAGGCAGCAAGAGCAGCAGCGTTAGACCAGAGCCGAGGCTGGAGTCTTTAAATCCTGACGCGCTTCAAAGCAGGGTGAGAGCAATTCATCTTCTTATCTGAGACTCAAAACAGGCTTTCTGTGTGGAAGAGAGCGGGAGAGAGGGAGGGGGAGAGGGAAGACGGAGAAAAAAAATGCTGTCGAGTAATTTTCCGTTTAAACGTTCCACTCCACAACAATTTGCATAAGCAGCCCTGCGTCTGTGATAAGAAGATTGGTAATTTTCAAAGGCTCTGTGGGGATTGAGAATTAAAAGCCTTTCTCCGCTATCTCCCCTCTTGCAGCTGGCCACCACAGATTCCCCAGCTTCTCTCACGCGTTTCCTCCTAAACTGTGCCTTATAAACTTTCTCTGCCGTCCTCTCCTTCTCTCTGCTTGCTCTGACAGTGCCGAGGCGCTCCCTCGCTCTATATACCATATTTCTTCCCTCTCTCTCTCTTCCACATATGTACCCTTTTTCCTTCCCTTCTTTTTTTTGTATTGCTCTCGTTCCCTCGTCCCAGCACTGCTGTTATTTGGGGAGAACAAGAAAATAAATAAGGTAGAGGGGGAACAAAAAAGGGCTTAGTATAACAAAGGAAGTGTTGCAGTATTTCTAAACCCGAATTTTCCAGATTGCAGGGCAGGCTGAGAGGCGGGACAGAGAGACTCTCAGAGGGAGCGACAGACGAGGATAGAGGAGGGATGCTCTTATCACCAGTGACTTAATCTGCCAGAGAATGTGTCCTTGGTGCCAGCACTTCAGGGCCTATGGGTGCCGCAAGTCTTCCTGACACCTTCTAGATTCACTGTTAATGTCTTATAGTTCATATTTAAGCTGGCAAAATTTTGTATGGGTTTTTTAAAGTTTGATACCCACGCTGATATTGACAAATCAGGCTTCTGACAACTACCGTCAGTATCTTACATCATGATGTTGATGGCTGAAAAAAGATGTACTGGGAATTTCATGCCTGTCAGTGTGGAAAACGCTCTTTAGCAGTGTTATCCTCAGTTGTACTTAAGTTACCGCCAATTGTGACATCATCTCCAGACTGGAACCCAACAGAAAGTACATTTCTACCCACCTGTTTTCATGCACATGTTTAATGTGAGCAACACAAACCTAGGTTTAAAAAAAAAAACAAAAACAAAAAAAAACATATCTTGTGAAAACACAAGGTTTAGCGATTAAGTCACTTGCTTTTTTTCCTTCTTTTTTCACAGACATAGAAAGTAATTGACATCAATGAATGACACTTGTGTGCTGTGTGGAAGAAGTATTTGAAATCCTAATTATACCACAGGCAATATTAATTCAGATATAGTATTTAAAGTCTTTGTCAATAGTGTACAGCAACTTACTGATGTTGGGACCCACAGATGAAGTCGTTCATTGTGGATTTCAAAATGGACTCTGAACTGAACCCAGTTTCCCAGAATTCCCCAGTCTTCACACCTTGGTGCAAAGTTCAGCTTTAAGCTATGATTGGTTTCTTCTGGGCCCAACAACAGCTGAGAGCTCCAAGCTGCATTAGCAGCAGGCCCAAAGGACTTCTCCTCACTGCAACGACACCAGGTCCTGCTAGTATTCTTGATCAGTTTGTACCAGCAGCTGTGATGCAAAGCTTGCCAGCTAACTTCACAATCTGAGGAACACCAAGCAAGTTAGCACCGAGCACCTCCTCTGCCAGCATGCATCAGTCCTCGCACAGCAAGAACAGCATTCAACATCGGGGCTTAGATAGCATAGCACAGCACGGCTAAGCACAGGACTTTAAACTCTGATTGATGTAGTGCACATGTGTTCAAGTTATGTGTTTGTCTATGTTTTAGTGTTATTGTGATCTCAGGTCAGGTTATTGGTAGTTTGCTTTCCTAGACGGTAGGTGAATGATGCTTCACAGACTCAGGGTCTCTGCATGCAGCTAACCATCTTCTATAACCTGGCATCACCTCACACACACACACACACACACACACACACACACACACACACACACACACACACACACACACACACACACACACACACACACACAAGCAGTCCTTGAGCCTGGAGCACACTCACATGTGATAGCCCACCATTGTTTCTTTGTTCTGCCAAACACCCAGGAACACTTGTTGTTGGTGATTACATTTCCTTTGTAAATTACTGAATTCTGTTTTTATTTACATTTCAAGTAGCTTCCCAACTTTTCTGAAATCCAGGCTGTAATATTCTCAGTAGTGGATGATTATGGGCATTCAATCTGTATTCTCTTTTGCCTATTTAAATAAATAAATGCATAACTAAATAAATGATTTCAAATTAGAGCTACATTTCAATTAGAAATATGGCGAATAACAACAACAACAACTTCATGCTTACTTGGTCTATCTCCCTTAACGTTCTCCCACAGAAAACAATATATATATCAGATATATATAAATATTTAAAAAAAAATAATAATAAAATAAAACATGCTGCATATAGTTAGCAGTAGATGACACAAATTCAGTAGCCAATATCAACATTTGACACAAGGCTAATACCAGAAAACTAATGGCAGCTAAACCCTTTTGAAGTCAACAATGGCCACCTGCTATAATCTGCTGATTTAAACAAACACATTCATGCATCTTTGGTCAGTTTTCCATTTCCAGGTAGAAGTGGGAACAGACTGAACAGATGTTCTTTTTCCCCAGTCACATCCTCCAACTCCTCCTGGTATATCATGGGGCCTTCTCAGGCCAGCAGATCAAATCTCTCCACCGTGCTCTGGCTCTGCTAAAAAGTGACCTCACACTGGGAGTTTCCAAAAAGGTGCTACAATCTCCACACATTGGCTCCTTTCAGCCATTATGAGGAAGGTTTTGGCAAGTTATGATTACTCATCACTGTGTGGTACCCAGATACCCAAACCCTGATGGTGAGCCAAATTCTTACTGAAGTCAGGAGAAGAACAAAAACGTGTTTTTTTTTGTTTTGTTTTGTTTTGTTTTTTGAATAGAAAAGTCTTCAGTGCCATTTCTTGAGATTCCTTCAATGGAATTGGAATATACTCTGCAGCTCTGATATAACTGTGGCAGTAATATTACTATAAACAGAGTAATAGAATATGTATCTAATAGGATTTGCAAAAACATTATTAAAGTCACTGTTTCCAATAATGTGTTACCATCTGAAATTGTGTTTATAGATGTTTTTCAACCTGATTAGACCCAGGCCAGTTCAAAGCAGCTCATAATGATGTATATATTGTAACTTTTGTCAATATAGACATGCTTTACATGGTTATAAAAAAACAATGAATAATTAATTCAGATTCCCCAGCATGGAAAGCTCTCTCTACCTTTGTAGCTGTCATAAAGTTGCATTTTTTTCTCCTTCGCTAAATACTTCATATTCCTTTTGTCTGGGTCCAATAATCAAAAAATGTTACTCATAAAATAATCTGATTTCTGTCTAGTGTCCTGTGAAGTCCATCGCTCACTGTCAGTCAACTTCCTTCACCAAACAAAAACATAACTTCTTTCAACAGGAGACATATTTCTGTTCCTCCTGCAAGCCGTTGTTGGGAATGCTTGTTTTCATTATGTCACTGCCTACAACATGAATGTATCCCCTTCTTTTTCCGTTTAGTTCTCGCCCCAGCACAGCCCCTGGAGAATTGCAAGTGCTCCCAGTTTGGAAGGCCAATCAGCTCTTTCATGCTTCTTTGCTGCCCAAATAGAAATAGCTGTTTCTGACAATTAACAATCACCTACAACTGTAGCCAATACTTTGACATTTCCAATGATGTATGGGTGGTTGAGTTGGGTAGCAGTCTATCAATCAAGGGTATTCTTTTATTCACTAAGGTAAAGACAGACAGATGTCATTTTTTCTAAGAGTACAGCTTTTAGTTCCCCACATAAATGCAACTACTAACCCTATTCAGCCTATTGCCCACACTGGGCACCTTCCATCTGTGTAGCTTTTGACCTAGATCAGTGACCTCTGTCGAGGAGATGGCAAGATATAGCCATGAATCTTTTATTACTACCTTACACAACCTGCCACATTCAGAACCATTTTGTGTTTACATCCTCTGTTTGAACTTTAACTACTGCTTTTTTTTTTCTCATTCATGTTTCATTCTTAATATATTTTAAGGCTTTACAAAGCAAAAAGTGCTGCCATTGTTTGCATCGCTGCACAACACCAACAGTTAAAGTCTGTGTAAAGCAAATTCAGCCATTTTCTTCTAGACAAATGAAATAGGTCATAAATGTATTATAAATAAGTTCAGTGCACATTAGCATCGGTGGTATTCTGCTCGCTCTCCAGTCTTGGATAGCGCCTCTTACGATACCTTGCATCTAGCTAACCAGTCAGCCAGTCAGCTAACCAGTCATGTCTCCTCCACGTCGCTCGTGCATCTTTCCTGGATGCCACAGTGTCCAGGGTGACAGCGCCATTTGCTTATTTAAGAGAAAGACGGGAGTAGCTAGCTCAGACGGAGTCAATACGTGAGTTATCATTGTCTGTGCACATGTAGCATACATGATTCAGTTATTTCATAACTAAAGCTAACGTTACTCCACAGTTGGTATTATCCCTCGCAACTGATAAAAATTGGGCAGACGCAGTAATTAGGGAGCTTGTGGTAATAAAGTAACTATCAGAAAAGTAACTGTATGAAAGAAGTATGGAAGGTGAGTACAGGGAGGAGGCGCCCCTCCTGCATGTGGGCGTGGCTCCAGCTCCTCTAACTGACACGCCCCCAGCGTTTCACAGCAGAGACAAGTGCTTGTTCTTCCATGATTTTGAGACCTAATTTTATATACCTAGAGATTTTTTTAATCTTTCAAATTTGTCTCAGTGGTCAATGACACGTGTTTCTGTGGTGTAACAAACTCATGACACAAATGTATTTCTGCTTTACACGGACTTTGAGTGTTTTGATTAGTAAACACTTCAGACCTTCTCTAATCTCTAAGGACATGGCAAAAAATACCAGAGGCACATTCAGACACTTACAGAAAGATCCCAAGAAATAAAAAGCTCTGGAAATGAGTCATGACCTTGTTTTTCAGACACATAAGGGGTACTATGGAGATGAGTACTCAATTAAGACCATACTAAAGTTGTGAAGAAATAGGATGCATATTATAATAGGCAGCCAAGTTAAGAAAGGACAGGATGGGCCACTCTGGTACACCATCACTTTTATCATAATTATAATTCATAATTAATTATTAATTCCATTAGCTGTTAACAGATGAAAAACTTGTTATTGCTTTGCCTCTCGTCCAGCCCAACCAGAACTGGCCTCGATCAAAAAAAAAAATCCCACTTGTAGATATTTCAGACATACTGAAGGTCAGTAGTGGTGGTCAAGAGCAAGGAGAAAAGAGGAGACAGAGGTGAGGACAGCATAAATGACTTGTTCATCCTTCCATTTTTCAGACCCTGGGACTTTCTACAACCATAAAACCATTTTAAAAACATCTTTTCATCTGAAGGAGAATGCAGAAAAACTGAATTATAACCATTAACGCTGATAGCACAGCCATACAAACCAACTATCATATCTCATCGCTGCCTCCCTGACATGGTAGACAAACTTGCTGTGTCCCTGGGAGAAAAACTACTTACCTTGTGTGACATGAGAAATATCCTCATAATACAACAATAATGCAATGCAGTGATAATGGCCGTAATATTATTTTCCCTTTATCACATCTGGTTGTGAAAATTGGAAGTCCATAAAATAAATAATGTTTACAGCAGAACTGCCTCACTTGTAATCGGCTTATATGCAATTTACATAAAACTCAGAGTTCCATGCAGTCACCCTGATTATGATATTTAAGAGGAGCAGCAAATAAACACAGACTTCACGGCCAAACCTGGCATCCAGGGAGGAAGCCCTGAGACAGCTACTGTCAACAATGGAGCAAAAATACTCACCATCATCAGCATATTTGGCCTTTTATTTGAGGCTGATTGGACTTTTTTTTCCCCGATAAAAATAGCACAACAGCCAGTCATGTTGTCAAACTCTGTCTGGTGGAAGAACCTCTCTGACAATAGCAACTTAATGATGAATAACTGGTGAGCTCCAACTTAATAGTTATGTCAGCACCTGCAGACCTCCATACCAATGCGACAAAAGACATGATTCTACACTGGCCATCTTATGTTCACAATACTGGTAAGATAATGTGTTTTTTCAAAGGTAAGGGAAGCTTAAAGCTTGACCTTTAATGACCTGCATGTGTTAGCATAACGAAAAAGCTAAACCTGGTTGTAATGTAAGCAATAAGGGAGAATGGATAGTGATCCAGTGGGGAAAATGTTTTCTGCCTGTTTTTAATAAAACCGGTTTGGTCAGTGTCAATCAGTTCAGTGACTATTTCCCCTCCTTTGGAATGACAGATATTAACAGATATGTTTCCAGGATGCTGGGGCATCACCTCCCTTAAGGACATAGTTAAAACATTTTGGAAGCATAGGTGTTAATATATCTCTTTTTGTCTCATACCATTCTGCTGGGCACCCATCACCTCCTGGCATTATTATTCTCTGCTTCTTTAATTTATTGTGTTACCCATTTATTTTGCTCCATGCCTACTGATGGTAAATCTAGGGAATCCAAGAAAATTTTAATGACTGTGGGTTCCGCTGCCTGAGGTTGAGAATATAATTTCTTGTAGTATTATTCACAAGCTCGTTGGATATCTTCTGGATTATGACGCAAGTTGTTGGTATCGGGGTCCCCGATTTTAAAAACTGACCTTTCAGATTGTTGTTTACAGTGTTTCCATGCCAATATGTTCATAGCTCTAGGCCCATTGTCATAATAACACTGTTTTATAATTAAGGATCCACTTGGTTGTTACATATCTTTATTATTTAATTCCTGCTGTGTTTCATTTATCTTTTGTAGTATTTTCAGGTCATTTAGCTCAGCATGCTCTTGTTCCAATGTTTTCAGTTTGTTTGTTAGGTCTTTCTTGAGACCCACACTCAGTGAAACTTCCTCATTGCTATTGAATTCCATGTAATCCTGAAGTTCCTTTTCAATAAATGTTTTGCACTGTTGATCATTCAGGAGGTTAGTATTCTGACAGTCTCCAGACAGTGCTTTTGAGTTGAACATCCAAGTGGAGTCTGCATGATCAGAAACATCTCTTGTCCCTATAGTAATATTATTATTGATATTATTTAAAAAATAGTCAACCCTTGAATAAGCAGCGTGAGGGTGGGAGAAGAAGGTAAACTGTTTTGCAGAGGCATGGACTTCCCTCCATACATCAATCATGTCAATACATTCAAGCATTTTTCTTACCAACGGTGACTCAGGGTTTGTTCTTTTTTGTTGGGTTTGTGGAATCTGTCTGAAAGATTGGATGCAATTGCACATTCCAGTCCCCTCCACAAATTAGAATATTGGTGATTTCTGTGGCAATAATGTCAAATAATTTCTTAATCAGGGATTTGTGCTGTCCTGGTGGTCTATAAACATTAAATAGTGTTACCTCTCTAGAGTTGAGAAGAACTTTAACTAGAACATAATGCTCCTCATTATCAATAATTTGTGAAGAAAGCTGGAAAGCCATTTTGTTTGATATTAAGATTGCGACTCCTCTTGCATTTCCTTTGGAATAAGAGGAGTGTGTTTTTGAATCCTAGTTTCTTCAGTTTTTCATGTTCAGTTTGTACCAGATGAGTTTCTTGCCAAAAAATGATGTTTTGTTTTCTCTTTTCACCTTGGCCGTGAGTTTTCCCCTTGTATTGGACTTTGTAACCTGTTAACATTTAGTGTAATTATTTTATATTCTTGTTAAAGCATTTATCATCAAGAAAAAACCTCTCCACACTATAACACCTAGGTGACCTTATTAGTTTAACAAAAGTGTGTACAGTGACACAGCACTTGAACATTATACAACTTACAAACACAAATTACTTTCATAAGTGAGTTTTCTTATTGAATTTTCAATTGGAAAGGAAAGCCTTCAAAATACAAAGGGCCTCACCAGTGCTAAGTGCTATATCTGTGTACATATATATAATTCAGGGCACACATAGGGTAATTTTAAACTTCCAGACAGAAGGTCTCTTATTTTGAACTGTTTGGGCTATTGCTTTAACATTAACATTTCCCCAACTGACAGTATGATTGCTGTAATTCACACCAAGAAAGACTTAAAGGTATTAAACAACAGAGAGTCTCTCACTTCTTTGGTGTTATTCATTTCACAATGTCTATTATTAGTCTGTCTTACCATGGGAGTATACAGCTCTCATTTGTACCCTGAGGAAAAAGTCAGATAGAATCTCCCACATGATGGCGAAGTCCTTATAGCTTGTCCTATGCTCTCTTGAGGTTGTGAGTCTCAGTTCCGCTGCACCTTCACCCGGGATGTCGTCTTCAGCTTCTTTAAGGATGTTGAAGCATTAGCGTTGGGGTCGTCACCTCCGTTGCTTTCTGCGATCAGCCCCCTCCTCTTCAGGCCCTCTGTAGGAGTTTTGCTGGTGTCTGGAAGCAGAGACCCCTTTCCTTTAAGCAGCTTTCTGCGCTTATTTCTGTTTCCATGCTGACCACATCACCAGCTCCTTGATTCTTTATTCCAGAAAATAAATCACAACTGGCCGGGGGTTGGTGCTTGTGGCGGCTTCGTGCTGAGGGCCCGGTAGAAGCGCTGTATACCAAGTTCAGTGCTGGGGAGGGACAGCTCCGTTTTCAATAATCTTTTTGCATGTTGTCCCCTCTGGAATCTCGTATATACAAAGATTGTTTCTCCATGAGCGCAATTCAAGGTCTGTCAGTTTTGCTTGTATGTTGTCTTGGATGTGCAGCGCCTCGCATATCACCTCTTTGGTATCAGCACTCCATTCTTCCATGTCCGCCACCTGTTGTTCTACTTCCTCCACTCGACCCACAGTATCGTTCAGGTCAGTGGCGATTTCATTTAGCGTACAGTTGACGTCCTTTCTCTGGAGAAGATGTCTTGGAAGTTATTGAGCTCTATCTTCATATCTGACTGGCTAGCTTTAATCTCAGTGTGTATGATGCTGATGCCAGCTTACAGGCCACCCATGACCTCATGTTCACTAATGTTGTTATCTAACGTTGTTATCATCTTCTTTCTGCGCTGCCTGACTCCAATTTTTCTGGGGTTTAAGGCCCGATTTTTTCTCTAGGTGCCTTTCCCTTACCATTCTAAAAGGTTCAAAAAGTATTGAATCAAACTTACTTTAGAGGAAATTCGTAGACCTGTCAGGAAGCTCCCGCTCTACACAGCCGTCCGCCCTGACACCATACTGGAAGTTCCTTATGCAAGGCTTTATAAATGAGTGAAAGGAGTTTTGAAGTGCAGCAGGGACAAGGGTAATGTGATTTTTATAACCATTCCTAAAATGATAAAACAGTGTTTTTACAACCTTTTTAAAATGGCTAATACAACTAAGATCAGAATCTAAATTCATGCATAATCTGTGACATGTGTCTTAATATGTTTAGACAAGCTAGCAAATATTGTAACAAGCCTCTCTCTTGCCACATCCTACAAGTAGGATTTCAGTTTTCTGTTTGTTTTAAAAGAATGTGGACCCATCCAGTTATTGATGTTAGTGAGTCAGGTGAAACAGATTTTTAAAGTTGTGTATCATTTGCATAGCGGTGGTATTTCACATTGTGATGAGAATGAATGCCGCCCAGGGAAAATATATGCAAATAAATAGAAACAGAAACAGAATACATCCAAGGATACTTTCTTCAGCAACACCATTCAAAAAACACATTTGTCAGTGCTCATAAAAAAAATACTGTTTCTGAAAGGTTTGAGCGAAGCCAGTCAATGACTGTGCCAGATCGACCCTCACTCTTCTCAAGTTCATCTGTTAAAACTGTTGTGGTCACTCATAGCAAATGCAGCACTTAGCACTTATACAGAGGGAAAACAGCCATATATTTTGAGGAAATTCATATGTCATTCACCACAATTAATGAATACATGATACTAATTAACATAATAACAACATAATACATTAATGAAACAGTTTCAGCTATGCTATGGATGGTTTGATAGCTGGATTGGGATTTGTCCAGTATATTATTGTTCAGATGATCATGTATTTGGTCACAAACTATCTTCTCTGACAGTTTACCAACAAAGGGTGGTTTGAGATAGGCCTGTAGTTCAAAAGGTCCTTAATGTCTAGATCAGGTTTCTTGAGCAGAGGTTTTAAAAAAGCTGTTATAGAAGCAAAAGGGAATGTACCTAATTGCAGAGATATGTTGATTATTCTTGTTATTTCATTAGAGAGACACTGAAAGCTGGATTCAAATGATTTCAAAGTAACGGGTATAATGAACATGTGGAGGGCTTCATTTTGTTTATGGTGACAATAATCTCATCATTTGTTATCCTGTGTTTACTAAATTTAAACACAAAACATTCTGACCCCGAAGATATTTGAAGGTAGAAACATGAACAAAATATTTCTTAACGCTTACATGTATCAGAGGGAAAATGTGTTTTGATACACTTTGAATGCAACAGAAATATTGCAGTGCCTACACTGGAATTTCTGCTTATTGTGATGTAACTTCTTGTGCCTTCAAATGCTCTCTCAACTACAAAATACACTACAACCCGAACTGCAAAATACCCTATGCTCAAAGCTACCTACTCTTACTGTTTCTGTGAATCGCTTTCCAAAAACTGTCAACCTGCTTCTGTCATCCCTCACACAGTGTCACAATGATTTATACCAAATATAATGTAAAGAGATGGAAGACTGAAGCCTTGGTTTTTCATTGCAAAGAAAAAAAAAAAAAAGATCCAGAAACAGGATGCTATAAACATCTAAGTCCATTACCATAGGGTTAAACTAAAGACTTGGAATCAACTTCAGAGTTTCTTTTTTCACAGTGTAGTTAATCATAAGTGCTGACCACTGTGAAGAAGCTATTCACTGGCTGTGATGCTGCCAATTTTAAGAGACACTCACTAGGCAACCTGCCAGCCCGTTTCCACAACCAAGTAGTCATATACAACAGCTGGGTTAGTGGCACACAACCCCAAACTATGACCCCATAGGTACTCCTCTAGTGTAGTAGAATGGGGCACAGGGAAAGGCGGTATTAGTAGGTGGTCAGGGTGGTTGGGCTGGTCATAAACATTTCAAAGAGAACTGATATCAAACATGTGCAAAACTGAGGCTAGGGCCACAGATCATAGCTGTTGTGTTTGACAGCATGAAAACATGTTGAAATTACAACAATTATTACAATTCATTATTGTAAAGGCAAGCACTGGCAGGGACTCAGAAGCATCCACTGGCAAAAAATACCCCTTTCATTCTGGACAACCCACTAACATCCACTAACATCTGGCTTTTGTCTTTATGTCTTTATGCACCATCAGTAATTACTCCCATGTAGTCCAAGGTGTTTGCTGTGATTGGCTGTGATGGAAACAAAATACCCAGATGGGCACACCAGTTTTCTCCCTTTGTCTGATGACATATATGGTCTGCTGCTACGTATCTACTAATCATGGGATAGCAGGGATAATGGCTGACTCATTGAAGATTCAAATGTCTGAAGACTTTACCTGAGTAAATTGCCATTTTTCTTTACCCAGTTCATTCAGCCTGGCATCAAGCAACATTATTTTCAGTTGACACAGTAGATGATCATTGAAAGATGACAGATGGTTCGGCCAATCACCTGCCGAGGTATTGTTGAAAGTCCCTACATTTTTCCAAATTGTTTCTAGCAGCCCTTTTCAAGTTGGAAAACTACTGGCACCAAGTATTTGACATGATGCAAACAGAATGTAAACAGCCTCACAACATGATCTGAATGTGTCCATACATTTGACAATACTGTCTATGACCCTCCTTTCCACCCACTCACACAACCATCCGGAGATAATGATGGAAGTTGTTAAGGAGCTTCTCTCTTATCTCTGTCTAGAGCCAGCTTGGTACAGATCAGGCAGTTGGTTAGGGCTGGGTACTGACATGGAGGCCAGCGACAATGGAATTGTGTTTTTTTTAATTTATTTATTTTTTTAAATTGGATGGAAAAATGTATTTGGGTGCACTACTGGTCAACTGTAAATGTTTGGTTACATTAACTGTAAACTATTGGCACCTGGTACACATTTCAGCATCAGCTTCAACCTACTACCCAAGAAAATGTGCTTTAACAATTCAAACTAGGCTGTAGAGTCACATGTACAACCGCTATGAACAACTACCTCAGCTTTCAGACAACAAGGGAACTGACTGTTATGTGACTCACTCATCCAAGCTCTTAGATGCGACGATAAAGGCAGATTAAAGCTTTTAGACTCACAAAGGCATCGTCATTGCTGCAACTGATGGGTAACCTTGATAAAGAATGGTGAACTAATCTCAGAGCAAAGTGCGATGTGTACAATCACGCAGGATTCAATAGGGGAGGCCATGCTTTATAGTGCCTTTCACCTCGCATATCTGTATGTGAGTGTGGGAATCAAGCGGAGTGAAGCACCAGCAGTGTGGTGTAACCTGGCATTGTGCTGCTGCCCTCACAGAAAAGCACTCAGCTGCGGCTTTCAATTCAACACAAATTTACTCCCAGTCTGAGGTAGAAATAAGCATTTGGGGGCAAGGGAAAGTGGGTTCTCATCTATCGGCACACATGCAATAGCAATACATACAATATACAATATGGAAGCATACTAATATAAAAAACAGTGCTGTATTTCGTATGTGGCTCATAGAAGATGCCAGGCACAACCTTACACATTAGATACAATTCCCCTATTTAGTTTGCCTGAAACGTTACTGCTAAGCAATCCTCGGTGGTCTGTGTCTCATTTCTGTTCTTGCACTGCACTTTCTACAGATTACTGGACCAATCCATCAAACATCCTAACTGTCTCTGTGATTAATTTTGCTTGGGTTCTCGGATTTGGGATTAACTGTTAATCAAGGTGGCACATGTCAACAGTGATCACTCAGAATATTTTATTTTATTTTATTTATTTATTTATTTGTTTGAAGTTTAAACAAGAGGATCATCTGACAACATTCTCACTGCTACTCTACAGCAATCAGTAACAGACAGTAGACATTCCCCTAAAGAATGGTGAACTAACAAAAAACTCTCTTTTTAGTAAACTTTGTGTACTCAAACAATGTTCTCAATGCTGGTGTTCATGCGTAGAGACCCTGGTGATACTACGAGCAAAGTTTCATGTTGTGTCGAGCCTTCTTAGTCTTTTAAAAATAGCAATTTTGATGCTAACATAGAATTTGCCCCACGCACTCCCATTGAAAATGAGCTTGACCCAAAAACGAAAATACAGTAAATCTTAAAAGTGCCTCTTTTGTTGTAATTATGCTTTTTCATATACATTCACACAAACAAGTCTAGGTTGTATTTTGGAGAGAGTTTCACTTTAAGACCAATAAAATAACAAGAAATTGCAACATAAATTTATATTCAGTACTTATGAGAAATGCCACACAATTTATGTTGATTGTTTCGTCTGATACTCCTGCATTACTGAGTGTATCAGACATCAGTAGCTAATCAAACTAAAATGCTGTATTAGGAAACATCTTTTTTATTAGGAAATGTCTTTTTCAAATGTTTTATTTGAAGTCAGCTTTTCTCTTTCCTCCAACATATGCAGAACAGTTGTGGCTACTAGGGCAGAGCCAGAGGAGTGTCACTGACATCAACCTGGGTGACTTCAAACATTGTTATTTCCCCTCTTTCAAAGTAGCATAAAGAGTCCAGAGGGACTGGGTAAGGAATGATTGAAAAGTAAGCCAACTTCCCTACAATCTGTCAGTGTTAGCCCATCCCTCCAGTCTGAGTGCAGTGATCAGTCAGAGCTTTAACACTGTGATTAGGTTATTCTTTTTCATTATCTTATTTGTCAAAAGGGCAACACTTTGTATGTGTCTGTCTGGGGATAAGTCCATTCATTCATCTACCCATTCATTTACCAGCCATCTTCCTTTTATGCCTTCTTTTCCTTCCCCTCCCTCTTCCTTTGTTCCTTCCACAATCACAACAGCCAGCACTTTATATTATCCTCAATTAAGCCAGAGGAAAACTGTGTTACATTGATTTCTTTTTTTTAGACTCAGAGGGATGCAGTCGCTCACCAGGAGATCAATTTCAGTTCTGAGGATGGATGGACTTTTCAGTCTTAACAATTACATCAGATAAAATCAATAATAACTCCCGTTATTTCATGGTTCTTTTTTTTCTACGTGTAAAATGACGACAGCGTTTGCTCATTGAATTGCAAGAACATCTGTGTTTTATTGGTAATTATAGACCATCTTGTGCGGCAATCAACAATCAGAGTTCATTGTGGTCCACTGAACACAGATGAGGTGATAAAACATCACTGCAACTAGAGGGACTTGCAGCGGGAAGAGTAATCTGCCTCCGGATAATGGATTATAGATTCAATTTATTTTCAATGTAAAGTGAGTAGACGAGGCGGGGCACGAGAAGAAAATGACATCCGCTCTTAATTGACCATTGGTGGAGATGTGCAGCGGTGCATGTACAGCAGCATCGCGGAGTGTCCAACGCTACATCACATCAGTGCTGTGAAGTATTGAATTGAACCTTTCTTCTTTGAAGCCTCCCCCCCTTCACCCTCTCTGTTCTGCTGAATTTTATGTGATCACAATAGTGTCATTAAATTCACGCAACACTCCCTTGATATTGGGTAAATACAGGGTAAAATTGTTCATACAGCCCCTAATGGCAATTAAACTAGATTTAGAGGTCTTGGGAAAGCTCCAGTTTACCCAAAAAACCAATACCTGCCTGAACCGGAACCAGATCTCAGGTCTACACATCTTGTCTAGTATCACCAGAGAGAGTCTGCTTCTCTGATACAACTCACGGCGCAAAATGCCTTTTTTATAAACTTTTTTTTTTTTTTTTTCTATGCAGCACTGCCGCTTTAATAAATCCCTGTTGAAGTCAGTTTCTACAGAGATGACACCTGTTATTTGGAAATTAACTCACTCAGCAATGGGAGCTTTGCAGGAAGCGCACACTACTGTTCAAACACACAGAACTTTGATTTAAATTTTAATGGGAATAATACATGCCATGCTGGATTTTAGCGAAAGACGATAAAACTGAAATCTTGTGCTCTATTGTCATATATTGAAAAAAAGATATATACACAGCACAAATCGTAATGTTTAAGTTATAGGGTTAAACATTTCCGAGTTGATTTTCACTCCCAAAGTGTAATTGTGAACATGTTCTGATTGAAGAAGCGTTCGGTGTTGGAGTTATTTTAGTGTTGTCATGGTGCTGCTGTGGCAGCCTGGTTGCATTTCCATTTTCTGTGTTCTGCCTCTGCCCCCCTCCTCTCTCCATCACCTGCTCCTTCTCTGTGTGTGTCTGTGGGCGTGGCAGCAGCTGCAGCACCGTGGCACACCTGAGGAGGACCAACTCTTCATCCACTGCTTTTATCAAGCTGGTCTCACCACCACTAGATCGTTGCATCCGAAGCGTTGACGTCACGGTGCCGCTACTTAATGTGTTCTGTGTTTTTGCTTTTGTGCTCATGCCCTTCTCTTTGCTCTGGCGCCAATCTGCTCTGCGTTCCGCTCATCTGTTCACCTGGCTTCCTCCACGCCGGCTGCACTCGCCCGTCCTTGCCTGTCTGCCTGCCTACTTGCTACCCCCGTCATCTCATCCACATCACCCTCCAGCACAGTTTGTTAAATAAATCTTCACTTTACTACTTCCTGCCTCCGTCGTCTGCAACTGAGTCCTAAAATATAACCTCAACCGTAACAAGTGTTACATCACATCAGTGTTAAATCAACTCTGCAGGGATGTAATTGAGCCCTACTCTCACTTTTCACTTCGGTCAGGAGACAAGTCAGCGGCATCCCTCTCCTTGCATGCAGTTCTATACGGTAAGTACAATTATGTTCAACTTAATAAAACATAAAACTATAAATAACCATAATGATAAAGTGCAGTATATACAATTAAACATATATGGAAAATGTACAAAGCCATGTTTGTCCAGGTGATTAGTAGCCATCTAAGAGTTACTAAAACTGTCTAAAAGTGTATTAAAAATGACTTAAAAGCAAGTCATATACATGCTCAAAGCAATAAAAAGCAAATCTTTTATGTTTTTATCTAATGAAACTGTTTGAGATTGGAACTTTGGAATTGAATTGGAACAGTTGCAGGGTTGTTTTTCATGGAGCTGCAAAAAACATGTCTAACACATGTTTCTTGTGCGTTTCACGTGTCTGCATAGGCATATGAACAGAAACTTGGTATTAAAGGCATCTGAACCAAATAGTTTAAGGCCTTTGTATTGACAAGATCTGATGTTACTGGTGCTTTTATCGCTCTACTCTTTAATGTTTTGGTATAATTTGAAAAAGCACTGAATTTAAAGTTCTCAAAATAAGGCCTCAACAGTATTGTGTTTTGATTAAAAGCATATTTTTTTTCTTCAACTAATCTTTTCTAATTAACTTGACAGACAACTATAAGTTTTATTTTTTTCAAGTTGATAGCTTCATTGTCAGACTACATCAGTTTTTGAGGCACTATGATTAAAAACATTGGAAATTTAGGCTGAACAGATTGAGTTTAAATGTGTGCATTGTAAATAGCTGATGTCCCCATGTAAGCAGTAACAGAAATATCAGCTGAAGTGTAACAGCTGACGGAAGTTAAGTTCTCTGTTGAGTAAAACTCTACTGTCACAGCCGATGTACAGAAGCTGCAAGATGGTGAAAGTATCACGTGAAGTATAAGCATTGAAGAGCTTTCAAACTGTTAAGACATAAACAATGAAAAGTAAAAGATGTCAGTAGTTAAGTTACATTACTGCCAATCAATTATAAAGCAAAGGGATGTAACGAGTTAACTGGAGTATAGCAATGAAAGCAGTGGAGTGCTAGTTGAAAAGTAAGCGGTGAAAGCCACTCAAACATGTGCTAAAAAGTGAAACATGAAACTGATGGAATTTTCAGTTGATGTGTTACTTTTAGAAGGAGCTGAAATATCAGGTTGTAGCGGAACAAATGCAGAAAGGGTCAGATGGTAAGAAAGCACTGATATAAAATATCTGCCAAACAATCACGATATTTTCCCTTTCGCAATGTTCTCCTTTCTTCTCTGTTGATATAAGGAGATGCATAGTATATTCAGTAAAGTCATACAGTTTGGAAATGTTTTTGTGTTTTTCATGGACTGCAGCCATGCATGGATAGATGTGCATTTTTATATTGTATGAAAGCTTCTGATATGGTGAAAATGTTCAAATGATCACCAGCTGATCAGTACAGTATGTATCAGTTATAAGGTCTGTCACTTTTACAGTGTACTACACATAAAAGGGTGATCAAATTTTATGTCATGTGACTGCATGGAACATGGACTTGCTTCTCTCCAGGTCCATCATGTTGTCTGTCTGTCTGTCTGTCTGTCTGTCTGTCTGTCTGTCTGTCTGTATGTCTGACTCCATGCCTGCCTGTCTAACTTTTCCTTTGTTGTTTTTCTTCCATTCAGCTGCTCTGCCTCTGTAAAGACAGCGGCTGTCTGGATTGGCGGAGAGCTAAATTGCTCAGTATGAGCTTGGTCACGGCTCAGCTCTCCTTGAGATAATGAAATGACAATTAATGGGAAAGCTGTTGCCAGTCGCTCATTTGTTCCCTCACCAGTCGAGCAGCAGCATGGGGTGACAGGCAGAAACTACTGCATTTATGACAGACTCTGTAAACTGCCCAGCAATCACTTCATATTGAATAGCTGCTGATATGACGTTGAAAATCCATGCAAATACATAACAATGAAAGCTGCATCCATGGTTCCCTTTAAAGTCAGTATAACAGGTAACAGAATATTCAGAACTGAATAAATATGAATTTGTACCTTTTACTGACAATTTGTTTAATTGACATACATCACTGATCGACTATAATGTCAAAAATGACTAAAATCATTTTGGGGGATTTCAAGATACGTTACAGGTCCAGCTGAACGTTCAGATGCAGCGCTGAAGCTGTGTAACTCATGTAAGAAGGTATATTCTTTATTAACCCAGTGATGTTTAAGTTAATACATTATTGACCATAGCCAGAGGCCTACACAGCACCGAGCCACTCTGAGCTCTGGCCTACTGAGATAGTCCCGAACAGAATGGTAGAAGACACATATATTTCCTTGAAAAGAAAGAGCGAAAGTCGACCCTTGGGCATCTCATAAAACGTCTCTCCAATGTGTGCTTTGAAGTGGAAATTCTAGCCAACCCAAAAACCACAGAGAGAGAGAGAGAGAGAGAGAAAGAGAGAAACATCTTCTATATAATTTTTTGGCCGCAGTTGTTTTCCATTAACGCATTTTCCTCTCTAAGTCAATACACTTGGAGGACAACATTGCAAATGTATAACCATTATCTCAGTCGACTTGCCCATGGAATTGGAATTATATTTGTGGTTTAGTGTTTTTATAAGACTTCAGGCAAGCACTTTATGTTTTCTGTCTCTAAAGACAATTAATTGAACTGAAGGAAAAAGCTAGTAAAGTATGACATAAAATTACATCATCTCTGTTATTATGCTTGTGGGGGATGTGATAAAACTATGTAATCTAGTTAGCAAAGTCCCTGTTTGCATGGCTGATCAAGCTAAGCTTCTTGTGACTGCATTACAATGCAGACGCTCAGTCACCTACACAAAATTAAAACTGAACAAACTGAATGCAAAGTGTGGAGCACACTGGGCAGACAACTGTACCTGGTATTGGTTGGCCTTTGCAAGCTCCTGATTGGCTGATTCCACGTTGGATGATGCGGTTTGGATGTAATCTTCAATACTGTCTGAGGACACACAAAGCATATTTGTTATTAGACACTTGACACTTTCCCATTTGTCATCATTGCCATTCTCTACCTGTCCACCAGATACCTAAGACTTTCATATCTGTCCTAGTCACCTGACTCCTGCATCGACCTGCTCACGTGTTTCCTTCTTGTTTCCAGTTACAGTATGCCCGCATCAGCCCTGCAGTTTACAATCCTTCCACTCAATCCCTCCCTGACTGTCGATGTTGTTATGTTAGTCCCGTGGAGAGGGGAAGAAGGGAAATTTACTGAAAGCTATGGAACAGGCTTAAAAGGGGGCAAATAGAGGGCAAAGGCCAAGGACTATGACTAATCTGTTGCAGACTTCAGTTGTTCATACTGTGATATGTCCACTGTCATCACAACAAGTCAAGAAGATACTGCACTACCCATAACTGTTGTTTGTGGTGGTAGGCACATTGTGAAACTATTTTAATGCTAAGCTAGGCTAAACAACGTGACTCCGGCTTTGTACTCAACACACTAACTTGTGTTTCTTCATATGTTATACTTGTAAAAAAAAGTTCAATTACTCATATTTCCAAAAATGTTCAACACTCCCTTTATGTTCAAGCAATGACAAGTAACACCGTCCATTCGATCACTTTCAAGAGTTGACTGATTGATGTCACATGTATCATATTTGGCTGGGTCTATTCTCAGTATGCTATGGTGGTTTTCTGAACTTTAATCTCAAAGTTAAAATTTATATTGCAAGATGCAGCCCCTTATTGGGCTAGAATTTTGTTGAGTTGCATATAAACTCTAATGTATACATGTATACACCTAATGCATGTTTAAATGGTAACAGTTTAGCCTTAATAACTAAGCATTGACTTAAAATAGTTTTGGACATTTTTTTTTTTTTTTTTTGGTGCAATTTTCATCATCAGTTTAAATCCCCCCAAATTACCAGTTTGTTTTATGAGCAATCACACAGTAATAAAAGGTCATTGCCTGGTGTTTTTGTAGTGTCATACTTTTATCATCATTAGTCCTCTTAAAGTACATTAACATTCACAGAGTTTGCAGAATGGAACCATCCGAAGAGCTCTTGCTCTCCAAATCCCAGTGCTAGTGCTTGATATTTTCACCTACAAATTAACTGAAAAAATACCAGACACCTGAACATAATTTTACCATCTTCACATCAATACTCATACTAACATCCAGCCAAGAAGCAATTTTAAAGATTTCACAAAATCAGGAAATAAGGTCTACACACAGTATACTCTGTCCTCTGAAACAGCACAGTAAATGTTCTCTAATCATTGTGTGTCCCAACTTGCTGAATCATCCTGACCTCAGTAAAAGGATTAACTTTTGTTCATGTTTTTTTTTACTCACGGCCCACTGAGCCTTGACAGTACATTGCATGACAGCCCCCAGTGTTACAGCAGACTACTAGTCAAATAGTTAACACCGTTAAAACATCAGGGCCTCCGTTAAAAGCTGCCAATACACAGAAGTTAATGGGATGAGGCAAAACATGTTTAATGAACTGGATTGACCCAAATATTCAGTGTTACCACATAATTACCAACATATACTGGTTGATAACGGTGAGAGTGCTATTGATTTTTTATTTTTTTTTTTTGGTGTTGTGAGAGTAAAAGGCTACAGCCAGTCCAGAGAGGTGGAGAAAGACTTCTAATTCTCTCATGCTGTGACGGCCACTGATAATTACTGCACCACCTGAGCACTTTGAGAATTAACTTTTGAACTGAAGCGGGAGGTAGGGTGAGTGAATTGTGCTTATTGACTAACTGCACTTATTCCTTTGTTGAGTTGGAGAAAGCAGAGGAATACATGTGTGGACTCTATACTGACTCATTCTGTCTGCCATTCCCTCTCTTTTCCTGCCTCTCTGGTCAGGGGCTGTGCTTTGTTCAGCCACACAATTTCACACAGAACATTTTACACACATTCCCCAAAGGATACATCCAGATAACTTTGGTGATCTCCTGAATTTCTATCCAGTGCCACCAGCAGGTTGACATTATTGCGGACAACTATTTCATGGATTAACAGGACATTCTGTGCAGATATGCAGGTTACCCACTATGCTGATTCCTTATTTTTTCTCAACGGTCACCATCAGGTCTAATTTGCCCAGTGTTTTAGTTGAGAACCAAATACTAATCTAGCTAATCTAACTGCACTCCAATTCGCCCTAGCAAGCTAACCCTTTTATTTACTTCAACCACTCAATAGAACACAGTTATAACAAGACAGCACTGAATCAACCCATTACTTTACTATTGAAAATTCCATATTGACCCAGTATTGGTACTTAGCAGCTGCATCTTTTAACATTCTGGTTCTACCCTTAAATGTTTTACAGGTCCCATATTATACTGTTTTTCATCAATTTCACACGGCTGTCAGAGGTCCAACAACTCTGTATTCGATATGCATTGCCCCAAACCCATCCGTGGTCCTGAATTTCAGCTGTCTAAAAGTCACTCTACAGAGCTCTACTGAGAGCAGGCTGTTTATGTGCCTGCACCTTTAAATGCTAATGAGCTCTATCTGTCAACGCCTACTTGGAGAGCCCTTCCTGCTAGTCACTCTCAGGGAGGGGAAGCCCCTTGCCTTACTGGTAGCATGTGCTAATGTTTATGATGGATGTATATTTAAATGTATTACTATGGCCCAGAAGGAGAGGCTCCTGAAGAAGCACAGACTCTGCGGCTGCAGCAGGAGGTTTCAGAATGGTTAGTGTGTCTGAATAATGTTAGTTTGTTCGTATGTGTTGTTACATTTACTACCATGTAGCTAATGGCTAACAGCTAGCGAAAGCTGTGACTCCAACACAGTCTCTGATCTCTTGGACACTGTTCACATCGTCTCTTTCTCCAGTCTGCACATGTTTCCAGATGTTTTACTGTGACAACCAAGCTCCATTGGAATATTATTAACGTCAAACTCGCTTCAAACACCATTGCATAGCGGACCAAAGTGGAGCTAACTAGATAGCAAATTTCCAGCTGACTTCACCATACTCGTAGGCAACTATAAATACTATCAAACACTTTTTGGTGGCTTGGGTGCAGTTGCTGGGTCCGGTGTGGTTGGGACTGATCCTTTTACAAGGGTCAGTGTTGAGGCAAAGCCAGCTTTGTACTGACCCTCGTTACTGAAGCAGTCCGATGTGAAGTGGTTAGCACACACACACAAGCTAACACGAACCACAGCCAGCATGTTGTCATTAAAAATGAAACGCAACCACTATCTCTTCTGTTGTTCTGGAGCTGGGACAGAATATAGGCACTTATGTTGATTTATATAGCCAACAAAAGAGCTATTAGTGTGTCTAGCTCTGAGCGACGACATTGTGAAACACTGCTAGCTTACCCCTGGACACACCGTACTTCACCTTGGGGATAGACGCCCCCCTCTAGGATATCTTCTATCATCACACAGAGGAGGCCTGCCTGTAAATGCCTCCTTTCGTTACATAATGACAGGAGCTGAATCCGAGCAGCCTGTAGGAGCATCGTTTTACCAGTGGGTGGGCTGCAGAGACCATGCAGCCTTATTCTGGGAGTTGGCAGACTCAGGGAGGACCAGCTTATATATGTAGAGATCAGACAAAACGTGTTTTTCATAATATGGGACCTTTATTTTCTTTTCTTTTTTTTGTAAAATCTTTTTGAATTAACCTACAAGCCAAATTGTCAGATATAGTGCCAAATATTCCGCATACTCATATTTGTATTCATGAGTCTTATTTTTATTTCATTAAAACCATGAAAAGGAGAAAACCTTTCAGTGCCATCTTCTGGTGACTTTCATTCAAACATTACAAATACAAATTAAACGAAGATCTGTAGTTACCCAATATAAGTAAAGCCCCCAGCATGTCCAATCCCAGAATATTTTAATCACCCTGAAAACCAAAAAGGAATGAACTCTTTTGATGTAAAAATGAACACGAGTTTATAACACCTCTTTTGTGTGTTGTGCCTGCGTGCAGAACCAACCTTGTTGATTGTGTATCTCGACGCACAGGCTTTAATAAAGTGTGTCCATAGCCAGCATGAATAGGCCATGAAAGCACTAATCCTTCCTTCTTGAGCTTATTCATTTCTTTGTATAACCCGCCGCTTTTGCTACAAACACCTCCACAGCACAATCACATATTATTCATATCCGCCACTACACCAAGAAAGGCTTGTTCAAAAAAGGCCAAAGGCAATTTCAGTGCATCTCCTTTTAAAGGGGAGAGGTTCATTATTACATATCTCTGTAATGATCAGATTGGACTCCTGCTGCAGTCATGTCACGACTGTCATGATCTCTTCGACAGCTTCATCTTCCGTCTCTCCGTTCGCTCATTTGGATGGGAGCGCACTGTGTTCCCCAACCTTCCATGTCCAAAATAACATAGAACAGAATTTAAACATTCAGATCACACAATTGCTATAAAACCTGGGGCCTCTTCGTGCATTTCAGATTGAACTGGACATGAGCTGTAGCTAAATTCACAAATAGAAGAAAGCTGATTCATTTGTTCTTTATTGCACTGAGGAATTGACATGCAAAATGTGGTAAAGTGCACTAGATAAATAATTGGTTAGCTATTTTTTTTGTTTTTTGTTTTTTCCATTTATAAATTGTGCAGTATTTAGAAAAACTCACTGTAGAACAAACCAAATACAGAAACGCTGAAAGTTGCACAGCACAGAACAGGACTCCTGCTAAACAGTTTATTTATTTATTTATTTATTTATTTATTTAAATTTTGATTGCATGATTCAGATATTACAGATATGTATGATTTTGCTACAATAACATCTGAATTTTGCAATCCAATTGGACATTTGATTAATTTCCAACGCTACTGATGGATAGTCAGCGTCATATTTTTTAACCATGATTCTTATTTAAAATTGTTGTCAGTGATCTTGCAGCAGGGGCTTGGCAGCTGACCAAAGAACACCTGCTGTAGCGTGACACCGATGATGAAGGCAGCACTAGAGGCATTACATAATTTAAGGTTTGAGAGCAGTGTAGCATAACACATTTTTCATTTTTGATTTGGTTTGTACCTGCTCTTCAGCGGTTCATTGTGTAGGCTTTAGTGGCATGTGGCAGTGATGTTGCAGATTGCAACCAACTGAACAGGCCTACAGTGGCAGCTAGAACATGAACAAAAAGGCCACTCTAGAGCCAGTGTTTGGTTTGGTCACATGGGCTGCTACAGAAAGAGTGCGGTACAACATGGTGGAGTCTGTAGAACATGGGCTCCTCCCACTGTATAAAAGGCTCAATTTCTGCCAATAGAGCCTCACTGGACCTAGTAAAACAGATTTTAACATTCAGTTGGCACGTGTGAGAAGCCTGCATACTGGTGATTTACATTCCAGGCCTTTATTCAGCAGACAAAAAAAAAAAAAAAAATGACATATCGAAACTCTCCAAAGGTGTGGTCAGAGATTTGGCTTTTAGACTTTCTTACTGGGATGCACAATAAATTCAAAAGCACTGTTGTAAATCTTGTGTTTCAATATGGTACAGGGTCATGAAAGTGATGAATTATAAATTAAAAGTCCAAAGACTAGTGTGTGCATTATCCATTGCTCTAAATATTAGCCATTCTGATTAAGAATAGTGCATTGAGGAGAAAAAACAAACAGGTATTCCATTCTGGTAGAACTGGGGTAAGGCAGTCTGAGTCAGCCAGCCCTAAAGGGTATTTAAAGGGCATCTGCATTAGCCTGATTGAAGGCAGCAGACAAAAGGACACTCTACAACAAAAAAGCAGCAATTAGCAAAAGTTATTGCTCCCCATTCCTCATTGCACACACACACACACACACACACACACACACACACACACACACACACACACACACACACACACACACACAGCTGCTCACTTTACACCTAACAGTTTTGCCCCATAAAACTGAAATGTGCACAACGCATTTGTGATTACACTATTAATCTACAGTAGGTCCCGGTCAGCAAAATGTTTAGGAGTCCAAGCAGTCTATTCTACCGGTCAAGATTGTTCTTCTTCTCCTTCTTTTCCTTCATCTCTTTCTTCTTTTAAGGAATCACAACAGCTACATGTCTCAAATGGCAGATAGGTTGGAAAGAGAATGGCCTGTTGGCCAGATGGTGGTGCAGTAACAACAAATGTCATGTTTTGGTCTTTATTTTTTGAACCAAAAGCCTCAGAAATGAAATTATTTGACTCCTAGTGTCTGTTATTGAGACCAATATTGAACCAATTTGAATTTGTATCTTTTTTTGCTACCGGTCCTTTGCTACCCTTAAGTCTGTGGGTGCAGTATTATCCTGCTGTGCCATAGAGCTCCACTACCACTGTTATTTTTAACAGCAAACGTGATAAGTCAAACTGTTTTTCCTAACATTATTCTTTCTTACGATAACCTTAGGCCATGTTGCATCACGGTTAATTTTTGACCTGGGATGTAAATATGAAAAAAACAAAAAAAACATCTTAATACACTGTCCTGAACTTCACAAAGAGATGTAATGGTTGAATGGATAAGAGTATTTAAAAAAAAGACAGGAGCAATCGACTCCTAATGCATACTCTTCAAGACTTCTATTGAGCACAAATCAGCTGATTGAAAGTGAACATGACAACTACAAAGTTGTATTTACTGCACATTTTACAAAACAAACACTATATTATCCAGTATGTGCGTCTCCATGCTGATGTGATGTTGTGTGCGTTTATGTTGGTGAACTTGAGCTGCCAATACTTGCCCAATTTTCATACTTAAACCTAAACTATATATTATATTTATAGGTTGGCACCTAAATTTAGGTCGTTGTAAAGTACTTCCAAAGTCGACCTATATGGTCAGTTTTTCTGATGAGGACAGGCTGTGGTGTACATACTCACTAGATTACCGAATTAATCCACAGTTGAAAATAGTCCCCAGCAAATGCACTATTTTCTTCTGTTTGAATAACATTTGCTGAAACTTTCAGTGGCCAAGTGTTTTAGGAGTTTACTGAGCCTTCATTTGGAACCTGTTACAGCCAGTCAAGTTATGTTGTGGACTTTTGTGGTTTTGGTGTTTGTTTCAGTTATGCTGTGCTTGCGGACTTGCCGTGAGAGGCTGGGCGGAGTTTTACCTCACTGGAGTTGCAGAAACACGCGTACGCCTGCAGAACATTGGCAATCAGCGCCTGCCTAAAGTCCCTGGTCTTCACACCGCCTGCGACCAGGATTTTGTGAAATCGACGTGGTATGTGGCTCCTGATAGGCGCTTCACTAGACTTCGACTCAGAGAATTTAGTGTCTTCTTGTGGAAAACTAATTGTTTTTTGTTCTACCTTCGGCATTTACCTGCCAGTGGCTCCACGCCCTGCAACCCAGCTCTCAGCACCTCTGCAGCCAGCACCCCCTCCACAAGCTCACCTGAGCCTCCACACGCCACCAGGCCCACCAGCTCCGCAGTGAGCAAACCTCTCAAACCTCTCTCCTCTCCAAAGGATTCTCCAGCCGGAGTTTCTCTACGCCTTGTCCCTGCGTATTTCATTGTGAAGAATCAATAAATCTTCCTGCCTTGTTGTCTGCTTTTGGGTACTGCCACGCACCATGCAGCGGAACAGAACCAGTGGTGTCAGTTCACAGTACAACAGACAGAGCAGGGAAGTCTGAAGGTATTGAGGGATGGACTAACACATTTTGTTTTTTATTAACTGTAAAACAATAGAATAAGAGTGGTCACATCCATTAAAGGAATCATCGGGAACATTTGATCCACAAACCCATTACAAAGGTATTTTCCAGGTACCTCTCTTTGTCTCTGCCGTTGTTTGAAGTTATTTAATAACAGCCAATCCTCCAGTGAATGTTCATGATGGAGCCAGACACAGCTAATAGCAGATTTCAGACCCAGCAGCAAAGTGTCCATATCTGCCCTATATCTGTGTCCTAACTTTCATTTTGCTTTGCCAAGTCTAAATCACTGCAGGGTGTGGAGAGCCGTTTACAGATATCAGGGTGTCTAAATGGATTTTCTCTAACAGACCACTGTTTGAATAAACCCAGAGCATACTGCAGCTCATCAGCGAATCTCAGCAGCGTGGCAGCAAGGCAGAGGTTAAAAAGTTTGTTTTTCCCAGCAGAATTTTCTAGCTCATGTTATTAATCAAGCACATCAAATTAAAACGTGACCACAAAGGTTAACTTTGCTAATTGGAACGGCAATGTAAACAATATTAAACAAACACAGAGCCACACACACACGCAGTGTCTTACCTATGGCGTCTCCTTGTTCATGGATCATGCTGGCCAGATCCTTCATGATTTGACTGACGTCCAGCATGTCTCTCTGTGTAGAAAATAATACAAAAATACATACAAATGTTACACCACTGTTTAATTGTCAGACATTACCATACCTTTGACTTTATAGATCAGTTAATCTCAAATCCATTGATTTAATGTACAGGCCTTTCCATCAGCACAATTGTGATCATGATTTTTTTTTTTTCCTTAATATAAAGCTATTACCTGGATTTCAGATCATTTGCACGATGGTTAATCACATGTCCAGTGGACAGACTGCTCATCACTGGATGTCGCCTTTGATATGTGACTTACAAAACACATTCCCACTCCCAACTCATCACATACTGCAGCTTGATCAGTGGCTTTTTGACCAGAACACATAGCCTTTTGTGCAGTGTGTGTTTGTGATTGTGCCAGCACTTTCCACACTGTGTTAGCCTTTAATAATTATCGATAAAGGTGATGGGTTGATTATCCTTTACTCTCATTAAAAGAGAGGGTATTATTTTCATGTCTGGTACATTTACTGCACATATAGACATTGAAACTGAGGTGAAACACTGGTATGATGTTTATATGACTGGTTACAGATTGTTTTAAAGTCTGTTTTTTTTTTTTTTTCAGAAAAAAAACATGGTGCAGAAATGAATAGGTAAGGCACAGAATCGTTTCACCATGCTGAGCTGAAGCCTTGCCCGTGACACTGCTCACAGGGCTGCTCTTACCTGTTTATATGGGCACTGAAATAAAAAGCTAAACTTTCAGCCACGCGTTGCTCATGCAGGAAATGTTGCCTGGCCGTTAAGATTCAAACAGTGGTGCTCTGCCTACCTCTCTAGCATCAGTTTTGCATGTGAAGGGTTTCCCAGTTAAAGTGAAACTCTTCCCAAAAAGCAACCTAGGGTCTTTTTGCAAATGTACCCGAGTCAAACTTTTGTTCAAAAGCATAATTAAGACGAAAGAGGCACTTTTAAGATTCATATTTTTGTTTTCAGGTCAAAATCATTTTCAGTGGGAGTGCTACAGACACGATTATGATAGCATCAAAATCGCTATTTCTTAGTGTTGCTGTAACACTAAGAAGACTCGACACAACATGAAACTTTGCTCGCAGTATCACCAGGGTCTCTACACATGAACACGAGCATTGAGAACATTGTTTGTGTACACACCGTTTACTAAAAAGAAAGTTTTTGAACAACTCATGTTAGCAGTAGCTTGTTCAGCTTGCTGCCGTCTTGCCAGTCGAGAAGTATCTCCAAATGTGACTTAACATGTAGGAGAGTTAAGGTGGACCGCTCCTAAAACTTAGTTCCATATAAATGCACATATAATTTTATTGTTTTGTCATTAGCGAAAAACAATATTGACCTTGAAGTTGAAAAAGGAGCCTCATATAAGAAACAATACTAAAATCAAAAGCCAGAAAAGTCACGTGAGATATCGCTTGGAGAGTCGTTGCCAGAAGACAGTAGTGGTCCACCTTAACTTTCCTCCATGTTACATCGCATTCGGAGATTGACACTTCTCGACTGGCAAGACAGCAGTGAGCGGAAAACACAGCTGCTAACCTGAGTTGTTCAAAAACTCTCAAAAGCACTCTCATTGAAAATGATTTTGACCCAAATACAAAAATACGGTCAATCTTAAAAGTGGCTCTTTCGTCGTAATTATGCTTTTAAATTAAAGCTTGAGTCAGGTACATTCACAAAAAACCCTAGGTTGCATTTTGGCGAGACTTTAAGTTAGCAACAACACATAAGCAATGTCTGGTTGACTTAACTAGATTAGGCACAAACAATATTTGGTTTGTTGAAGGAAAAATTGCTGAGTTATGAGTTAATAAGTCCATTCAGACTTGTAAGTCACTTAAATTATGTAAATGGCACAAGTAAATCACTTACACGTCTTCGCACCTTAACTTATTTAAGCAACATAACTTTGGTTGTCGGTCACACTCAAGACATGAGACCTGGCCTGTAGGTGGGTAGTCTAGTAAAAGATCCATCCAACCCCTTCAACCATGCTGACCAGTTTTATCTCTCTTCATGATAATGGACAGAGAGGACAATTATAGAGTGGTACTTACAGTACAGCATCAAACTTAGCGTAGGACCTCTGACACTGGACACTGCTCTTCCTACCCTCTACCTTAACCCTTGAAAGAATAATCCACTGATTGATCATTAATCGGTGATCATTCCACCACTATAACACATTTTCTTTCTTTCTTTTTTTTTTTCACAACACACATTCTTCCTCCTTGTGAAAACCCGGGGTATACTCTACATTATCAACAATGCAACTTGAAAAATGAGCTCAGTGAGAGACTCAGCAGTGCTAAAAGTGGCTTATTCAGTCTCAAGTCTCTAACCACAAGCAGAGATGAGGATTGGACTGCAGAGGTTTGATAAGCTCACTTCTTCTTTCTGACTCCACACTAACAGATTTGGTTCATTTTCAGACTGGCTCAACAACATTACTTAGGGACATTTATAAGACTTTACATAGCTCCCACTGTGTGCAAAAAACAATGTGCAATAACAACAATGTGCAATGTGCAGGGATCTGAGATATTAAATGAAATACCAACAATGTGCAAAACAATGTGCTGGGTTCCTGAAGAACAACAGAAGAACAGCAAAAACAAAAAAAAAAACAATCATTCTTAAAGTGACACGTATAGTTGAGTCCTTCTGAAGGAAGTCACACTCGGATCAAAACTGTTGTTAAGTAAAAAAAAAAAAAAAAATGTAAATCAGACCCCTGGAGTACTTTTAAGTTCCAATATCAGCTAGAGTCTGATCAGTTAGGAAAGCAAGCAAGCAAGCACACACACACACACACACACATTTGTATTTAGGGCATTTAGCCAACATTTTTGCCCGAAGCAACTTACAGTAATTCATGTGTTCATTCTGATGGCGGTAGCTGCCATGCAAGGTGCCGACCAGCACATCAGGACCGTGTTCATCAGAACTGTTGATGAAACGAATGTCTGGTTTGGTGACCACGTGTTTGCTGTAGTTTGCCATGTGTAAAATGGTGAATTGCTTGCCTCCAAGTTGGGAATGTTGCCATTACCAAGTATTGTGTTGATTGTTTTGTCTATAAAAAAAAGGTCAGTGTCAGAACCCATGCTAATCATTTGTCTTGTTTAATCTGATCAACAGTCCGAAGCCCAATTATATCCTGTTAACTATCATAGAAGTCTAACAAAATCAAACAATATTAAAACCTGGGAAACTGGAAAAAATGTAACTTTAGTTGTTATTTTCTTATACATAAAACAAAAGTTTGGTTTGTGTTCTTAGAACTGGTGGCATCAGATTCCCCTGAGAGAAACATCAAATTAAACTGCAGTAATGTCTTGTGCCACTTCAGATGCTTTGCTCAAGTCCTCAGCTACAGTTTGCCACTCTATATGCATGGATTTGTAGAAAAAATTGAATTCTGAATCAAGTCCATGTCCCTTTAATTAACAAATTTGGTGGATTTGTTTAATCCTAAATGTTGTGCTTGGCATGATTTTTAAAAAAAAAAGAAAAGTTTTTGTTCAATTATTTTTTATGTCAGGGCACAGAATAAACTGGAGCAACTATGGTTGACCGCAGCTAATTCTCCACACTCTCCAAGCTTTGAATCTGCTTTCAATGTTTCAGCTCAAAGCAATATGAAAGCTTATAAAACCTCTGTCTATCTCCTGCTCACAGGTCCCACTATCCTCCATTATGGCTCCATGCAATCGCAGCTGGGTTTGTGTATCCTAACCCACTGGGCCATCCATCACAGGTGGCGGAGATTGCTGTGGAAACTGGCAGCCGTCCTGCCACTTGGCAAAAACCATTCGAATAGAGCCAACATGGCCCCTGGGAAACCTTGTGATGCTAAAGACTTTTTTTTTTGCATTTATCTTTGGGCAACCCTGTCTATCACACTGTAATAGAATAACAAATTTATTTTACCTGGCAAAGCACTGGGCAATCAGGGCTCATTTCATCATAATGACAGTGCGGTGTGTAACCAATTTAGCAAATAGTGTGTGGAGGTGAATAGGCAGAGGGAGAGACACACACACAGGGAGAAGGCAGAGAAGTGATGGGTTGGGACCCCTGCCTGAGGGCTTGAGTGGGTGGCCAGGCTTCAGGCCAACACTGTGCCCTTTTTCATATTTCATGGGCTTTAAATTCAGCTCATGGCCAATCTAGCTGCCACTGGATACTGGCACTATGCTGGGAACCAGGACTGGAGATTTTTCTATTATGTATCCAACAACAGGTTTACTACAGGGGGATTTCTTATCACCTCAGTACCTGTGTGGATTTGATCGGACGCAGGGAAAGTAGATAAAGTCTTGGCACAGTTAGTTTGGTTCAGTTGGTCTACACTAATGCAGTATCAATCATAAATTAGTTTCCCATCAGTTCAGCTTGTTTGGTCTTCACACATCATTCACTGCAAATCCACGCTATACAACAGTGATGAAGTGAAGCACTCAGACCTTGTACTTAGCAGCAATACCACAGTGTTCACATAATGAGTCCTGCACAAAAAAAGTGCATCCAGCAAGCTTTAATTACTTTAATACTGCTGTGGAGATTAATCTACAATTTTTTTTATTGTTTCATTAGTAATCTGGATCTGCAAAGTAAGTAAAGCTTTAAGATTGATGCAGTGGAGTAAAGATTACAAAGCTGGTTTCTGAGTAGGAGTATAAAGTGGCAAAAAAGTAATGTATTGTTTCCAGGTGACATCATGGACGGTGCCGCTACTGAATAGTGGGAGGGAACATAATGAACGACAAAGTTTGACGACATCCTCTCCAGAGAAAAGTGCACACTGCAAGTGAGCTGGGCTGTTCAGTTATTGTAGCCTATAGGTGCCCGAGGGTTCCAGTTTTACTCCCCAAGCAAAGTTAAATCAAAAAAGAAAAACAAAACATTATGTAATCAATCATCTGGTCCACTAACTGTGATTGCAAATGTTATTATCCCAGTGCCACAGCTTTAAACAGCAGTTTGTATCTGGTTTTACGCTATTTACTTAAGCCTGGCTCATAGCTGCTCAATTAGCTTTTCATAGTCCAGACCAACTCCGCTGTGAAGAAAATAAGATGATGCCACTGTAACGTTGCAAAATACGGGATGTTTTATCTCTTATGTTGCGGAAAACACAAGACACAGCTCTTCAGTTACTGAGCTTATCAACACAATTTATATTTGACTTCAGTAATAATAGCATGCACTTTTCTGTGACTGCTGCAATACGCCAGTATCTCTCACACAGCAGGAGAGAACCAGGAACCATCTTTAAAGGGGAGGTTTGGCTGTAGTTGCATGTTTGTCACCCCTATCCTGGCGTCAGTGCAGCTGTCGCAAATACAACTGGATCGCTTTCCCTTTTCCTGAGAGTAGCAGCCACCAACAACACAGGATAAAACGCGAGTTTATGAAATCATTTTGTTTATAATAGTGATGTGAAAGCAGACAGAAATGATGCCAGGCTGCCAGCCTGACTGGATTGGCTGTCTCCATTTTGCTATGAGATTCTGTGTCTGGTGGAAGACAAAATAACACAGTGAGAGCAAAGTTTATATGGAGGCTATGATGTCATTACACTGTGTAATGACATTTACTGCATTACTTCATAACAAAAAAAAAAAAAAAAAAAGCAGTTTAAGTAGAGTGGAAAAACTGGATAAATTGTGAAAAAAAAAGTAGACAATCCTTCTAGATAATTTTTGTGTGTAGTTAAAATTCAAAAGAAATGAAATTATGCTGGAAATGATGTTGCTGAACGTTACTACTCCGCATGCCTCTATTTCTTATTTATTCATGTTCAGATTTTTTGCTTGTGCAGAGACAGATCATATGTACTATTATGTGGCAGTGAGCAGTGTATTAGTCCAAACTGCAACTGGACATTATTACATTGGCTGTATCTGTGGCTTTTTAACTCCTTCTCTCTCTTTTATGTGTCAAAGAAGATCCTCTCGCTCATAAACATGGATCCTTGATGATTACACAGGACATGGCCTCCTTTCCCACAGCTGAAGAGCAGATGGAATACATCTGATAACATTGTAGCTTTTGAAAAAATACTATGTCCCATATTTGCTATGACTGAAAAAAAGAAAACAAAAAAACAAAAACAACCTGTGGTTGGTCTACTTTTTCTTCTCACCACAAACAAAACCACAGCACAATTTGCTTGGAAACTTGCTGAGAACCACCTTCCTAGGCTGTTCGATTAACAGCTTCACTTCACCTAAATAAGCCAAACCTAATAAAAAAAAATGCACCAGAGCTTGTTTGAGCTGCACCAAACAGGTCAGCTGTGAAAGCACTCTAAGAGGTCTGTTGATAGTCTTCCATAAGACACCAAAGCTCTTGCCCTTTTGATGACACAGGAGCATAACTAAGTGACATGAGCAGAAGTGGTAACCATTGTAAGAGCTGGCTGAATTCTCTAAATGTGCCATTTACTATTTTCTAGCCTTCAAGACAGGGAAACATGACAGTCCTGTTATGATAAGAAAGGAAACCTTGCCAACCTCACAAAACATCTACAGCATAGATACCCTTCAAAGCTATATACATATCTTCTACCCCATTACATCTCAGTGGCAAATATTACACTTTTATCTCACTACATTTATTTGAAGCTTAAGTTAGTTTAGTTAGTGTGAGCCCTACTGATCACTGTACATTACTTTATTTTTATATTTCATGTCAATAATCTAAAGTTGTAGCTAGGTTATATTGTTATAGGTTAGGTCACCTAGCTGTATATACAGCTCTCAAAAATAGTTCATCCTTTACCTGCTGCAGCCATAAAGTTATAAACACAGTCATGGATCAATAGATATAATTCAAGAACATACTCTCTCTCTCTCTCTCTCTCTCTCTCTCTCTCTCTCTCTCTCTCTCTCTCTCTCTCTATATATATATATATATATATATATATATATATATATATATATATATATATATATATATATATATATATATATTCCATTCTGAAATGGATCATATGTTTATTCAGTCATGAGAGTTAAGACGGTGTGTTTATTGAGTGTGTTTAAGCAGATGAACTCAATCAATGATTAACTTTCTATTCTGATTAAATGTCTCTCTCTAACACGCCCCGCCCCTATAAAGAGGTTAGCCTTTCAAAAAAATAACATTTTCATGTGAAAAAAAACAGAAAAACAAAACAAAACAAAACAAAAAATGTCTGCTCTCAGACAGCTGATGGTGTGGTCCAACAGTAATATAACAGCAAGAGAAATTAACCCTAACCCACATTTCTATAACTGCTATAACAAACAAGAAAAAAACAGCTCTTCCACTATGGTTGTCCCAGTACCTATGCAGATAAAGCCAGTGGCTCGGATGAGTGCTGCACACCCAGTTTTTTCCTTCCTGTTTAATCATTTTTTCCACCCATATTACTTTCACTTTCTGCAGAACACACAGAAAAAAAGCTGAAGCATAATATTGATGACCTCATGATTAAGTAGTCTAATAATCATTAAATATGCTCTGACACGCTCTCACACACGTCAGATACTGTATGACAATGATACAGTAAGAACAGCAAATTTCAGATGAATTCCTCAGCTTCCATCATCACTGCCCCTCCTGATTAATAGAATAACCACTGCAACTGATTTCCACACGTGGTGCTTAGGGGCGTCATCGTGGGGGATCTCATTCCACAAACTCCTCAAGGTCTGAGCATGGACCTACCACGGCCTGATTAGGGCCCCCTCACAGAGGAACAGGACGTTTTAAGAGGCTTCATCTGTTGCTAAACTTAAAGGGTATAAATAACTTCTTCTCAAACCATTTTGGAATCTCGGGCTTCTGGATACTTGGATAATGCCAGATGAGCTATATGGAGCCAACATATGATTTTTTTGTTTGTTTTTTACATTCTTAAATCAAGTCCCCAGTTACATGAGTTGTTTTGGAAAATGCTGCAGTGCTGTTTTACTGTGATGCCCTGGACTGTGAAACTTCAACAGAGTTCATTTTAAGGTGACCTTTTCCTTAAAACAACCCCAAAAATGTCAATTAGAATGAAAATCAATCTCCACCAAGGCCCAACACTCCACTTTAAAAAAAAAAATCAAGCTTTAATGAATATCAAAATATATATTCAAATCCGCTAGATCTGTTTGTTTTTTTTTTTCTTTTTATAAGAATGCAACTCTGCTCATGCATACCAGTCTCCAGATTATCCAGATTATAACCTGAGAAATTCATGAAAATATTGATTGTGCTGTATTTCACATTATTAAAGAAAGTGCGAAAAAAATCTTGGATCCTGCCCTTTATCGAGAACTGATAAAGGGGTCTATTATGGGACAAGACTCATCCTCCATCCAGGTTTCATGGAAAAAATGTCTAAAAGTTTTTGTGTAATCCTGCTGACAAACAAACCCACCAACCATATTATCATTGGCAGAGTCAGTGGTAAATTCCACTGTGCACACAAGCACAGTGGAAGTGATTGAGCTAATCAAAAAGAGCTGTACACTTTCTGTGTCAAGTTGGACTTGTTAACAAATTATGACAAAAATCATCTTAAAAAAACAGCTAATTTGGGATTAATATTCAACCCTAGCAACAAGGGAAAATGTTCAGCATACCAGGCGGTTTTCTCATTGTACGCAAATCTGGCTGAATAGTCTTACAAATTCTCCCTGACATCGTTCCTTCAGCACATCATGTTTGTCTTTAAAGTTAAAGAAAATGACAAGGAAAAAAAAAAAAATAAAAACGACATTATTTTTGAGTGATTCACTCTGAATCTGCGGCAGCTCTGGGGGACAGACCTGACATCACCTCCCTGTGAGGGAGGCATGCAAAGGCTGACCTCTCCGTGCAGAGATCAATAAGGTGTCACACTGTTGTTGCAATCCACAAATTGTTCTGATGGTGGCCAATGAGTCAGACACACACCTCTGCTGGTTGTCTGCTTTCAGTCCCGTGGCTGCTGTTATTGTGTGTGACTGATGAAAAGAACATACTCGAAAAAAAAAAAAGAAAAAAAAAAAAAGGAACGCTCCAAAAGGTCTGTGTATTTTCATGAGGCTGAAATATCAGACTACAATTCAGGCATCTGTTCCATCTGACACTGATGCCACTGCAATTAAACTTGAGGCCAAGATAAAAAAAACAAACAAACAAAAAATAACATTACAAACACAAGTCTGCTGGCAACATCTGACTGACACCCCAGTCACCAGTGTTGCATGTCTCAGATTCCTCTTGTCATACAGATCTATCTTATACTGGCTGATATGAACATGTGTGGGAAATACTGCAGCTTGATCTGAAGCTTTGCAACCTGCACATTGTCTGATTGAGGATTTGTGATAAAAAAAGTCACTCCTCCTCTTAATGCTCATATTACCTAAGGATTGTTCTCTTCATCCACATAGACATCAGTTGTACAATCAATCAGCACCCCATGAGTGATTACTTTATACTCTGTGTCTTGAAAACTATACCCTTCTCTTCTGTCATTCAGTCTTATAGTGCAGAGTTTGATGAGATGAATGGCTGTGTGTGGAGGTCTCCACTTGTGCCTGTAGAGGGAAGTGTGGCACAGCAGAGCTCCCTTATCAGCCTCCTAAAGGTGAGCTGGCCTCAGTAATAAGAGCTGATTAAGTATGCAAGTCAGCCGCGAGGAGAAAACGCTGATAGAAAGCATGACCCCAGAAGAGGCGTCTGGGAGATTTAAGGCATTCCGCACCTCGTTCACTCAGAGAAGTTACTTGGGACTGTGAAGTGTTGTCTCTCCTCTTAGGTTGCTTCTTATGGTCAAATGAGAGCGAAGAAATCATAGCGAGACCTTGTGGAGTCTCTCACCACATTCTCAAAGCAAACTGACTCCTCCTTTGGACTCTAAATGTGATCTGACTATGATCAAACTACAGTGAGCACTCTGCACCATGCACTGTCTGTTCATGTGACCACATTCATTCACATGAAATGGAGGCGACAGGAGTTGTGTGACTCAAATTCATGACAGGTTTATCTCTGACCCTGTTTCTGGCCTAAAGATTCTAATGAGATTTTTTTTTTTTTCTCTCTCTGCAGTTAAGTGTAAGCTATTATGTGTCAATCAAACATGAGCATTAGTGATGCCACAGCTGATTATCTGTTAATATGTTGTTTATTTATTTGATTAACTGATCAGTTGTTTGGTCTATAGGATGTCAGAAAATGGTAACAAATGTTGATCAGTCTTGCCTAAAGCCCAAGATGACATCCACAAATGTCTTGCTTTGTCACAAACCAAAATATATTAAGTTTACTATCATAGAAAAATAAACAAACCAGAAAATATTCATACGTAAGTAGCTAGAATCAAATTATTTTGTCTTGTTTGTCTTAAAAATGACTCAATAATCAAAATAAAAAGATAGCAATTATTAAGTAAATATAATATAATAATAAATAAATATTTTATTTGTTGATTAACAATAGATTCATTCACAATATTACAACTCTGTAGTTGACAAACTCTTAATGAATTGTGCACATACAGACACAGACTGTACTGCCTTCAAATGAAAGTCAATAGCACTGACTGATGCATACCAAAATAATGTATACGCCTGCATTAGAAACAATACGGTCAGTAAACTAGATATGAGCAGGACCACTCAGCCACTGGAATAAAAATGTCTGCAAAACATGGACTCATTCAGATTAGTCCAAAATGTAGCTAGCTGGCTAAAGTAGCAGACTACTGCCATATGAGACATGTTTACATGTGACATGACCGTTTACATGCATATTAACATTTACACGTACTGCGGATCTAATCCGTAAGGCAGTTTGTACACATGCACTGCTACCCTGGGCTGTTTGGACATTAGCCAGAGGAGCTGCATGTGAGAGCTGACTTATTTTTGTGTGCTACATGCATGAAAGGCCAAGTCTACTGGTCGGAGGTCATGGGAAGATTGTATATATTTGTGTAATATAATATGCATTGTAGTTGTAAGCTGATGTCGTTAGATGGTATTTGTGTGACTTTCATTCAGCATTCATACAGCATTTGAACTAGATGTTTAGCAAATGTGCTCCTTCTCAGGCACACAGTTCAAAAAGTAATGGCATCATTTCATTAGCTGCACCAGGAAAATGACATTTTTTAAAAACACATAACAATCCCCATAAATAATAATCACTTGCCACCCATCACATAAGCTTCCCATCACCCAACTAAACTCCAGACTTCTGTTTTACATAGTAACAGTCCTGTGCTGTCTTTGAAAGAATCAGTAGCATATTTATGTAAAAATAAACACATTGAGATGTTACTTTATATCCTGTAAACACATTTAGTTCTCCCTGAGGTTGTCCTGAGGAGCTTCAGATGGTTACCACCCCATAGAGAGTGACCAATCTGTCATGGGGTGGCAAGTGCTGTGTGCTGTTGGCCAGTTTTGGTTACTGGTCTTACTCTAGCTAGGAATTGTCTTAAGCTGCTCCACTCCCCGGATTCTCTTCTTCTTCATCAACTGGCCATCGACTCATTGCCCTCTGCACGCTGTGTTGTGTTGAATACATACTTTACAGTCTTTGAGGACCCAGCGAATTTGGCCGAGAGTTGATGCTTTTCCAATTCCTTACATGTGGCTAGGGTGCCTACATGGCCTAACGATGCATGTACTAATGAAGAAGCTTGTTTCTGCTGGATCCCAGATATCTACCCCATCCTCCCTCAGCATAACACTGCATGGGAACCTCTGGGTTGCTCCTGATGCTTCAGGTTCCTCAACCTTCTCCTCAGCTGAATCAGAGACCGCTGATCCCACTATAATGGGTGGCTGATTCTTTTCAGCCATGTCATCTCTTTTGTCGTCTTGAGTTGTTTTGCCTCTCAAAGCGCATAGCTCCTGTGTTTTTTTTGACTCTCAATAGCTACCCCACCCATTTTCTGCGGGTTTCTGTTGGTCTGGTGAATCAGCTCACTCTGGCTGGTCACCCGGAGACCCTCCTTGTTTTAGCGGATCTCTCCTCACTGGCGTTGGGCAGATGTCCTCTCTGCTGCATGGGTCATCTCTCATGAACAGTGGCTTGCTCTCGCTTGTGTTATTTTGGGCGCAGTGATTCCTGCCGCCACTCCCACATTGGGCGCCAATTGTTAGATCCTGAGTATACCCCTGTCCAGGAGGTACTGGACCAGCTTCCCATAATAGAGGGTTAGGTCCCCGAATCTACAGCCGTCGGTGGGCTACAGAAACCTTTAAGTACCTTTAAGATATTTTACACACTTATTACCTACTTTTTAAGGCCATCAAAGAAACATAAAATCAATGTCCATAACTTTTTACTTTTACTACAGTAGAGGGTTTATTACAAAGGTTTTGCAATAGCAAAGCATACAGGCTCAATAACTATTACTTATTATCAATAATACCTATTGATAAAAATCACAATTCAGTAAATAAAAGTTTAATCTAAAAGAACTGAGGCTGGTTAAAATACTTAGATGTAGGAGAGATTGACAGAGTCAGGCCATTAAGCTCTATAAGCCTTCCCTTCCCTCTGAAAGTGGAAGTCCTTGAGGCCATTCACGTCCCGGCCCAGGTCCCCAAATTTCCTATGATAAGCCGCTCACATACTCCATCTTGTAGGTTAATCCAAGGTATGAGAGTGGTGGAAAAAACATTGTGTCCTCTGTTGCTGCATTTGTTATACCCTCTCAGCTGGCCATCTATTGCTTACGAGGGCAATTTTGCTTGCTTCCTTATGAGGCCATGCGACTGCTTCAGGTAGCACAACGATGTACTGGTCAACTGTTGTTACTCTTTTTCTTCACAAAGTCATTTTGAAATCTCAGCCTTTACCCCACTTCAGCTTGTATATCACTTGTTTGATTAATCTCTTCATTTGATTCTGTAACTTTTCCTCATTTTTAAAACTTCATTATAACTTCATTCTTGTGAATTGTTATTATGATGTAACAGAGTCACTGCATAAAATGCAACCAAAGTTGTGGTGTCATAATACACTGAAAGTAATTTCAAGGTCCTTGAAAAACTGTACCGTCAGATGAGTAACCATCTTTTCTACAGGACAATCACTGCCAAAAGAGTAGAGGATTGAGACAGCACCAACATCAGCAGCCTAACCTGTTGGTGAACACCGATCTGTGTTTATAGTCAGTAATAAAAACCCTGGAAGTCCTTCCTGTATATAGTTGTTTATAATAACTGTACTATATATTGTCTAAATGATAAAAGGTATACTATTTTTGTAGTGTTATTCATTTACATGTGTTAGAGTCTTACCTAATTCAGTTGTTAGTATTAGTGCATCATGCAATGTGTAAGAACTGTCATTTGTTGATTGTGCGGTGGAAGTGTAAAGAAAAGGCATTTATCATTTTCAAGACTTTATTCAAACAGCTTAGAGGTAATGCATAACAAGAGGTAAATACAAAACAACAAATACATAGGTGTTGCGCAAAGTCCTTGAATTCTGGCCTGGAAAGAAACAGATGAGCAACATGATTAGATATTTTTATGGAACAGAGTTCGACTGTCCTCAGCATACTGTGAACATATACACTTCCAATGGTCAATCCTTTAAACATTCCTGGACAAAAAAAAAAAAGCACCAGTAATGTTTTGTTTTGGATGCTGACCTGCTCTTGTGCAGTCCTTTGAGCTAAGAGATCTTCTACTCGATCTATGAACATCCTCTCCTTGACCTGTCACCCTCCCATGTCCACGCCCTTTGCCTCTGTTTCCTCTCTGATGTGATGATGTGCTGAGCTCTGGTGTGCCCTTGTCATCAAACTCAACAATGCTGTCATTGTGGAAGCTCTAACATGCAAAACATATTATCAGTCCAATATAATATTCACTTTACTCCATGAATCACTGAGGGAAACAAAAAAAATGAAACATGTAGCAGGCACACTACCAATCTTGATATTTTAGCTTTGCCCTATCTAACGTTACCATAGCCAGCTACTGTTAGCTAACTAGCATAAGTTACAACATCAGAATGCACTTTCAAAACAATGTCTGAAGGCTAACTAAGCTAGCTTGACAGCTATCAGTGCTAGTAATAGCTATATTTGTTGTTTAGGATCAATGTGATTATATTGGGTGTTTACTTACAGGCAATGAGGTTCCTACTTGTTGTTTTATGCTGTGATGAAAACGATTCACTGATGGTCTTCTTCTTCTTGGCGCTCATGATGGCTCGGACTCTGTTGGTGGTATTCGGCAGTTGTCAGACAGTGCGTGTTCATGGATTTGGGGGAGTGGCTTTGGAGAGAGTGAGGGCGCGGGGTTTACTGGATGGATACTTCAGTCCTGGGCTTGACAGTTTTTCAAACTTACCAACCCGAGCTAAAGCGCCATTTAATAGCAGTCGGGTTGGTGAAAACTGTCTTATACTGTCTTATGTGGCTCTCGATGAATATCATATTATAACCCTATTATATTGCATTGTGTTTCCCCATTCAGCTAATAAACCCTATTATGTAAAACAAAATAGTGTTAAGATATAATCTGGTTTTGACTTATATTATCAGGCAGTAAAATGCTAGACTAATCAGACTTTTGTTCCACACTGATGTAGTGTAACAGGTTATAGCTGTAGAAAAGTTTGTCACATTGTGCAAGTGCTGAGCAAACAAACGTCACCAGTAGAACATGTGCTGCGTTGTGTTTCAGTGGGTAAGTCCCTTTGTATCTCAGGTGTGGACTGGTTTAGAGAGCACATCAACCGACTCTGTCACGTCAGTTGTGATTTGACGGTGTTCGGTGACGTATCTGCTCTCCACGGGCACATTAGTCATCATTTGCTGTCAGCGCTTGTCATTTCAAGTCCCTTTTGTTCCTGCCGGCAAATCCATAGCCTGTGAGCGAGGAAACAATTTCTTCACTCTGTGTCGAGCAGCTCAGCACAACTCTGTGCTCCCAATCAACCCTGAATATAGATTAGTCTGCAGCCTTAGATGAACTCAAGTTGAAGAAAAGCAACATTTTTCATGTAAAAATCCAGACATCTTATCGGCTTGAATTAAAGAGTGGGAAAATACTTACACTAGATGTTGTATATATACACATGAGCACACTCTACTTGGATAGTTACTGAAAGGAAATCTTTTCAAAACAGGGAGGTTTTGAGTCAAAACAAAAAAGTCATGGCCTCCAACAACAAGTGAGCAGCAAGGGCTCCACATCCTGAAAAAGATGGATTTCTTCATCATCTCTACCCGTCAACTACATAAGCACCTGTTTGGGTAGTGCTGGGCGGACATTCGGAGATGTCAAGATGAGCAACTGGAAAGCAGCTGAGATCTGGGAGATGCTAGCGTCTCCTTGGTCTCTGTAGCTGTCAGCTTGTTGTTGTAGTGGCAAGCTGTGATTGCTACTTTCAAATTAAAAGCCCATGCTAGGAACCCAGTTCTAAACTCCTATGGAGTGCAATGTAAAGCTCTTATTTTGAAGATAAATTCGACTTGCTTCCTTTTAGCGGTCTGTTGCTTGCTGCAGCTAACGTGAGCCGCTTCGCTGCACGCTTCCTTTAATAGTGGGGATTTAACATTGGCGTGTGTTTGACTAAGGAGGTGAGAATATGGGCCAAGTGTCGCCACATTACTTCCGATGCATATGTTGTACGTCACTGTTGATGCAAAACTTTGTGCTTCACGTCACATCACATGTTTTTGGGAAAGAAGGAATATTAAACCTCCCTTTTAGATAGACAGGGTGGCAGAGTGCTGCCTTTACCTTGCAGCAAATGTGCCTCCTTTTCTATCTAAAAGGGGCTAGTAATTCCTCTCTCAACCTGATTATGCATGAAAATAAAAAATAAAAAAATACCGTCATATACATTTTTGGTCATACCTCCCATCACTACATTTGGGCCTGCCATGTAGCTTTTATTTCTAGGCATTGCATGCTATTGGTGCTATGAAATCCCTCCTGTATAACACATTTTAGAGTTACCTCAACTCACCTGCACCTTAAGCACTTCCTTCTAGTTCCCTATGTGGTGTTTATATGCTTTGCTGAGAGGACAGAGACCTGCTGGCTTTGCTCTTTAATTAAAAGAGAGACATCAAAACATGACTTGTTAACATGTTTCAGTAGAAGTACACAAACGTAATTAATCTTCTGTACTGCAGGTGCTGGATAATCACTCTGCATGCTGAGGCACAGAGAGACCTCTACCCTCTATTTGTCTGGCCATGTTCGGAATACATTGTCAAATTACAGACGTTTTCTTCTATCTGATTTAACTTGAAATATAGAATTCCAACAAGTACAACTCACTAACACCATGCAGGCACTAGCTTTGGCTCCACAACAGCCAGAACATTTCAGATTTAACAGGGATGGTGGAAGTTTATTGCCACGAAAAAAAGAGATGAAGAGATCTAATGAATAGATGATTTTCACCGATGGCAGCATTCAGGTAGCATCACAGAGCAAGACTTAGATGTAAATTTTATGAGATCAATTAATTGTGAAGAAAAACGAGGGGCAATTTAAACTCAAGCAGGTTATCAAAAGACCACAAGCCCCAAAAAACTCAAACACGAAAGTGTTTAGTGTCAGAAAGGACTCAGTAGCGAGTAGCCCCACCATTCTTGTTGATAACTTCAAAATTCAATTTGTTTAGGCATGCTTGATGCAGGTTTTTCCAGGAGGCTGGTGGGAACGTTGCTCCATGTGGTGAAGCTTCACGACGGCATCCACAGTCTGGAACTGACATCTGTTTTCGTAAACTTCCCTTGCCATTCATACCCAAACGTTCTCAATGGCATTTAGATCAAGAGGTCCATATAGCCAGCTGCCATTTGATGCCCTATCTTGATGCACAAAGCACCCCAGATCATGATGGAGCCTCCTTCACTGTGCCACATAGAAAACATCTACAGTTGGCGCTCCTTGTCATGCCAGTAATGTTGGAAGCCATCAGGGCCATCAAAGTCAATTTTTTCTCTTCAGAGAATAAAACTTTCCTCAGCGTTTCAGTGTCCCTTGTTTGGTGCTTCCTTGCAAAGTCCAAACAGGCAAGTTTGTGGTGTGGCAAGAGACGTGGTCTTTGCAGACCTTCTCTTGCAGATGCCGTCTTATGGTTATTGGGCTGCAGTCAACATCAGTAAGGGCTGTAATTTGGGTCGAGGATGGGCCTGTGTCTTCACGGACAGCCCAAAGGTGAAATTATTTTTGGCCTACCACTTGACATTTTTGTCCCTTGTCCCTCAGGATTCTTTAAGAAATTCAAAATGACTGTCTAACTCCTCCTGTTTCTTGCA